>NC_140990.1:28239860-28784753 GCF_052327205.1 Somniosus microcephalus | reverse complement strand
ATGCCAGATGGAGTCGAAAGCCTTCTGGAAATCTACAAAGCATGCGTAGATTTTGCTTTTGTTATGGTGAACGTGTTTGTCAATTAGGGTCTGTAGGGTGAAGATATGATCGGATGTTCTATAGTTTGGCAGGAAATCCAATTTTGGCTTTTACTCAAGACATTGTGCTCTTCAAGGAAGTTTATAAGTCTTTTGTTTATGATGCTACAGAATACCTTCCCCAGGTTACTGTTTCCTGTTTCACCCCTACACTCCGACCCCCTCACCCGAACACCTCTTTCACCCCTACTCTCCAACCCCCTCACCGCAACTCCTCTTTCGCCCCTACTCTCCAGCCCCCTTCACCCCAACTCCTCTTCACCCCTACTCTCCAACCCCCCTCACCCCAACTCCTCTTTGACCCCTACTCTCAACCCCCTCAACCCCCAACTCCTCTTTCACCCCTACTCTCCAACCCCCTCACCCCAACTCCTCTTTCACCCCTACACTCCAACCCCCCTCACCCCAACTCCTCTTTCACCCCTACTCTCCAACCCCCCTCACCCCAACTCCTCTTTCACCCCTACTCTCCAACCCCCCTCACCCAACTCCTTCTTCACCCCTACTCTCCAACCCCCCTCACCCCCAACTCCTCTTTCACCCCTACTCTCCAACCCCCTCACCCCAACTCCTCTTTCACCCCTACTCTCCAACCCCCCTCAACCCAACCTCCTCTTTCACCCCTAGTCTCCAACCCCCCACACCGCAACTCCTCTTTGACCCCTACTCTCCAACCCCCTCACCCCAACTCCTCTTTCACCCCTACTCTCCAACCCCCTCACCCCAACTCCTCTTTCACCCCTACACTCCACCCCCTCACCCCAACTCCTCTTTCACCCCTACTCTCCAACCCCCTCACCCCAACTCCTCTTTCACACCCTACTCTCCAACCCCCCCTCACCCCAACTCCTTCTTCACCCCTACTCTCCAAACCCCCCTCACCCCACTCCTCTTTCACCCCTACTCTCCAACCCCCTCACCCCAACTCCTCTTTCACCCCTACTCTCCAACCCCCCTCAACCCAACTCCTCTTTCACCCCTAGTCTCCAACCCCCCACACCCCCAACTCCTCTTTCACCCTACTCTCCAACCCCCCTCATCCCAACCCATCTTTCACCCCTACTCTCCAACCCCCTCACCCCAACTCCTCTTTCACCCCCTACTCTCCAACCCCTCATCCCAATCCCTCTTTCACCCCTACTCTCGAACCCCCTCACTCCAACTCCTCTTTCGCCACTACTCTCCAACCCCCTCACCCCAACTCGTCTTTCACCCCTACTCTCCAACCCCCAACACTTCTTTCACCCCTACTCTCCATCCCCCCTCACCCCAACTCCTCTTTCACCCCTAATATCCAACCCCCTCACCCCAACTCCTCTTTCACCCCTACTCCCCAACCCCCCTCCTCCCCAACCCCCCTCACCCCAACTCCTCTTTCACCCCTACTCTCCAAACCCACTCACCCCAACTCCTCTTTCACCCCTACTCTCCAAATCGCTCACCCCTCAACTCCTCTTTCTCCTTACTCGCCGACCCCCTCACCCGAACACCTCTTTCACCCCTACTCTGCAACCCCCTCACCCCAACTCCTCTTTCACCCCTACTCTCCAAACCCCTCACCCCAACTCCTCTTTCACCCCTACTCTCCAACCCCCCACACCCCAACTCCTCTTCACCCCTATGCTCCAACCCCCCTCACCTCAACTTCTCTTTCACCCCTACTCTCCAACCCCCTCATCCCAACCCCTCTTTCACCCCTACTCTCCAACCCCCCTCACCACAACTCCTCTTTCACCCCTATGCTCCAACCCCCCTCACCCCAACTCCTCTTTCACCCCTACTCTCCAACCCCCTCATCCCAATCCCTCTTTCACCCCTACTCTCGAAACCCCTCACCCCAACTCCTCTTTCACCATGACTCTCCAACCCCTCACCCAACTCGTCTTTCACCCCTACTCTCCAACCCCCAACACCTCTTTCACCCCTACTCTCCATCCCCCCTCACCCCAACTCCTCTTTCACCCCTACTCTCCAGCCCCCCTCACCCCAACTCCTCTTTCACCCCTACTCCCCAACCCCCCTCACCCCAACTCCTCTCACCCCTACTCTCCAACCCCCCCTCACGCCAACTCCTCTTTCACCCCTACTCTCCAAACCCCCCTCACCCCAACTCCTCTTTCACCCCTACTCTCCAAACCGCTCACCCCTCAAATCCTCTTTCACCCTTACTCTCCGACCCCCTCACCCAAACACCTCTTTCACCACTACTCTCCAACCCCCTCACCCCAACTCCTCTTTCACCCCTACTCTCCAACCCCCCTCACCCCAACACCTCTTTCACCCTACTCTCCAACCCCCTCACCCCAACTACTCTTTCACCCCTACACTCCGACCCCTCACCCGAACACCTCTTTCACCCCTACTCTCCAACCCCCTCACCCCAACTCCTCTTTCACCCCTACTCTCCAACCCCCTCACCCCAACTCCTCTTTCACCCCTACTCTCCAACCCCCCTCACCCCAACTCCTCTTTCACCCTACTCTCCAAACCCCCTCACCCCAACTCCTCTTTCACCCCTACTCTCCAACCCCCCTCACCCCATCTCCTATTTCACCCCTACTCTCCAACCCCCTCACCGCAACTCCTCTTTCGCCCCTACTCTCCAACCCCCCTCACCCCAACTCCTCTTTCACCCCTACTCTCCAACCCCCCTCACCACAATTCTTCTTTCACCACTACTCTCCAACCCCCCTCACCCCAACTCCTCTTTCACCCTACTCTCCAACCCCCTCACCCCAACTCCTCTTTCACCCAACACTCCAGCCCCCCTCACCCCCAACACCTCTTTCACCCCTACTCTCAACCCCCTCACACCACTCCGCTTTCACCCTTACTCTCCAAACCCCCTCACCCCAACTCCTCTTTCACCCCTACTCTCCAAACCCCCCTCACCCCAACTCCTCTTTCAACCCTGCTCTCCAACCCCCTCACCCCAACTCCTCTTTCACCCCTACTCTCCAAACCCGCTCAGCTCAACTCCTCTTTCACCCTACTCTCCAACCCCCCCTCACCCCAACTCCTCTTTCACCCTACTCTCCTAACCCGCTCACCCTAACTCCTCTTTCACCCCTATGCTCCAACCCCCCTCACCTCAACTCCTCTTTCACCCATACTCTCCAACCCCCTCTCCCCAACTCCTCTTTCACCCCTATTCTCCAACACCCCTCACCACAACTCCTCTTTCACCCCTATGCTCCAACCCCCCTCACCCCAACTCCTCTTTCACTCCTACTCTCCAGCCCCCCTCACCACAATCCCTCTTTCACCCTACTCTCCAACCCCCAACACCTCTTTCACCCCTACTCTCCAACCCCCCTCACCTCAACTCCTCTTTCACCCCTACTCTCCAACCCCCCTCACCCCAACTCCTCTTTCACCCCTACTCCCCAACCCCCCTCACCCCAACTCCTCTTTCACCGCTACTCTCCAACCCCCCTCACCCCCAACTCCTCTTTCACCCCTACTCTCCATACCCCCCTCACCCCAACTCCTCTTTCACCCCTACTCTCCAAACCGCTCACCCCTCAACTCCTCTTTCACCCCTACTCTCCAACCCCCTCACCCCAACTCCTCTTTCACCCCTACTCTCCAACCCCCCTCACCCGAACTGCTCTTTCAACTCTACTCTCCAACCCCCTCACCCCAACTCCATTCATCCCTACTCTCCAAACCACTCACCCCTACTCCTATTCCTCTTTCACCCCGACTCTCCAACCCCCCTCACCCCAACACCGCTTTCACCCCTACTCTCCAAACCACCTCACCCAAATGCTCTTTCACCCCTACTCTCCAACACTCCTCACCCCAACTCTCTTTCAACCCTACTATCCAAACCCCCCTCACCCCAACTCCTCTTTCACCTCTACACTCTCCAACACCCCTCACCCCAACTCCTCTTTCACCCCTACTCTCCAACCCCCCTCACCCCAACTCCTCTTTCACCCCTACTCTCCAACCCCCCCTCAACCCAACTCCTCTTTCACCCCTACTCTCCAAACCCCCTCACACCAACTCCTCTTTCACCCCTACTCTCCAACCCCCCTCACCCCAACTCCTCTTTCACCCCTACTCTCCAACCCCCTCACCCCAACTACTCTTTCACCCCTACTTTCCAACCCGTCACCCCATCACCTCTTTCACCCCTACTCTTCAGCCCCCCTCGCCCCAACTCCTCTTTCACCCCTACTCTCCAACCCCCCCTCACCCCAACTCCTCTTTCACCCCTACTCTCCAACACCTCTCACCCCAACTCCTCTTTCACCCCTACTCTCCAACCCCCTCACCCCAACTCCTCTTTCACCCCTACTCTCCAACCCCCCTTAGCCAACTCCTCTTTCACCCCTACTCTCCAACCCCCTCACCCCAACTCCTCTTTCACCCCTACTCTCCAACCCCCCTCACCCCAACTCCTCTTTCTCCCCTACTCACCAACCCCCTCACCCCAACTCCTCTTTCATCCCTACTCCAAACCCCCACACCCCAACTCCTCTTTCACCCCTACACTCCAACCCCCCTCACCCCAACTCCTCTTTCACCCCTACTCTCCAACCCCCCTCACCCCAACTCCTCCTTCACCCCTACTCTCCAACCCCCCTCACCCCAACTCCTCTTTCATCCCTACTCGCCAACCCCCCTCACCCCAACTCCTCTTTCACCCCCATTCTCCAACCCCCTTCACCCCAACTCCTCTTTCACCCCTACTCTCCAACCCCCTCACCCCAACTCCTCTTTCACCCCTACTCACCAACCCCCTCACCCCAACTCCTCTTTCACCCCTACTCCAAACCCCCACACCCCAACTCCTCTTTCACCCCTACACTCCATCCCCCCTCACCCCAACTCCTCTTTCACCCCTACTCTCCAACCCCCCTCACCCCAACTCCTCTTTCACCCCTACACTCCAACCCCCCTCACCCCAACTCCTCTTTCACCCCTACTCTCCAACCTCCCTCACCCCAACTCCTCCTTCACCCCTACACTCCGACCCCCTCACCCCAACTCCTCTTTCACCCCTACTCTCCAACGCCCTCACCCCAACTCCTCTTTCACCACTACACTCCAACCCCCTCACCCAACTCCTCTTTCACCCCTACTCTCCAACCCCCTCATCCCAACTCCTCTTTCACCCCTACTCTCCAACCCCCCTCACCCCAACTCCTCATTCACCCCTACTCTCCAACCCCCCTCACCACAGCTCCTCTTTCACCCCTACACTCCAACCCCCTCATCCCAACTCCTCTTTCACCCCTACTCTCCAACCCCCTCACCCCAAATCCTCATTCACCCCTACTCTCCAACCCCCCTCACGCCAACTCCTCCTTCACCCCTACTCTCCAACCCCCCTCACCCCAACTCCTCTTTCACCCCTACTCTCCAACCCCCCTCACCCCAACTCCTCTTTCACCCCTACTCTCCAACCCCCCTCACCCCAACTCCTCTTTCACCCCTACTCTCCAACCCCCTCACCCCAACTACTCTTTCAATACAATACAATACAAATCGCTTTATTGGCATGATAAGGTGCATCTTATGTTGCCAAAGCATCAAAATACATTTATGGTTGAACACATAAATGCAGTTTCATTCATACAGTGTATAAACAGGTATATCCCTGAGTTTATAAATATACATTCGCCTTGTTTATGTATACTCTTGTCTTAGTTTACTGGTTGTCCCTCTGTTCATGGCAAGCTGTAACATAGTGTGCCGCCAGTGTTACACAGCTTCTCTCCTCCCCCAGTAGGAATGGGAGTTTTTGGTTGTCAGTCAGATTTCTGAATTCAGGGCATATTTGTGAGAATTTTTGGTAGAAATTCTCTCTGATGCCCTGATATTTTCCACAGGCTGTGAGGAAGTGCATCTCTGTCTCAACTACTCCCTGACTGCAGTGAGAGCATATCCTGTCTTCTCTTGGCAGCCTGGTCTGCCTGTGTCTGCCTTTTTCGATCGCTAGGCTATGTTCGCTAAGTCTGTACCTTGTCAAGGTTCTTCTCAGTTTGTTATCCTTTACCATGGTCAGGTAATCAGCTATGTTGTATTGTCTGTTTAGGGCCAAGTAGCAATTGAGTTTGCTTTGGGTTTTTGTTGTTTCTGCCCAATATGACAGATATTTTTCCTTTTGCTTAGCGACGATTGTGTTGGGTCGAATTCTTTGTGTTACCCTGTCACTGTCCTGGGACTGGTTATTGTTAGTATTGTTATTAGTTACTTTATTGAGTCCCAGGACTAGTTGACTGAGGGTATTCTTCTTTATGGTCAGCTCTTGGCATTTCAGGGCGTCGTAGTGATAGCATTGGGGGTTGCTCATTTGTAGGTGATTCCAAAATTTGGTGGCTCTTTTTTGGATAGTGATTATTAATGGGTATTGGCCTAGTTCCGCCCTGCATGCGTTGTTTACTGTTTTCCTTTGTGTCCGGAGGATACTTTTACAGAATTCCGCATGTAGGATCTCAATTGGGTGTTTGTCCCATTTTGCAAAATCTTGTTGTGTTAGTGGTCCCCAGACTTCACTGCCATAGAGTGCAATTGGTTCAATTACTGATTTGAAAATTTTGAGCCAAATGCTAATTGGGATTTCTATTTGGATTGATTTTTTGATGGCATAGAAAGCCCTTCTTGCTTTCTCTTTCAGTTCATTCACAGCCAGTTTGAAGTTTCCCGTAGAACTGATTTTTAAGCTCAAGTATGTGTAGTGAGTGGTTTGTTCAATTTTGGTTGTTCCTACTGTGAAATTTATTGTGGGTCCATGTTGTTTGGATCTTTGCTGGAACACAAGGACTTTGGTTTTTTGGGGATTTATTGTCAGGGCCCAAGTCTGGCAGTACGACTCCAGCAGGTCCAGGTTCTGCTGTAGACCCTCCTTAGTTGGTGACAGCAGAACCAGGTCGTCGGCATAGAGGAGGAATTTAACCTTGGATTCAAATAGGGTGAGGCCGGGTGCTGTAGATTGTTCAAGTAGTTTTGCCAATCCATTAATGTAAATATTAAAGAGTGTCGGTGAGATTGGCGAGCCCTGCATCACCCCCCGCCCCTGTGGGAAGTATTTTGTTTGTTTGTCTCCAATTTTAACTGCACATTTATTGTTTGTATACATTGATTTAATTACATCATATGTTTTCCCTCCTACCCCGCTTTCGATAAGTTTCAGGAATAAACTGTCATGCCAGATGGAGTCGAAAGCCTTCTGGAAATCTACAAAGCATGCGTAGATTTTGCTTTTGTTATGGTGAACGTGTTTGTCAATTAGGGTCTGTAGGGTGAAGATATGATCGGATGTTCTATAGTTTGGCAGGAATCCAATTTGGCTTTTACTCAAGACATTGTGCTCTTCAAGGAAGTTTATAAGTCTTTTGTTTATGATGCTACAGAATACCTTCCCCAGGTTACTGTTTCCTGTTTCACCCCTACACTCCGACCCCCTCACCCGAACACCTCTTTCACCCCTACTCTCCAACCCCCTCACCGCAACTCCTCTTTCGCCCCTACTCTCCAGCCCCCTTCACCCCAACTCCTCTTTCACCCCTACTCTCCAACCCCCCTCACCCCAACTCCTCTTTGACCCCTACTCTCCAACCCCCCTCACCCCAACTCCTCTTTCACCCCTACTCTCCAACCCCCTCACCCCAACTCCTCTTTCACCCCTACACTCCAACCCCCCCTCACCCCAACTCCTCTTTCTACCCTACTCTCCAACCCCCCTCACCCCAACTCCTCTTTCACCCCTACTCTCCAACCCCCCTCACCCCAACTCCTTCTTCACCCCTACTCTCCAAACCCCCTCACCCCAACTCCTCTTTCACCCCTACTCTCCAACCCCCTCACCCCAACTCCTCTTTCACCCCTACTCTCCAACCCCCCTCAACCCAACTCCTCTTTCACCCCTAGTCTCCAACCCCCCACACCCCAACTCCTCTTTGACCCCTACTCTCCAACCCCCTCACCCCAACTCCTCTTTCACCCCTACTCTCCAACCCCCTCACCCCAACTCCTCTTTCACCCCTACACTCCAACCCCCCTCACCCCAACTCCTCTTTCACCCCTACTCTCCAACCCCCCTCACCCCAACTCCTCTTTCACCCCTACTCTCCAACCCCCCTCACCCCAACTCCTTCTTCACCCCTACTCTCCAAACCCCCCTCACCCCAACTCCTCTTTCACCCCTACTCTCCAACCCCCTCACCCCAACTCCTCTTTCACCCCTACTCTCCAACCCCCCTCAACCCAACTCCTCTTTCACCCCTAGTCTCCAACTCCCCACACCCCAACTCCTCTTTCACCCCTACTCTCCAACCCCCTCATCCCAACCCATCTTTCACCCCTACTCTCCAACCCCCCTCACCCCAACTCCTCTTTCACCCCTACTCTCCAACCCCCTCATCCCAATCCCTCTTTCACCCCTACTCTCGAACCCCCTCACCCCAACTCCTCTTTCGCCACTACTCTCCAACCCCCTCACCCCAACTCGTCTTTCACCCCTACTCTCCAACCCCCAACACTTCTTTCACCCCTACTCTCCATCCCCCCTCACCCCAACTCCTCTTTCACCCCTAATATCCAACCCCCTCACCCCAACTCCTCTTTCACCCCTACTCCCCAACCCCCCTCCTCCCCAACCCCCCTCACCCCAACTCCTCTTTCACCCCTACTCTCCAAACCCACTCACCCCAACTCCTCTTTCACCCCTACTCTCCAAATCGCTCACCCCTCAACTCCTCTTTCTCCCTTACTCGCCGACCCCCTCACCCGAACACCTCTTTCACCCCTACTCTGCAACCCCCTCACCCCAACTCCTCTTTCACCCCTACTCTCCAAACCCCTCACCCCAACTCCTCTTTCACCCCTACTCTCCAACCCCCCACACCCCAACTCCTCTTTCACCCCTATGCTCCAACCCCCCTCACCTCAACTTCTCTTTCACCCCTACTCTCCAACCCCCTCATCCCAAACCCTCTTTCACCCCTACTCTCCAACCCCCCTCACCACAACTCCTCTTTCACCCCTATGCTCCAACCCCCCTCACCCCAACTCCTCTTTCACCCCTACTCTCCAACCCCCTCATCCCAATCCCTCTTTCACCCCTACTCTTGAAACCCCTCACCCCAACTCCTCTTTCACCATGACTCTCCAACCCCCTCACCCCAACTCGTCTTTCACCCCTACTCTCCAACCCCCAACACCTCTTTCACCCCTACTCTCCATCCCCCCTCACCCCAACTCCTCTTTCACCCCTACTCTCCAGCCCCCCTCACCCCAACTCCTCTTTCACCCCTACTCCCCAACCCCCCTCACCCCAACTCCTCTCACCCCTACTCTCCAACCCCCCTCACGCCAACTCCTCTTTCACCCCTACTCTCCAAACCCCCCTCACCCCAACTCCTCTTTCACCCCTACTCTCCAAACCGCTCACCCCTCAAATCCTCTTTCACCCTTACTCTCCGACCCCCTCACCCAAACACCTCTTTCACCACTACTCTCCAAACCCCCTCACCCCAACTCCTCTTTCACCCCTACTCTCCAACCCCCCTCACCCCAACACCTCTTTCACCCCTACTCTCCAACCCCCTCACCCCAACTACTCTTTCACCCCTACACTCCGACCCCCTCACCCGAACACCTCTTTCACCCCTACTCTCCAACCCCCTCACCCCAACTCCTCTTTCACCCCTACTCTCCAACCCCCTCACCCCAACTCCTCTTTCACCCCTACTCTCCAACCCCCCTCACCCCAACTCCTCTTTCACCCCTACTCTCCAAACCCCCTCACCCCAACTCCTCTTTCACCCCTACTCTCCAACCCCCCTCACCCCATCTCCTATTTCACCCCTACTCTCCAACCCCCTCACCGCAACTCCTCTTTCGCCCCTACTCTCCAACCCCCCTCACCCCAACTCCTCTTTCACCCCTACTCTCCAACCCCCCTCACCAAAATTCTTCTTTCACCACTACTCTCCAACCCCCCTCACCCCAACTCCTCTTTCACCCCTACTCTCCAACCCCCTCACCCCAACTCCTCTTTCACCCCAACACTCCAGCCCCCCTCACCCCAACACCTCTTTCACCCCTACTCTCAACCCCCTCACACCAACTCCGCTTTCACCCTTACTCTCCAAACCCCCCTCACCCCAACTCCTCTTTCACCCCTACTCTCCAAACCCCCCTCACCCCAACTCCTCTTTCAACCCTGCTCTCCAACCCCCCTCACCCCAACTCCTCTTTCACCCCTACTCTCCAAACCCGCTCAGCTCAACTCCTCTTTCACCCCTACTCTCCAACCCCCCTCACCCCAACTCCTCTTTCACCCCTACTCTCCTAACCCGCTCACCCTAACTCCTCTTTCACCCCTATGCTCCAACCCCCCTCACCTCAACTCCTCTTTCACCCATACTCTCCAACCCCCTCTCCCCAACTCCTCTTTCACCCCTATTCTCCAACACCCCTCACCACAACTCCTCTTTCACCCCTATGCTCCAACCCCCCTCACCCCAACTCCTCTTTCACTCCTACTCTCCAGCCCCCCTCACCACAATCCCTCTTTCACCCCTACTCTCCAACCCCCAACACCTCTTTCACCCCTACTCTCCAACCCCCCTCACCTCAACTCCTCTTTCACCCCTACTCTCCAACCCCCCTCACCCCAACTCCTCTTTCACCCCTACTCCCCAACCCCCCTCACCCCAACTCCTCTTTCACCGCTACTCTCCAACCCCCCTCACCCCCAACTCCTCTTTCACCCCTACTCTCCATACCCCCTCACCCCAACTCCTCTTTCACCCCTACTCTCCAAACCGCTCACCCCTCAACTCCTCTTTCACCCCTACTCTCCAACCCCCTCACCCCAACTCCTCTTTCACCCCTACTCTCCAACCCCCCTCACCCGAACTGCTCTTTCAACTCTACTCTCCAACCCCCTCACCCCAACTCCATTCATCCCTACTCTCCAAACCACTCACCCCTACTCCTATTCCTCTTTCACCCCGACTCTCCAACCCCCCTCACCCCAACACCGCTTTCACCCCTACTCTCCAAACCACCTCACCCCAAATGCTCTTTCACCCCTACTCTCCAACACTCCTCACCCCAACTCCTCTTTCAACCCTACTATCCAAACCCCCCTCACCCCAACTCCTCTTTCACCTCTACTCTCCAACACCCCTCACCCCAACTCCTCTTTCACCCCTACTCTCCAACCCCCCTCACCCCAACTCCTCTTTCACCCCTACTCTCCAACCCCCCTCAACCCAACTCCTCTTTCACCCCTACTCTCCAAACCCCCTCACACCAACTCCTCTTTCACCCCTACTCTCCAACCCCCCTCACCCCAACTCCTCTTTCACCCCTACTCTCCAACCCCCTCACCCCAACTACTCTTTCACCCCTACTTTCCAACCCGTCACCCCAACACCTCTTTCACCCCTACTCTTCAGCCCCCCTCGCCCCAACTCCTCTTTCACCCCTACTCTCCAACCCCCCTCACCCCAACTCCTCTTTCACCCCTACTCTCCAACACCTCTCACCCCAACTCCTCTTTCACCCCTACTCTCCAACCCCCTCACCCCAACTCCTCTTTCACCCCTACTCTCCAACCCCCCTTAGCCCAACTCCTCTTTCACCCCTACTCTCCAACCCCCTCACCCCAACTCCTCTTTCACCCCTACTCTCCAACCCCCCTCACCCCAACTCCTGTTTCACCCCTACTCTCCAACCCCCCTCACCCCATCTCCTCTTTCACCCCTACTCTCCAACCCCCTCACCGCAACTCCTCTTTCACCCCTACTCTCCAACCCCCTCAACCCAACTCCTCTTTCACCCCTACTCTCCAACCCCCCTCACCCCAACTCCTCTTTCACCCCTACTCTCCAACCCCCTCACCCCAACTCCTCTTTCACCCCTACTCTCCAACCCCCCTCACCCCAACTCCTGTTTCACCCCTGCTCTCCAGCCCCCCTCACCCCAACTCCTCTTTCACCCCTACTCTCCAAACCCCCTCACCCCAATTCTTCTTTCACCCCACTCTCCAACCCCCCTCACCCCAACTCCTCTTTCACCCCTACTCTCCAACCCACCTCACCCCAACTCCTCTTTCACCCCTACTCTCCAGCCCCCCTCACCCCAACACCTCTTTCACCCCAACTCTCAACCCCCTCACACCAACTCCTCTTTCACCCATACTCTCCAAACCCCCCTCACTCCAACTCCTCCTTCACCCCTACTATCCAAACCCCCCTCACCCCAACTCCTCTTTCACCGCTACTCTCCAACCACCTCACCCCAACACCTCTTTCACCCCTACTCTCCAACACCCTCACCGCAACTCCTCTTTTACCCCTACTCTCCAACCCCCTCACCCCAACTCGTCTTTCACCCCTACTCTCCAACCCCCAACACCTCTTTCACCCCTACTCTCCATCCCCCCTCACCCCAACTCCTCTTTCACCCCTGCTCTCCAGCCCCCCTCACCCCAACTCCTCTTTCACCCCTACTCTCCAACACCCCTCACCCCAACTCCTCTTTCACCCCTACTCTCCAACCCCCCTCACCCCAACTCCTCTTTCACCCCTACTCTCCAACCCCCCTCAACCCAACTCCTCTTTCACCCCTACTCTCCAAACCCCCTCACACCAACTCCTCTTTCACCCCTACTCTCCAACCCCCCTCACCCCAACTCCTCTTTCACCCCTACTCTCCAACCCCCTCACCCCAACTACTCTTTCACCCCTACTTTCCAACCCGTCACCCCAACACCTCTTTCACCCCTACTCTTCAGCCCCCCTCGCCCCAACTCCTCTTTCACCCCTACTCTCCAACCCCCCTCACCCCAACTCCTCTTTCACCCCTACTCTCCAACACCTCTCACCCCAACTCCTCTTTCACCCCTACTCTCCAACCCCCTCACCCAAACTCCTCTTTCACCCCTACTCTCCAACCCCCCTTAGCCCAACTCCTCTTTCACCCCTACTCTCCAACCCCCTCACACCAACTCCTCTTTCACCCCTACTCTCCAACCCCCCTCACCCCAACTCCTGTTTCACCCCTACTCTCCAACCCCCTCACCCCAACTCCTGTTTCACCCCTGCTCTCCAGCCCCCCTCACCCCAACTCCTCTTTCACCCCTACTCTCCAAACCCCCTCACCCCAATTCTTCTTTCACCCCACTCTCCAACCCCCCTCACCCCAACTCCTCTTTCACCCCTACTCTCCAACCCACCTCACCCCAACTCCTCTTTCACCCCTACTCTCCAGCCCCCCTCACCCCAACACCTCTTTCACCCCTACTCTCAACCCCCTCACACCAACTCCTCTTTCACCCATACTCTCCAAACCCCCCTCACTCCAACTCCTCCTTCATCCCTACTATCCAAACCCCCCTCACCCCAACTCCTCTTTCACCGCTACTCTCCAACCCCCTCACCCCAACAACTCTTTCACCCCTACTCTCCAACACCCTCACCGCAACTCCTCTTTTACCCCTACTCTCCAACCCCCTCACCCCAACTCGTCTTTCACCCCTACTCTCCAACCCCCAACACCTCTTTCACCCCTACTCTCCATCCCCCCTCACCCCAACTCCTCTTTCACCCCTGCTTTCCAGCCCCCCTCACCCCAACTCCTCTTTCACCTCTACTCTCCAAACCCCCTCACCCCAATTCTTCTTTCACCCCACTCTCCAACCCACCTCACCCCAACTCCTCTTTCACCCCTACTCTCCAACCCACCTCACCCCAACTCCTCTTTCACCCCTACTCTCAACCCCCTCACACCAACTCCTCTTTCACCCATACTCTCCAAACCCCCCTCACTCCAACTCCTCCTTCACCCCTACTATCCAAACCCCCCTCACCCCAACTCCTCTTTCACCGCTACTCTCCAACCCCCTCACCCCAACACCTCTTTCACCCCTACTCTCCAACACCCTCACCGCAACTCCTCTTTTACCCCGACTCTCCAACCCCCTCACCCCAACTCCTCTTTGACCCCTACTCTCCAACCCCCTCACCCCAAGTCCTCTTTCACCCCTACTCTCCAACCCCCTCACCCCAACTCCTCTTTTACCCCTACTCTCCAACCCCCTCACCCCAACTCCTCTTTTACCCATACTCTCCAACCCCCTCACCCCAACTCCTCTTTCACCCCTACTCTCCAACCTCCCTCACCCCAACTCCTCTTTCACCCCTACTCTCCAACCCCCCTCACCCCAACTCCTCTTTCACCCCTACTCTCCAACCCCCCTCAGCCCAACTCCTCTTTCACCCCTACTCTCCAACCCCCCTCACCCCAACTCCTCTTTCACCCCTACTCTCCAACCCCCCTCACCCCAACTCCTCTTTCACCCCTACTCTCCAAACCCCCTCACCCCAACTCCTCTTTCACCCCTACTCTCCAACTTCCCTCACCCCAACTCCTCTTTCACCGCGACTCTCCAACTCCCTCACCCCAACTCCTCTTTTACCCCTACTCTCCAACCCCCTCACCCCAACTCCTCTTTCACCCCTACTCTCCAACCTCCCTCACCCCAACTCCTCTTTCACCCCTACTCTCCAACCCCCCTCACCCCAACTCCTCTTTCACCCCTACTCTCCAACCCCCCTCAGCCCAACTCCTCTTTCACCCCTACTCTCCAACCCCCCTCACCCCAACTCCTCTTTCACCCCTACTCTCCAACCCCCCTCACCCCAACTCCTCTTTCACCCCTACTCTCCAAACCCCCTCACCCCAACTCCTCTTTCACCCCTACTCTCCAACTTCCCTCACCCCAACTCCTCTTTCACCCCTACTCTCCAACCCCCCTCACCCCAACTCCTCTTTCACCCCTACTCTCCAACCCCCCTCACCCCAACTCCTCTTTCACCCCTACTTTCCAAACCCCCTCACCCCAACTCCTCTTTCACCCCTACTCTCCAACTTCCCTCACCCCAACTCCTCTTTCACCCCTACTCTCCAACCCACCTCACCACAACTCCTCTTTCACCCCATGCTCCAAATCCCCCTCACCCCAACTCCTCTTTCACCCCTACTCTCCAACCCCCTCATCCCAATCCCTCTTTACCCCAATCTCTCCGACCCCCTCACCCCAACTCCTCTTTCACCAATACTCTCCAACCCCCTCACCCCAACTCGTCTTTCACCCCTACTCTCCAACCCCCAACACCTCTTTCACCCCTACTCTCCATCCCCCCTCACCACAACTCCTCTTTCACCCCTACTCTCCAACCCCCCTCTCCCCAACTCCTCTTTCACCCCTACTCCCCAACCCCCCTCACCCCAACTCCTCTTTCACCCCTACTCTCCAACCCCACTCACCCCAGCTCCTCTTTCACCCCTACTCTCCAACCCCCCTCACCCCAACTCCTCTTTCACCCCTACTCTCCAAACCCCGTCTCCCCAACTCCTCTTTCACCCCTACTCTCCAAACCGCTCAACCCTCAACTCCTCTTTCACCCTTACTCTCCGACCCCCTCACCCAAACACCTCTTTCACCCCTACTCTGCATCCCCCTCACCCCAACTCCTCTTTCACCCCTACTCTCCAGCCCCCTCACCCAACTCCTCTTTCCCCCCTACACTCCAACCCCCTCACCCCAACTCCTCTTTCACCCCTACTCTCCAAACCCCCTCACCCCAACTCCTCTTTCACCCATACTCTCCAACCCCCCTCACCCCAACTCCTCCTTCACCCCTACTCTCCAACCGCCTCACCTCAACTACTCTTTCACCCCTACACTCCGACCCCCTCACTCGATCACCTCTTTCACCCGTACTCTCCAACCCCCTCACCCCAACTCCTCTTTCACCCCTACTCTCCAACCCCCCTCACCCCAACTCCTCTTTCACCCCTACTCTCCAACCACCCTCACCCCAACTCCTCTTTCACCACTACTCTCCAACCCCCTTAGCCCAACTCCTCTTGCACCCCTACTCTCCAACCCCCTCACCCCAACTCCTCTTTCACCCCTACTCTCCAACCCCCTCACCCCAACTCCTCTTTCACCCCTACTCTCCAACCCCCTCACCCCAACTCCTCTTTCACCCCTACTCTCCAACCCCCCTCACCCCAACTCCTCTTTCTCCCCTACTCTCCAACCCGCTCACCTCTCAACTCCTCTTTCACCCCTACTCTCCAACCCCCCTCACCCCAACCCATCTTTCACCCCTACTCTCCAACCCCCTCACCCCAACTCCTCTTTCACCCCTACTCTCCAACCCCCTCATCTCAACTCCTCTTTCACCCCTATGCTCCAACCCCCCTCAACCTAACTCCTCTTTCACCCCTACTCTCCAACCCCCTCACCCCAACTCCTCTTTCACCCCTACTCTCCAACCCCCTCACCACAACTCCTCTTTCACCCCTACTCTCCAACCCACTCACCCCTACTCCTACTCCTCTTTCACCCCTACTCTCCAACCCCCCTCACCCCAACTCCTCTTTCACCCCTACTCTCCAACCCCCCTCACCCCAACTTGTCTTTCACCCCTACTCTCCAACCCCCCTCACCCCAACTCCTCTTTCACCCCTACGCTCCAACCCCCTCACACCAACTCCTCTTTCACACCTACTCTCCAACCCCCCTCACCCTAACTGCTCTTTCACTCCTACTCTCCAACCCCCCTCACCCCAACTCGTCTTTCACCTCTACTCTCCAACCCCCTCACCCCAACTCCTCTTTCACTCCTACTCTCCAACCCCCCTCACTCCAACTCCTCTTTCACCCCTAATCTCCAACCCCCCTCACTCCAACTCCTCTTTCACCCCTACTCTCCAACCCCCCTCACCCCAACTCCTCTTTCACCCCTACTCCCCACGCCCCCTCCCCCAACTCCACTTTCACCCCTACTCTCCAGCACCCTCACCCCAACTCCTCTTTCGCCCCTACTCTCCACCCCCTCACCCCAACTCCTCTTTCACCCATAATCTCCAACCCCCCTCACCCCAACCCCTCTTTCACTGTGACTCGCCAACCCCTTCTCCCCAACTCCTCTTTCACCCCTACTCTCCAAACCCCCTCACTCCAACTCCTCTTTTGCCCCTACTCTCCAACTCCCCTCACCCCAACTCCTCTTTCACCCCTACTCTCCAACCCCCTCACCCCAACTCCTCTTTCACCCCTACTCTCCAACACCCCTCACCCCAACTCCTCTTTCAGCCCTACTCTCCAACCCCCCTCACGCCAACTCCTCTTTCACCCCTACTCTCCAACCCCCCTCACCCCAACTCCTCTTTCACCCCTACTCTCCAACCCCCCTCACCCCAACTCCTCTTTCACCCCTACTCTCCAACCCCCCTCACCCCAACTCCTCTTTCACACCTACTCTCCAACCCCCCTCACCCCAGCTCCTCTTTTACCCCTTCTCTCCAACCCCCCTCACCCCAACTCCTCTTTCACACCTACTCTCCAGCCCCCTCACCCCAACTCCTCTTTCACCCCTACTCTCCAACCCCCCTCACCCCAACTCCTCTTTGACCCCTACTCTCCAACCCCCTCACCCCAACTCCTCTTTCACCCCTACTATCCAACCTCCCTCACCCCAACTCCTCTTTCACCTCTACTCTCCAACCCCCCTCACCCCAACTCCTCTTCCACCCCTACTCTCCAAACACCCTCACCCCAACTCCTCTTTCACCCCTACTCTCCAACCACCCTCACCCCAACTCTTCTTTCACCCCTACTCTCCAACCCCCCTCACCCCAACTCCTCTTCCACTCCTAATCTCCAACCCCCTCACCCCAACTCCTCTTTCACCCCGACTCTCCAACCACCCTCACCCCAACTTCTCTTTCACCCCTACTCTCCAACCCCCTCACCCCAACTCCTCTTTCACCCCTACTCTCCAACCACCCTCACCCCAACTCCTCTTTCACCCCTACTCTCCAAACCCCCTCACCCCAACTCCTCTTTTGTCCCTACTCTCCAACCCCCCTCACGCCACTGCTCTTTCACTCCTACTCTCCAACCCCCTCACCCCAACTCATCTTTCACCCCTGCTCCCCAACCCCCCTCACCCCAACTCCACTTTCACCCCTACTCTCCAGCACCCTCACCCCAACTCCTCTTTCACCCCTATTCTCCAACCCCCCTCACCCCAACTCATCTTTCCACCCTACTCTCCACCCCCCTCACCCCAACTCCTGTTTCACCCATAATCTCCAACCCCCCTCACCCCAACTCCTCTTTCACCCCTACTCTCCAACCCACCTCACCCCAACTCCTCTTTCAGCCCTACACTCCAACCCCTCACACCTTAACTCCTTTTTCACCCCTACTTTCCAACCCCCCTCACCCCAACTTCTCTTTCACCCCGACTCTCCAACCCCCTCACCCCAGCTCCTCTTTCACCCCTACTCTTCAATCCCCCACACCTCAACTTCTCTTTCACCACTACTCTCCAAACCCCCTTCACCCCAACTCCTCTTTCACCCCTACTCTTCAATCCTCCTCACCCCAACTCCTCTTTCTCCCCTACTCTCCAAACCCCCTCACCCCAACTCCTCTTTCACCCCTACACTCCAACCCCCTCACCCCAACTCCTCTTTCACCCCTACTCTCCAACCCCCCTCACCCCAACTCCTCTTTCACTCCTACTCACCCACCCCCTCACAACAACTCCTCTTTCACCCCTACTCTCCAACCCCCTCACCCCAACTCCTCTTTCACTCCTACTCTCCAACCACCCTCACCCCAACTCCTCTTTCACCCCTACTCTCCAACCCCCCTCACCCTAACTCCTCTTTCACCCCTACTCTCCAACCCCCCTCACTCCAACTCCTCTTTCGCCCCTACTCTCCAACTCCCCTCACCCCAACTCCTCTTTCACCCCACTCTCCAACCCCCCTCACCCCAACTCCACTTTCACCCCTACTCTCCAACCCCCTCACCCCAACTCCTCTATCTCCACTACTCTCCAACACACGAACACCAACTCCTCTTTCACCCCTACTCTCCAACCCCCCTCACCCCAACTCCTCTTTTGCCCCTACTCTCCAACCCCCCTCACCCCAACTCCTCTTTCACCCCTACTCTCCAAACCCCCTCACCCCAACTCCTCTTTCACCCATACTCTCCAACCCCCTCACCCCAACTCCTCTTTCACCACTACTCTCCAACCCCCGCACCCCAACTCCTCTTTCACCCATGATCTCCAACCCCCCTCACCCCAACTCCTCTTTCACCTCTACTCTCCAACCCCCCTCACCCCAACTCCTCTTTCACCACTACTCTCCAACCCCCTCAGCCCTACACCTCTTTCACCCCGACTCTCCATCCCCCCTTACCCCAACTCCTCTTTCACCCTTACTCTCCAACCCCCTCACCCCAAACGCTCTTTCACCCCTACACTCCAAACCCCTCACCCCAACACCTCTTTCACCCCTACTCTCCAAACCCCTCACCCCAACTCCTCTTTCACCCCTACTCTCCAACCCCCCTCACCCCAACTCCTCTTTCACCCCTACTCTCCAACCACCTCACCACAACCCCTCTTTCACCCCTACTCTCCAACCCCCTCATCCCAACTCCTCTTTCACCCCTACTCTCCAACCCCCATTCACCCCAACTCCTCTTTCTCCCCTACTCTCCAACCCGCTCACCCCTCAACTCCTCTTTCACCCTTACTCTCCAACCCCCTCACCCCAACTCTTCTTCCACCCCTACTCTCCAACCCCCCTCACCCCAACTCCTCTTTCACCCATACTCTCCAACCCCCCTCACCCCAACTCCTCTTTCACCCCTACTCTCCAACCCCCTCACCCCAACTCCTCTTTCACCCCTACTTTCCAACCCCCTCACCCCAACTCCTCTTTCACCCCTACTCTCCACCCCCTCACCCCAACTCCTCTTTCACCCCTACTCTCCAACCCCCCTCACCCCAACTCCTCTTTCACTCCTACTCTCAAACCCCCTCTCCCCAACTCCTCTTTCACCCCTACTCTCCAACCCCCTCACCCCAACTCCTCTTTCACCCCTACTCTCCAACACCCCTCACCCCAACTCCTCTTTCATCCCTACTCTCCATCCCCCTCACCCCAACTCCTCTTTCACCCCTACTCTCCATCCCCCTCACCCCAACTCCTCTTTCACCCCACTCTCCAACCCCCTCACACCAACTCCTCTTTCACTCCTACTCTCCAACCCCGCTCACCCCAACTCCTCTTTCACCACTACTCTCCAACCCCCCTCACCCAAACTCCTCTTTCACCCCTACTCTCCAACCCCCTCACCCCAACTCCTCTTTCACCCCTACTCTCCAAACCACTCACCCCAAGTCCTCTTTCACCCCTACTCTCCAACCCCCCTCACCCCAACTCCTCTTTCTTCCCTACTCTCCAACCCCCCTCACCCCAACTCCTCTTTCACCCCTACTCTCCAACCCCCTCACCCCAACTCCTCTTTCACCCCTACTCTCCAACCCCCCTCACCCCAACTCCTCTTCTTTCACTCCTACTCTCCAACCCCGCTCACCCCTCCTCTTTCACCCCTACTCTCCAACCCCCCTCACCCCAACTCCTCTTTCACCCCTACTCTCCAACCCCCCTCACCCCAACTCCTCTTTCACCCCTACTCTCCAACCCCCCTCACCCCAACTCCTCTTTCAACCCTACGCCCCAACCCCCTCACCCCAACTCCTCTTTCACACCTACTCTCCCACCCCCCTCACCCCAACTCCTCTTTTACCCCTTCTCTCCAACCCCCCTCACAACTCCTCTTTCACACCTACTCTCCAAGCCCCTCACCCCAACTCCTCTTTCACCCCTACTCTCCAACCACCCTCACCCCAACTCCTCTTTCACCCCTACTCCCCAACCCCCTCACCCCAACTCCTCTTTCACCACAACACTCCAACCCCCTCACCGCAACTCCTCTTTCACCCATACTGTCCAACCCCCCTCACCCCAACTCCTCTTTCACCCTTACTCCCCAACCACCCTCACCCCAACTCCTCTTTCACCCCTACTCTCCAACCCCCCTCACCCCAACTCATCTTTCCCCCCTACTCTCCACCCGCGTCACCCCAACTCCTCTTTCACCCCTACTCTCCAACCCACCTCACCCCAACTCCTCTTTCACCCCTACTCTCCAACCCCTCGCACCCCAACTCCTCTTTCAGCCCTACACTCCAACCCCTCACACCTGAACTCCTCTTTCACCCCTACTTTCCAACGCCCCTCACCCCAACTCCTCTTGCACCCCTACTCTCCAACCCGCCTCACCCCAACTCCTCTTTCACCCCGACTCTCCAACCCCCTCACCCCATCTCCTCTTTCACTCCTACTCTTCAATCCACCACACCTCAACTCCTCTTTCACCCCTACTCTCCAAACCCACTTCACCCCAACTCCTCTTTCACCCCTACTCTCCAACCCCTCGCACCCCAACTCCTCTTTCAGCCCTGCACTCCAAACCCTCACACCTCAACTCCTCTTTCACCCCTACTCTCCAACCCCCCTCACCCCAACTCCTCCATCACCCCTACTCACCAGACCCCCTTCACCCTAACTCCTCTTTCACCCTACTCTTCAATCCCCCACACCTCAACTCCTCTTTCTCCCCTACTCTCCAACCCCATCATCCCAACCCCTCTTCTCCCTGCTCTGCAACCCCCCTCACCCCAACTCCTCTTTCACCCCTACACTCCAACCCCCTCACCCCAACTCCTCTTTCACCCCTACTCTCCAAACCCCCTCACCCCAACTCCTCTTTCACCCCTACACTCCAACCCCCTCACCCAATCTCCTGTTTCACCCCTACTCCAACCCCCCTCACCCCAACTTCTCTTTCACAGCTACTCTCCATCCCCCCCAACTCCTCTTTCAACCCTACTCTCCAACCCCCTCACCCCAACTCATCCTTCACCCCTACTCTCCACCCCTCCTCACCCCAACTCCTCTTTCACCCCTACTCTCCAACCCCCCGCACCCCACTCCTCTTTCACCCCTACTCTCCAACCCCCCTCACCCCAACTCCTTTTTCACCCCTACTCTCCAACCAGCCTCACCCCAACACCTCTTTCACTCCTGCTCTCCAACACCCTCACCCCAACTCCTCTTTCACCCCTACTCTCCACCCCCTCACCCCAACTCCTCTTTCACTCCTACTCACCCACCCGCTCACCCCAACTCCTCTTTCACCCCTACTCTCCAACCGCCCTCACCCCAACTCCTCTTTCACCCCTACTCCCCAACACCCTCACCCCAGCTCCTCTTTCACCCCTACTCTCCATCCCCCCTCACCCTAACTCCTCTTTCACCCCTACTCTCCAGCTCCCTTCACCCCAACTCCTCTTTCACCCCTACTCTCCAACCCCACTCACTCCAACTCCTCTTTTGCCCCTACTCTCCAACTCCCCTCACCCCAACTCCTCTTTCACCCCTACTCTCCAAACCCCCTCACCCCAACTCCTCTTTCACCCCTACACTCCAACACCCTCACCCCAACTTCTGTTTCACCCCTACTCCAACCCCCCTCACCCCAACTCCTCTTTCACAGCTACTCTCCATCCCCCTCCCCCCAACTCCAGTTTCACTCCTACTCACCCACCCCCTCACCCCAACTCTTCTTTCACCCCAACTCTCCAACCACCCTCACCCCAACTCCTCCTTCACCCCTACTCCCCAACACCCTCACCCCAACTCCTCTTTCACCCCTACTCTCCAACCCCCTCACCCTAACTCCTCTTTCACCCCTACTCTCCAACTCCCTTCACCCCAACTCCTCTTTCACCCCTACTCTCCAAGCCCCCTCACTCCAACTCCTCTTTTGCCCCTACTCTCCAACTCCCCTCACCCCAACTCCTCTTTCACCCCTACTCTCCAACCCCCTCACCCTAACTCCTCTTTCACCCCTACTCTCCAACTCCCTTCACCCCAACTCCTCTTTCACCCCTTCTCTCCAACCCCCCTCACTCCAACTCCTCTTTTGCCCCTACTCTCCAACCCCCCTCACCCCAACTCCTCTTTCACCCCTAGTCTCCAACCCCCCTCACCCCAACTCCTCTTTCACCCTACTCTCCAACCCCCTCACCCCAACTCCACTTTCACCCCGACTCTCCAACCCCCCTCACCCCAACTCCTCTTTCACCCCTACTCTCCAACCCCCCACACCCCAACTCCACTTTCACCCCTACCCGCCAACCCCCCTCCCCCCAACACCTCTTTCCCTCCTACTCTCCAACACCCTCACCCCAACTCCTCTTTCACCCCTACTCTCCAACCCCCTCACCCCAACTCCTCTTTCATCCCTTCTCTCCAACACCCCTCACCCCAACTCCTCTTTCACCCCTACTCTCCAACACCATCACCCCAACTCCTTTTTCACCCCTACTCTCCAACCCCCCTCACCACAACTCCTCTTTCACCCCTTCTCTCCAACACCCCTCACCCCAACTCCTCTTTCACCCCTACTCTCCAACACCCTCACCCCACTCCTCTTTCACCCCTACTCTCCAACCTCCCTCACCCCACCTCCTCTTTCACCAAATCCAGGGACCACTTACACTGAGACACCAAATCCAGGGACCACTTACACTGATACACCAAATCCAGGGACCACTTACACAGAGACACCAAATCCAGGGACCACTTACACTGAGACACCAAATCCAGGGACCACTTAAACAGAGACACCAAATCCAGGGACCACTTACACTGAGACACCAAATCCAGGGACCACTTACACTGAGACACCAAATCCAGGGACCACTTACGCTGAGACACCAATTCCAGGGACCAGATACACTGAGACACCAAATCCAGGGACCACTTACACTGAGACTCCAAATCCAGGGACCACTTACACTGAGACACCAAATCCAGGGACCACTTACACTGGGACACCAAATCCAGGGACCACTTACACTGAGACACCAAATCCAGGGACCACTTACGCTGAGACACCAAATCCAGGGACCACTTACACTGAGACACCAAATCCAGGGACCACTTACACTGAGACACCAAATCCAGGGACAACTTACACTGAGACACCAAATCCAGGGACCACTTACACTGAGACACCAAATCCAGGGACCACTTACACTGAGACACCAAATCCAGGGACCACTTGCACTGAGACACCTAATCCAGGGACCACTTACACTGAGACACCAAATCCAGGGACCACTTACACTGAGACACCAAATCCAGGGACAACTTACACTGAGACACCAAATCCAGGGACCACTTACACTGAGACACCAAATCCAGGGACCACTTACACTGAGACACCAAATCCAGGGACCACTTGCACTGAGACACCTAATCCAGGGACCACTTACACTGAGACACCAAATCCAGGGACCACTTACACTGAGACACCAAATCCAGGGACCACTTACACTGAGACACCAAATCCAGGGACCACTTACACTGACATCAAATGAAAAAGGACACATCCAGTGACATTGGCATCATCAATGATTGTTTCTATCCCTAATCCTAACCCATAAGCATAACTACTAACCCCATTCCTGACCCTAACCACTAACCGGTAACCACTAACCAGTAACCCCTAAGTGTAACACCTGCCCCGAACCCCAAGACCCCAACCACTAACCCTAAATCGTTCAGTGTCAATGGTCATTGTGATGTCACTGGTGATGCAGGTCGGCCGTGTTGTCAATAGTCATTGTGATGTCACCAATGATGCAGGTCGGATTAGTTGGTTTTTAGAATACTTGCTTTACTATCTTATAATCATCAGTATCTTATAATCATCAGGAATGGATTTATAATCGTGTGTAGGAATTAAATATAAAAGTCTGTAATCATCAACTGTATGCAATGGTAACCTGAATTAAGTATAACATGTAACCCTTTTTAAGCTTAAAAGTTTGTGAGTAAGCTGTAACCAGACAACCTGGGGTGAGAAAGAGATTGCCGTGGTCGAATGGACTGCAGTTAGCCTGGGAACCAAGGTTAGCTGCAGTTACCACTGTGTGGCATGTTATAACATCCGCAGTGAATTAAAAACAAAGGCCAAGTTCAAGGGCCGTATCACAACCAATGAGACATTGTTAGATCATTGTTAATTTCAGTGGACCACACTAATCTGAGGTCAACGCACTAAAATAAAAGATTTTGAGTCCGGTGGTAGTTTTTAAATAGTCGATTTGTTGCAGCACTGACTTACAGTGTTTGACTTCCTTTGTTGTGCTAACAAGCATGTTCAAAATGGCTGGTTCTTATGCAGCATCAGATTACAGCAAATGCACCCGCCCCTTTACTACCATTGGCTCAGAAGCATGCATGCAAAGCTATGGTTAGTTCGGCTAAATCTGCCGACCTGACGTTACCACACTGTGATTGGATCTCTGGTACATGACACCATCCTTTGTTCTCTCCAACAAGCAGTCTTACATGTGGTCTTGTTCTCAGTTTAAGCATAATCAGCACTTTCAGTCATTAGTTTAATCATATTAAAATCTATGTTATTAAAATATATATGATCAGCCATGATCTTATTGAATGGTGGAGCGGGCTCAAGGGGCCGATTGGCCTGCTCCTGCTCCTATTTCTTATGTTCTTATATATATATTCCCTAACACTCCCCCCTTTGATTCTTTCAAAAATTGAATCATAAAAATAAAGAGTCAGATAAAAATATAATCAATCATTGCTGTGTTTTGCCACTGTCCGGAGGAGGTACCATACTTTTGTTTGATTTTGAACCAGGTTTTAGTTAAGTCAAACTGTAATTCTATATAGTCTTTCAACTGCTGAAGAATTTCGTCCTCCGAAATCTCAGGTGGGGCCCGCCCACCCTTAATAGTTGTAGGTTTATCGAGTGATGCCATAATATCGATTTCTTTACTTGGGGGTCTCGAGTCGTAGGCTTTTCAGCTGGGTCGGTAATTAATTAAATAACACCACCGTAGTTAGAGCTCTATATGGGACCTCGAGCCGACTACCACCGGAGGGTTCACTACCCGGAGGTTTGCGGAATTGCGTGGAGGGAGATGACTGGACAACCGACCGAGGACTTTTATAAAGAGGAGTCCTTTACCTCCGAAAATAGATCCAGTGTCTCAGCAGCTTTTCCTGGCTTTCTAAATCCCTGGTTTTTTTTCTTCCTTTGCTGAGTTTTCAGATTGGTTAGCCTGCAAATTAGATATTTTTCCTTCTTTATCTCTCCTGTGTTCAGCCCCGAGTGTTCCAACCAGTTAGTTTTAAATCACCCGTCATACTCCAACACTTCCTCCATCCCTTTCTGTTGACAGGCTATGATCTTTCCGCAATCCGTTTTTGCAGGGCTAAACACTTGTAACCACTGTTGGATCGCATCCCATCCGGCATCGATATCTTGCTCATCATTTCCCAGGCCAGTCTTTACTTTGCTGTGTAACTGATTTCCCTCTCTCCTGGGTATCATTACAGTCAGAATTTGGACTCCGTCCCACGGGTGGAGTTGATACTTCACCCTTTCCTTTCTTCTCATACTCCTTTTCTACTCTTTTCCTTTTCTGTCTCAACGGGGCCAAATGGGGTCCTGTTTTCTCTTCTTCACTTTCACTGACATTACTAGAGGATCCCGAGTTGGTCTCTTGACCTGCTTCTTGTCTTTGTCTCCCACGACCTTCCTCCTTTATTTCATTTAGATCTGGGTATCCTTTCCAGGACCCGACACATTCTCCCTTTTCTTGGACTACCGGCACTATCGGTTGTTTATCCAATTGTTTTTTTACAGTCCTGAACTTCACCTTTAAGTTTTTTAACTTCCACTTCTAACTTCAATTTCAATCCATCTAACAGGTACCAGTGTGTTTAACTCTATTCTGATTGTTTCATAAATTAGATAGTTTCTCGATGGAGTATGTGTCAATGCTTTAAAAGTTGTCTCGCTCTCCTGAGCCACATTAACCATTTCATGTTTTGCTGTTGTCAAGTAACTGAGCATGTCTGAGACCCGTTCTTCAGTGCAAATTCACCATACATTCCTGGATGACAATTGCCTCATATGTACCGAATCACGTTTGCAAACTCATACCGGTATCTCAATATCATGCCACACATGCCATCCGATACAAGCCTTTCTCGGGCTTTCAGGTATCTTATCGAAAGATTGTAGTCGTCTGGAGATCTTTGCTCATCTTCCTCTGCATGGTCCCGATGTCTTGGGTAGTGACCAGACTATCAAATTCGGTTTTCTTAAAAGTTCATTAAAGGCAGGGACACAAATGTCTCCAAGAGAAAGCTATCAATTTACTATTCTTAACTACACTTTCCTGACTTTCACTAGAAAATTTTGAAAATTCTCATTCAGTAGTGTAATTCTCCTGTTTCAATCTTACACCCTCAATCACTTTCCTTTAATTACCATTCATATCTCATTCATGAGTCCTGGAGAAACTTTACTGTCCAGTACAATATTTAAGATAGAAAACATAGATCAAACGTTCTCACTTGATCCAAGTTATTAACACATTTTATTATCATTATTTTTAGAGGATCTTTTATTTTCCCAAAAGTAACCAAATATATAGTGCCTGAGTCCATTTTGTCATTTCAAAATTATCCCAAAATCCAAACAGCAGTATTATCAGCTATCTCTTACTTTTGTTATCGGTGTGGGAAAGTATTTTCCAGCAGAGACATGGCTAGCTGGACAAAGCCACATTGAATTGTACAGCTGGCTGACTACTTTTTCAAGGTCTTACTTGCTGCTATTTCTTAATTGTGCCTTTGTATCCTTATCTCTTCCAAGAACAGGCTCTTTCTAAATAGTTACCAGGTTGTAATTACAAGCAACATTTCAGAATGTCAGCTAATTTCTACTTATGTTAGTCTAAAAGGGTTAACATAGTCAAGTATCCCATGGTGCTTTGCGTTTGTTTTCCAGCTAACAAGACTAAATGGTACTTTTCAGATAGTTTTATACTGGTCAAATATTGAGGACCCCTTTATATCTCACCTTTTATATGCACCTTACCCCGGTATATACTACTTCCGGTACCACTCAGACGTGTCCTTTGTTGAGGTCAAAGAGGCACTGGGGACATTCTCACCCAGTCCTTGCTTTACTGCCTTGGCCAACCTTTTCATCCTCTGCCTATGACATTTATTACAGGCCATGAAAATCAAAAAGCACATCACAACAAACTGCACTACTACTAATACATGTGAAATTAATCTAATCCAAGGATGGATCTGTATATTCAGTCCCCAACTCCAAAGGTCATCCCACCAAGTGGTGACTTTAATTTAATCAATGTCATGTTTAATGTTTTTATTGTTCTGTTGTAGGTTATAATAAACCTTCTGGGAGAGGCGTATCTCCATTCGCAATTTCAGAAACAAGTGATTCTCAGGCTAGGTGGCTTACACAGTGTTTTAACATTAGAGACAGAAGTGCTGCAATTAGTTTACAAGGTAACTTCCATATAACAAAAGAAAGAAGAGACTCCATTGTGACTCTACTTAGAGCCCAAGGGGTTAAGTTATCAAATCATAATTTTCCTTCTGTCACTGTGGGGAAATATTAACTTAAAATTAAGAAACTTAAATTTAATAATGTCCAATATCTTTAAATTTCATTACTAAAGTTGTTGCTTGGTGAACTTAAACAGCTACCAGTGGGAAGGGTTAACTCCTTTGCAGGTTTTTAAGAAGGTGGAGTGAAACATTATCAGGAGCAATTGCATCACTTCACGTAAATTAAAAAAAAACTTTCCTGATCGAAAAAAGACAGTTGTGTTTTCACACTTTAACTAAACACGAACAGAACAGATAAAATAGCACATTCTTGCAGACCTTATTGTCCTTTCTTCAGATGCCTTTCCAAAATACTGTAAAAACATTGAATATAACTGGAGAAAAATTAGTTTTTCACATTTAAACAAATCAAACTGCTTTAGAAGATTTCACCATAGCAACCACGACTTCAAGGTTAAATCTTAGACTGAAACCTAATCTTTTGTTAAACAAACTTTTTGCTGCTCTTCTCAGTTTTTACACACCAGCTTAACTTAAATTATTTCAAAGGTTTTCTTTCCAATTCTTGGGGCACAATCTTATTCGCACATTCTTAAAACTTCCAAAATCCAAGACAAGACAAAAGATTTAAACGCTTTTAACACAGAGAAGTGGGTGGAGCTAAAACACACATAACAGAATCTTTCTTTCAAAGGACATCTAATCAACAAATCGCCTGGGAACCAAGGTGAGCTGCAGTTACCACTGTGTGGAATGTTATAACATCCACAGTGAATTAAACACAAAGGCCAAGTTCAAGGGCCGTATCACAACCAATGAGACATGTTCCTTTCGTGTCGCCATAACTACCCCAGATATGAGTCTTGATGGCCAGAAACAGATGATGTAAAAGTGTCATCAGACTAAAGCCTGTGTAAACCAGGGTGCTGCGAATGTGGCATCTTTATGACTGGAGTTTGGGTCTCGGTATCAGCCAGTGATTGGTTCAAGAGAACTCCATAAGGGTATAGGAAGGGGGTCTTAAGAGGCACAAATTGTAGAAGGTTGAAGGAGTAGAAAATTTCAGGAGTAAAAGATTTCAAGAACAATCAAGGAGACACCCGGGAGATGAAGAGAGTCAAGAGACACAGGATGCAGCTTATTCAAGGTTATGGCTTCAACCCAGAGTATAAGAACATAAGAAATAAGAGCAGGAGTGGGCCATACGGTCCCTCGAGCCTGCTCTGCCATTCAATAAGATCATGGCTGATCATCGACCTCAACTCCACTTTCCCGCCCGGTCTCCATATCCCTTAATTCCCCTAGAGTCCAAAAATCTATTGATCTCAGCCTTGAATATACTCAAAGACTCAGCATTCACAGCCCTCTGGGGCAGAGAATTCCAAAGATTCACAACCCTCTGAGTGAAGAAATTCCTCCTCATCTCGGTCTTAAATGGCCTACAACTTATCCTGAGACTCTGCCCCCTAGTTCTAGACACTTCAGCCAGGAGAAATAACCTCTCAGCATCTACCCTGTCAATCCCCCTAAGAATCCTGTATGTTTCAATGAGATCACCTCTCATTCTTCTAAACTCCAGACAGCATAGGCCCAATCTACACAATCTCTCCTCATAGGACAGCCCTCTCATCCCAGAAATCAATCTAGTGAACCTTCGTTGCACCGCCTCCAAGGCAAGTATATCCTTCCTTAGATAAGGAGACCAAAACTGTGCACAGTACTCCAGGTGTGGTCTCACCAAGGCCCTGTACAATTGTAGCAAGACTTCCTTACTCTTATACTCCAACCCCCTTGCAATAAAAGCCAACATGCCATTTGCCTTCCTTACTGCTTGCTGTACCTGCATGTTAGTTTTCTGTGTTTCTTGCACGAGGACACCCAAATCTCTCTGAACACCAACATTTGAAAGTTTCTCACCATTCAAAAAATAATGGCCCAGAAATTCGGGTCGCCACAGGTGAGTACTGTGGTAAACCACTGTTTGTATTCCACTGTGTACATGTCTGTACATGCCTCGGCTGACTCCTCCCACGAGTCCAGGTATAAAGGTGACTGCTCCACAGTCCCTCTGTATTCTGGACCGGTCGACCACTCGAGGCACACCTTCATTCTCTTGTTAATAAAAGCCTGTTAGTTACTCGCTTAATCTCAGTCTTTTGCGTTATTGATAGCGCATCAATTTTATTAACAAGATTTTATAATGGAGAAGATCCTCACACCAGCATGCCTAGACTTAGAACATCGGGAGGCGGACGCATCCACTAAGATTACTCACCGGCTGAGGTGCTTTGAAAAATTCCTGATCGCCTCTGCTGCAACGGTCAAATCGGACGAGGACAAACTGGATGTCCTGACCTCCAAAGTGAACCACCGAGTGTACTCGGTCATCCAAGACGCGACCTCGTACGTGGATGCTATCAAGCTCCTCAAGGACCAGTACACGCGCCCAGTGAATGAAGTGTACGCCAGGCACCTTCTGGGGAGTCGTAAACAACAACCTGGGGAATTGACCGAGGAATACCTTCAGGCACTGTCTGTGCTTGGCTGGGCCTGTGGTTGTAAGGATGTAAAGGCCGCCGTGTACACAGAGGAACTTATCCGGGACGCTTTTGTAGCGGGCCACAGGTCCAATTACACCCGACAGCGACTGTTGGAGCAGAGTGACCTCGACCTCAACAAGGCCTCTGAACTCGCACTATCATTGGACGCAGCCTACCGGGGCATGGATGCCTACTCCTCTGCACCGTGGACGCCGCGGGGAACGACAGCCTGGGACACGGTAGGACCGTCTCATAGCGCCGTGCCACCCCAGCCACATCCCAGCAACGGCCCAACTACCGCAGCAGTGTCCCAAGGCCAGACAGCAGTGCCCCAAGGCCAGAAATGCTACTTCTGTGGCCAGGCCAAACACCCCAGAGCGCGCTGCCCGGCGAAAAATGCGATCTGCTCGGCCTGTGGGAAGAAGGGACACTACGCCAGCGTCTGCAGGGCCAAAGCCACCCCGAACCCCAGCAGTGCCGCATGTGGGCCGTGCGGGCTGCCATCTTGGGCCTCCCCAGCCATGTGCGAACCACCGGAACTGCAGCCATTTTGGACGCCTCCAGCCACATGGGGATCATGGACGCCACCATCTTGGACGACAGCCGGGATGCAGCAGGTCCCCAACACCACCTCATCTGATACCCACAGCGACACACCGACCACTACGCTGGCCTCCGTTATGCTGGACCAAGTGAGACCGCACCAGCTGGCCAGTTCCACAATGGACATTAAGGTAAATGGTTACGAAACAATCTGCCTTTTTGACTCTGGGAGCATGGAGAGCTTCATCCACCCCGACACAGTGCGGCGTTGCTCTCTCCCAGTCCTGCCTGTGCACCAGCGGATTTCTATGGCCTCCGAGTCCCAGTCGGCGGACATTGGCAGCTACTGCGTGGTGACACTCGTAGTAGACGGGACTGTGTATGATAATTTTAAACTTCTGGTCCTGCCCCACCTCTGCGCTGCCGTTCTACTGGGGTTAGATTTTCAGTGCCACCTTAAAAGTGTTACGATGGCGTACGGTGGACCTCTCCCCCCACTCACAGTCCACAGCCAGCAGCTTCCAAATTGCCCGCCGTGCACCAGGTGCAACCTCTCCACACTCAGAGTCACCCCCCCACCACTGTTTGCTAACCTCACCCCCGACTGTAAGCCCATCGCCACAAAGAGCAGGCGATACAGTGCCGGGGACAGGGTTTTCATTAAAACCGAAGTGGAGCGGCTCCTGAAGGAAGGGATTATTGAGGGCAGCTCCAGCCCCTGGCGAGCCCAGGTAGTGGTCGTTAAGACCGGTGAGAAGCAGCACCTGGTCATCGACTACAGCCAGACAATAAATCGCTACACCCTGCTGGACGCTTACCCACTCCCCCGCACAGCTGATATGGTCAACCAGATCGCGCAGTACCGCGTCTTCTCCACCATTGACCTGAAATCAGCGTACCACCAGCTCCCTAGCCGCCCCGAGGACCGCCAGTATACTGCCTCTGAGGCAAACGGCCGCCTCTATCACTTCCTTAGGGTTCCCTTTGGCGTCACCAACGGGGTCTCCGTCTTCCAAAGGGAGATGGACCGGATGGTCGATCAAAATGCGTTGCAGGCCACTTTCCCATATCTGGACAATGTGACCATCTGCGGCCATGACTTGCAGGACCATGACGCAAACCTCGAAAAATTCCTCTGCACCGCCAAACTCCTCAACCTGACGTATAACAAGGAGAAGTGCATATTCCGCACAACCCGCCTCGCCATCCTTGGCTGTGTTGTGGAACACGGAGTCATCGGTCCTGACCCCGACCGGATGCGTCCCCTTATGGAACTCCCACTGCCCCACTGCCTCAAGGCCCTGAAGAGGTGCCTAGGGATTTCCTCTTATTACGCCCAGTGGGTCCCCTACTATGCTGACAAGGCCCGTCCACTGATCAAGTCCACCTCTTTTCCCGTGACGGCAGAGGCCCGCTTAGCCTTCCACCGTATCAAGGAAGACATTGCCAAAGCCACCATGCACGCAGTGGACGAATCCATCCCCTTCCAGGTGGAAAGCGACGCGTCCGACTTTGCCCTGGCCGCTACCCTCAATCAGGCGGGGAGACCAGTGGCCTTCTTTTCACGAACCCTCCAGGGCCCGGAGACCAGACACTCCGCTGTTGAGAAGGAGGCCCAGGCTACTGTGGAGGCTGTGCGTCATTGGAGGCACTACCTGGTTGGAAAACGATTTACCCTGCTCACTGACCAGCGTTCAGTTGCTTTCATGTTTAACAACAAGCAGAGGGACAAAATCAAATACGACAAGATCTTGAGGTGGAGAATCGAACTTTCCACCTACAATTACGAGATCTTGTACCGGCCCGGGAAGCTCAATGAACCCCCGGATGCTCTATCGCGTGGCGCCTGCGCCAGCACACAGATCGATAGACTGCGGGCCCTCCACAATGACCTCTGCCACCCGGGGTTCACCAGGTTCTTCCACTTCATCAAGGGCCGCAACCTGCCTTACTCCATTGAGGAGGTCAGGACCATGACCAGGAACTGCCAAGTCTGTGCTGAGTGCAAACCGCACTTTTATAGACCAGACAGGGCTCACCTGATAAAAGCCACTCGCCCCTTCGAGCGCCTGAGTGTTGATTTTAAAGGGCCTCTCCCCTCCTCCGATCGCAATGTGTACTTCCTCAACATTATTGATGAGTACTCCCATTTCCCGTTCGCCATCCCCTGCCCGGACATGACCAGTTCCACGGTCATTAAATTTCTGAACGACCTCTTCACCCTGTTCAGTTTCCCCAGCTATATCCATAGCGACCGGGGCTCATCGTTTATGAGTGGCGAACTCCATCAGTACCTGCTCGCTAGTGGTATTGCCACAAGCAGGACCACCAGTTACAACCCCCGGGGGAACGGACAGGTGGAAAGAGAGAATGCGACAGTTTGGAAGGCCGCCCTGCTAGCCTTAAAGTCTAGGGGCCTTCCGACCTCCCGCTGGCAGGATGTGCTCCCCGATGCACTCCACTCTATTCGGTCACTGCTCTGCACTGCCACTAACGCCACCCCTCATGAGAAAATGTTTGTCTTCCCAAGGAAGTCGACATCAGGGACATCACTACCGCCATGGCTGATGTCCCTAGGGCCGGTCCTACTGAGAAGACACGTGAGGACCCATAAAACGGACCCCCTGGTCGAGAGGGTCGACATCCTCCACGCCAACCCCCAGTATGCTTATATTGCGTACCCGGACGGGAGGGGGGACACAGTCTCCATACGAGACCTCGCACCCTCGGGGGCCGCATTAACCCACTACCCACTACCACCCCCCCCCACGATCCGATATCCAGCCCCAGCAGACGGCAGGCCTGGGCCCCACGACCCGCTCGACACCTACGAGGACTACACACCAGTGCCCCAGCCTACGCGGGACTCGACGCCGGAAGCTTCACTACCCCTGCCGTCGTCACGTCAATCACAGAGGCAGACAAGACCTCCGGAGAGACTCCAATACACTAACTTTTAATACACTTCACCCCGCCGGACTCAATTTTAAACAAGGGGTGAATGTGGTAAATCCCTGTTTGTATTCCACTGTGTACATGCCTGTACATGTCTCGGCTGGCTCCTCCCACGAGTCCAGGTATAAAGGTGACTGCTCCACAGTCCCTCTGTATTCTGGACCGGTCGACCACTCGAGGCACACCTTCATTCTCTTGTTAATAAAAGCCTGCTAGTTACTCGCTTAATCTCAGTCTTTTGAGTTATTGATAGCGCATCAATTTGATAGCGCATCAAGTACACACAGGGTACTCACTCGTAAGCCCAATGGAAGTGCCGGTTTCCTGCATGCACTGTGCATGCGTGGGAAACCGGCACTTCCGTTCCCCTGAAAGAGGTTCAGAAGTCGAATGCGCGCACAGGAGAGGCTGCGCGTGCGCATCTAACTTACGTTTTTTTTGCAGGTTTTCCCGGGAGGGTAAGTCTCCAGAAGTTAGACATGTAAAAAGCAGTCACAAGGCCTGCTTTTTACAGGGTAAGTGGTGAATTAATTAAAATTATAACATTTTTCCCACAGGTTTATTATTTTTAAATATTTTAAGAAAGGTAAGTTTATTTTTAGCCCTGTTAGAAAATGTAATTAATTTTTTCAAAAATTTAAATTATTGTTTAAAATAGTTATTTCGTGTAATTTATAGTTTATTTTAAAAATGTGATGGTTTTTTAAAAATTTATTTGAAGATTTAATGATGTTTTGGGGCTTGTAGTATTTATAGGTTTGACAGGTCTTCCTGTCAAACTTATGAATGAAGCATTCCCTGCTACCATTGGCTCTCCATGGTCCACATGATCCCAGGGGACGCAAGCACTGCACGCCGGCAGTTGGAGGAGGCCCAGGATTGCAATTCCACGGGGGCCCACAGCTCAACGGCCGACGCGCAAGGTAAGTGCAGGTCGGGGGCTTGCATCCGCGGGAAGCCCCCGACCCGAATTTCTGGGCCAATCTGATTTTTCTATTCCTCCTACCAAAGTGAATAACCTCACACTTCCCTACATTATACTCCATCTGTCACCTTACTGCCCACTCACTTGGTCTATCTATTTCCCTTTGCAGACTCGTTGTGTTCTCCTCACAGCTTATTGTCCCACCTAGCTTTGTATCATCAACAAACTTGGATACATTACACTCGGTCCCTTCATCTAGATCATTAATATAGATTGTAAATAGCTGTGGCCCCAACACTGATCCGTGCGGCACCTCACTAGTTACAGACTGCCAACCTGAAAAAGATCAGTTTATCCCTACTCTCTGTTTTCTGTCCATTAACCAATCCTCTATCCATGCTACTATAGAGTCATAGAGTTATTCAGCACTGAAACAGGCCCTTTGGCCCATCGTGTCCACACCGGCCATCAAGCCCTGTCTATTCTAATCCCATTTTCCAGCACTTGGTCCGCAGCCTTGTATGCTATGGCGTTTCAAGTGCTCATCTAAATGCTTCTTGAATGTTGAGGGTTCCTGCCTCTACCACCCTTTCAGGCAGTGAGTTCCAGATTCCAACCACCCTCTGGGTGAAAAAGTTTTTCCTCAAATCCCCTCTAAACCTCCTGCTCCTTACCTTGAAACTATGCCCCATGGTTATTGGCCCCTCTACTAAGGGGAAAAGTTCCTTTCTATCTACCCTATCTATGCCCCTCATAATTTTGTACACCTCAATCAGGTCCCCCCTCAGCCTTCTCTGCTCTAAGGAAAACAACCCCAGCCTGTCCAGTCTCTCTTCATAGCTGAAGCGCTGCAGCCCAGGTAACATCCTGGTGAATCTCCTCTACACCCTCTCCAATGCAATCACATCCTTCCTATAGTGTGGTGACCAGAACTGCACACAGTATTCCAGCTGTGGCCTAACTAGCATTTTGTACAGCTCCATCATAACCTCCCTGCTCTTATATTCTATGCCTCAGCTAATGAAGGCAAGTATCCCATATGCCCTTTTAACCACCTTATCTACCTGTCCTGCTGCCTTCAGGGATCTATGTACATGCATACCAAGGTCCCTCTGATCCTCTGTTCTTCCTAGAGTCCTACGATTCATTGTGTATTCTCTTGCCTTGTTAGTCCCTCCAAAATGCATCACCTCACACTTTTCAGGATTAAATGCCATTGGCCACTCTTCTGCCCATCTAACCATCCCATCTATGTCGTCCTGTAGCCTGAGGCTTCCCTCCTTGCTATTTACCATTCCACTAATTTTCGTGTCATCTGCGAACTTACTGATCATACCTCCTACATTCATATCTAAGTCATTAATGTACACTACAAACAGCAAAGGACCCAGCACCGATCCCTGTGGTACACCACTGGACACAGGCTTCCAGTCACAAAAACAACCTTCGACCATCACCCTCTGCCTCCTGCCACAAAGCCAATTTTGGATCCAATGTGCCAAATTGCCCTGGATCCCATGGGTTCTTACCTTCTTGACCAGTCTCCCATGCGGGACTTTGTCAAAAGCCTTACTGAAGTCCATGTAGACTACATCAACTGCACGACCCTCATCCACACACCTAGTCACCCCCTCCAAAAATTCAATCAAATTGGTCAGACATGATCTCCCTCTGACAAAGCCATGCTGACTATCCCTGCCTCTCCAAGTGGAGACTAATTCAGTCCCTCAGAATTTTTTCCAATAATTTCCCTACCACTGATGTTCGGCTCACTGGCCTGTAATTCCCTGGTTTATCCCTACTACCCTTCTTGAACAATGGTACTACGTTAGCTGTTCTTCAGTCCTCTGGAACCTCCCCTGTGGCCAGAGAGGTTTAAGCCCACTAAAACCGCTAGTTCTTCCTCCCTCTCAATACTAATTTGTTCAAGTATATCACAATCCCCCTGCCTGATTTCTATGCCTACATCACCCTTCTCCATAGTTCAAAATATTCATTTAAAACCTCACCTACATCTTCCGGCTCTACACACAGATTGCCATTTTGGTCCCTAGTGGGCCCTATCTTTCCCTGGTTATCCTCTTGCCTTTAATATACTTATAAAACACCTTGGGATTTTCCTTTATTTTGCCCGCCAGTGTTTTTTCATGTCCCCTCTTCGCTCTCCTAATTTCATTAAGTACCCTCCTGCGCTTTCTATACTCCTCTAGAGCTTCCACTGTTTTTAGTCCTTTGTATCTGCCAAAAGCCTCCCTTTTTTTCCTAATCCATTCTTGTATATCCCTTGACATCCAGGGTTCCCTGGGCTTGTTGGTCCCACCCTTGACCTTTACGGGAACATGTTGGCATTGTACTCTCCCTATTTCCTTTATGAAAGACTCCCATTGCTCTGATGTGGATTTCCCTACAAGTAGCTGATCCCAGTCCATTTTGGCCAGATCCTGCCATATCATATTTAAAATCGGCCTTCCCCCAATTTAGAACCTTTATTTCCAGTCCATCTTTGTCCTTTTCCATGACTATCCCAATCCCATGAGCCCTAATCTTGTGTAATAACCTTTTATGTGGCACCTTATCGAAAGCCTTTTGGAAATCCAAATATACTACATCCACTGGTTCCCTTTTATCTACCCTGATAGTTACATCCTCAAAAAACTCTAATTTGTCAAACATGATTTCCCTTTCATAAAACCATGTTGACTCTGCCTAATCATGTTGTTACGTCCGTGTATAATAAGATACAGACTGCAGCAGAAACGGTACAACAGGTGTTTACTCAACGTGGCTCACAGTTGAACTGACTGTACAGATTACTACTCAGTGCTATATACAGGTGTGGTCACTGCCGGTACCACAGTATACATGAGCTGTAAAAAGTAGTTCCCCCCCTTAAAGGTATATACATTACAATTCCTCCCCTTTTAGATTAACAGTACCATAACACTCATTTATCAATTAAATATCAAACTAATTACAATGAACACTTTTAACATGCAACATTAGCTGAAAATAGTCGATTTATATATTCAGTCTTTGGGGAGGCCTCCTGATCCTTTCTGGATAGCGCCTTTCCCGAGTGTCTTGCTCTTGGTGCGGAGGCGATTCTGGCCCCCTGTCGTCGGTTGGTTCAACAGCTTCCGATGCTACTGTTTCTGGGGTAGATGCGACCTGTACGTCGGGTTCATCACCAGGTACGTATGGGTGAGGCATGGGGTTGGCTTGTTCCTGTGACTCTAGGATCTGGTCAGCATGGCGTCTCACGATCCTCTCCCCAACGTCCACTGTGTACATTAGTGGGCCCTGCCGTGTGCATATTGTTCCTGGCTGCCATTTTTCTGTTTGGTAGTCGCGGGCCAAGACTGGTTGCCCTACATTGAAGCTCCTTGTTGGCTTCTCATGGATGTGCTGGAATTGCTTACTCTCAACATCTCTTCATACGTTTGGTCTGAGCAAATCCAGGTGAGATCTTAACCTTCGGTTAAAGAACATCATGGCTGGGGCCTGGTTGGTGACTGCAGGTGTCGCATTCCGGTAGGCGAACAGGAAATTGTCCACCTTGTGCTGCAGTGGAATGTTGTCATTGTACATAGCCTTTATTGCCTTCTTAAAGGCTTGTACGAACCTCTCGACCAATCCATTTGTGGCTGGATGATATGGGGCGGATGTGTAATGCCTTACCCCATTCTTTTTCAAGAACCTCTGGAACTCTTTGGACACAAACTGTGGTCCGTTGTCGGAGCAAATCTGTTCTGGCAAGCCATTCCTGGCAAAAATGGTCCGTAGGACTGCAATAGTTTTCTCCGTGGTGGTGGAGGACATTTTGATGACCTCAGGTCATTTCGAGTGCGCATCCCCGGCTATTAAAAACATTGAGTCCATGAATGTACCAGCAAAATCAATATGCACCCGTTGCCATGGAGATGAGGGCCACTCCCATGGGTGTAGAGGGGCCTGTGGTGGTGCATTTTGGACTTTCTGGCATCCTGAGCAGCTCTTGGTCAGGTCCTTGATTTGTTTATCGATTCCCGGCCACCACACATAAGCCCTGGCTAGGCATTTCATTTTTACCCCTCCCAGATGACCCTCATGAAGCTCATTGAGCACTCTATCCCTTAACTTGGGTGGAATTACCACTCGGGATCCACACATCAAGGTCCCCCGGCACACTGACAGCTGTTCTCTCCTTGTCGAGAATGCTGGCAACAGTGAGTCGCCATGTGCTGGCCATTCCTTCACCATCAAATCACATACCCGAGACAGTGTCGGGGCATTTCGGGTTTCCTTTTCGATACAAGCGTTAGTTACCGGTAGGTATTCAACTATAGTGGAATGGAATATTTCGACAGGATCCACTGCTGGTGCTTCCTCCGCAGTAGGCAGTGGCAGGCGTGATAGCCCATCAGCATTTCCATGCTGTTTCGTGCCCTTACATTCAATCTCATAGTGGTGCGCCCCTAGAAAAAGTGACCATCTTTGTAGTCGGTGTGCAGTCATCACCGGAACGCCCTTCTTCGGATTAAAAATGGAGACAAGAGGCTGGTGATCAGTCAGCAAGGTGAATTTCTGCCCGTGCAGATAGTGATTGAACTTTTTCACTCCCCACACTAGGCTGAGGGCCTCCCTGTCAATCTGGGCGCAGTTACGCTCGGCTGAGGTTAGTGATCGTGGCGCAAAGGCTATTGGCCTCTCTGAGCCATCCGAGAATTTGTGCGACAGCACCGCTCCAATGCCGTAGGGTGACGCATCACATGCCAACCGAATTGGTAATGCTGGGTTGTAATGGGCCAATACCTATTTCGATGTGATTAGTGTTTTGCTCTTCTGGAAAGCTTGTCTACATTCGTCACTCCACTTCCATGGCACCCCAGTTTGCAGTAGGGTGTAGTATTGTAGACAAATTTGGCAAGAACTTATGGTAGTAGTTTACCAGCCCGAGGAATAACCTCAGTCGTGACACATTTTCCGGTGCTGGAGCCTTGACTACTGCCTCAATCTTCTCTGGGGACTTATGTAACCCCTCTTTATCAATAACGTGGCCACAATACGAGATCTGTTTTCTAAAAAACTCGCATTTGGGGCGGTTAGCTCGGAGCCCATATTCCTGCAATTTAGTGAGCACCTGCTCCAGGTTGGCGAGTAGATCACTGTCATTTTCACCCGTGACCAGGATGTCGTCCAAATAACACTGGGTGCCTGGGATCCCTTGCAGGACTTGTTCCATTGCCCTCTGCCAAATAGGCAGAGCAGATGCTACCCCGAATACCAGCCAGTTGTATTGGGAGGGAACTTTATGGGTGTTGATTGTGAGGTATTTTTTTGATGCTTCTTCTACCTCCATTTGCAGATGCGCCTGGGCCAGATCAATCTTAGTGAAGCGTTTCCCTCCAGATAGCGAGGCGAAAATATCTTCAATCCGCGGAAGTGGATATTGTACGGTGTGAAGGACCGGGTTCACTGTTACCTTAAAGTCCCCACAGATGCGAACCTTCCTTGGTTCCCCAGGCGTGCTGCTCAATGACTTTTTCATCACAGGGACGATGGGTGTAGCCCACTCGCTCCAGTCTACCTTGGACAGTACACCTGAACGTTCCAGACTCTCCAGCTCTGCTTCGACGGCTGGGCGGATTGCATAAGGTACCGGTCTGGCCTTAAAAAATTTTGGGCTTGCGTTTTCTTCAATTTTAATTGTCGCTGTCATGCCTTTTAGTGTTCCGAGTCCTTGCTGGAACACTTCTTTCGCGTCAGTTAGGATCTTTGACAGTCGCCCAGGTGTGACGTCGTCATCCTTTTTGTCATCCACAGTCAATGCCTGTATGGAATGCCAATCCAGTTGTATTTTCCGGATCCATTCACGTCCCAGTAATGGTGGTCCTCCATCTTACAATACATACAGGTCTAGTTTTGGTGTTTCCTTACCGTTATATATAATGGTCACCCTTATTTTTCCTTTGGGGTAGACTTTTTGCCCCCTGTACATCTTCAAAATAATTTTTGTGTCTCTCAAGGGTATGTGTGAGAATAGCCGCTCGTAGTCCCATCGCTTTATGACTGTTAGGGCTGATCCTGTGTCCAATTCCATCTTTACCTGGACTCCTGCTATCTTGAGAGTGACCCAAATGGTTCGGTGATTCTCCGCTGTGATCACATTATGTAGTTTCAGACAACTCAGTTCCCTGCTTTCGGAGTCATTATCACTCTTTTGTTTGTCTGAACTATTCTCCGTCATCTTATGTACCTTCTTGTACTTTCCTTTGGTAGGTTGCTTATTGCTGGTTTTCTTTCCCGACCTGCAGACTCGTGCTATGTGTCCTACTTTTCCACACTGTCTGCACACTTTGTCTTTGAACCAACAATCATTCTGGTCGTGTGTTGTTCTGCCGCAGTGATAGCACTTCTCTGTTCAAACCTGCCTCGTCGCCAATGTTACGTCCGTGTATAATAAGATACAGACTGCAGCAGAAACGGTACAACAGGTGTTTACTCAACTTGGCTCACAGTTGAACTGACTGTACAGATTACTACTCAGTGCTATATACAGGTGTGGTCACTGCCGGTACTACAGTATACATGAGCTGTAAAAAGTAGTTCCCCCCCTTAAAGGTATGTACATTACACATGTTATGATTTTCCAAGTGGATTGATACCACTTCCTTAACAATGGATTCCAGCATTTTCCTGACGACTGATGTCAGGCTAACTGGCCTGCAGTTCCCTGTTTTCTCTCTCCCTCCTTTCTTGAATAGCGGTGTTATATTTGCAACCTTCCAATCCGCTGGGACCATTCCAGAATCTAGGGAATTTTGGAAGATCAAAACCAATGCATTCACTATCTCTTCAGCCACCTCTTTTAGAACACTCGGATGTACATTAAGTTCCTCACCTTCATTAGATCCTTGGTTCCCCACCATTTTTGGTATGCTTTTTGTGTCTTCTACTGTGAAGACAGAAACAAAATATTTGTTTAACGTTTCTGCCATTTCCTTATTCCCCATAATAATTTCTCCTGTCTCAGCCTCTAAGGGACCAACGTTTACTTTTGCTACTTTTTTCCTTTTTACATGCTTGTAGAAGATTGGGGGCAAGGTATTGACTTGGATAGAGAACTGGTTGGCGGACAGAAAGCAAAGAGTTGGAATAAACGGGTCGTTTTCCGAGTGGCAGGCAGTGACTAGTGGGGTACCGCAAGGATCGGTCCTAGGACCCCAGCTGTTCACAATATATAATAATGATCTGGACGAGGGAATTGAATGTAATATCTCCAAATTTGCAGACGACACAAAGCTGGGCGTGAGGGTAAGCTGCGAGGAGGATGTCGGGAAACTCCAGTACGATTTGGACAGGTTGGGTGATTGGGCAGAAACATGGCAAATGCACTATAATGTGGATAAATGTGAGGTTATCCACTTTGGTGGCAAAAACAGGAAGGCAGATTATTATCTGGATGGCAATAGATTGGGAGAAGGGGAAGTGCAAAGAGACCTGGGTGTCCTTGTGCACCAGTCGTTGAAGGTAAGCATGCAGGTGCAGCAGGCGGTTAAGAAGGCAAATGGTATGTTGGCCTTCGTAGCAAGAGGGTTCAAGTACAGGAACAAAGATGTCTTGCTGCAGTTGTACAGGGCCTTGGTGAGACCACACCTTGAGTATTGTGTGCAGTTTTGGTCACCTTATCTGAGGAAGGACGTTCTTGCCATGGAGGGAGTGCAGCGAAGATTCACCAGGCTGATACCTGGGATGGCAGGAATGACGTATGAGGAGAGATTGTGTCGATTGGGCTTCTACTCACTGGAGTTTAGAAGATTGAGAGGGGATCTCATCGAAACATATAAAATTGTGTCAGGTCTGGACAGACTAGATGCAGGAAGGATGTTTCTGATGGCCGGGGAGTCCAGAACCAGGGGTCATAGTCTAAGGATAAGGGGTAAGCCATTTAGGACTGAGATGAGGAGGAATTTCTTCACCCAGAGAGTGGTGAACCTGTGGAATTCTCTACCACAGAAGGCAGTACAGGCCAGTTCATTAAATATATTCAAGAAAGAGTTGGATATATTTCTTAAGGCTAAAGGGATCAAGGGATATGGGGAGAAGGCAGGGACAGGGTACTGAATTTGAATGATCAGCCATGATCTCATTGAATGGCAGAGCAGGCTCGAAGGGCCGAATGGCCTACTCCTGCTCCTATCTTCTATGTATCTATGTTTCTTACAATCTGCTTTTAGATTTCTTGCTAGTTTTCTCCCATGTTCTATTTTTTCCCGTTTTATCAATTTTTTGGTCAACCTTTGCTGGTTTCTGAAATCTCCCAATCCTCAGGCCTATTATTATTCTTTGCAACATTCTAAGCTTCTTTAGTTAGCCACGGTTGGATCGCTTTTCCCGTGGAGTTTTTGTTTCTCAATGGAATGTATTTTTGTTGAGAATTATGAAATATTTCTTTAAATGCTAGCCACTGCTTATCTACCACCATACCTTTTAATCTATTTTTCCAATCTACCTTAGCCAACTCGCCCCTCATACCTATGTAATTGGCTTTATTTAAGTTTAAGACTCTAGTTTCGGACTTAGGCAAGTCACTCTCAAAATGAACGTAAAATTCTACCATATTATGATCACTCTGCCCCAGAAGATCCTTTACTATGAGATTGTTAATTAACCCTGTCTTATTACACAATACAAGATCTAATATAACCTGTTCCCTTGTTGGTTCCATGGCATATTGTTCCAGGAAACTGTCCCAAATGCATTCCATGAACTCGTCCTCCAGACTACCTTTGCCAATTTGATTTGTCCAATCTATATGAAGATTAAAGTCCCCCAAGATTCTTGCATTACCTTTTTTGTAAGCTCCTACTATTTCTTAATTAATATTCTGTCCAACAGTATAGCTACTGTTAGGGGGCCTATATACTACTCCTACCAGTGTTTTCTGCCCCTGGTTATTCCTTATCTCCACTCATACTGATTCTACTTCCTGATCTTCCGAGCTGAGATCCTTTCTCGCTACTGTCCTTTATTATCAGGGCTACTCCCCCTCCTTTTCCATTCTGCCTGTCTTTTCGAAACATCAAGTGCCCTGGAACATTTAGTTCCCAACCTTGGCCACCTTGCAACCATGTCTCTGTAATTGTTATTAGATCAAACCCATTTATCTCTATTTATGCCACTAGTTCGTCTATCTTGCAAACATTTAAAGATCGCATGGATGAACTACAGAATTTGTTCATCCCTGTTTCGCATAAAGATAAAACAAAAAAGGTGACTCAACCGTGGCCAACAAGGGAAATTAGGGATAGCATAAGATCCAAGGAGAGGACATATAAATTGGCTAGAAAAAGCAGCAAACCTGAGGATTGGGGGAAAATAGAGTATGAGAGTAAGCTTGCAGGGAACATAAAAACTGACTGTAAAAGCTTCTACAGATATGTGAAGAGAAAAAGATTGGTGAAGTCAAGCGTAGTTCCCCTGCAGTCAGAATCAGGGGAATTTATAATGGGGAACAAAGAAATGTTTGGTTCTGTCTTCACAAAGGAGGGCACAAATAATCTCCCAGCGATGTCAGGAAACATAGGGTCTAATGAGAGGGAGGAACTGAATGAAATCAGTATTTGTAGGGAAATGGCGTTAGGGAAATTGATGGGATTGAAGGCCGATAAATCCCTAGAGCCTGATAATCTACATCCTAGGGTACTTAAGGAAGTGGCGCTAGAAATAGTAGATGCATTGCTGGTCCTCTTCCAAAATTTTATAGACTCTGGAACAGTTCCCATGGAGGGTAGCTAATGTAACCCCACTATTTAAAAAAGGTGGTAGAGAGAAAATGGGGAATTATACACCGGTAAGCCTGACATTGGTATGGGGAAAATGATAGAGTCCATTATAAAAGATGTAATAGCAGAGCACTTGGAAAACAGTGACAGGATCGGACAAAAGGTAAATCATGCTTGACTAATCTACTGGAATTTTTTGAGGATGTAACTGGTAGAATAGATAAGGGAGAACCAGTGGATGTGGTGTATTTGGACTTTCAGAAGGCTTTTGATAAAGTCCCGCATAAGAGATTAGCGTGCAAAGTTAAAGCACATGGGATTGGGGGTAAGGTACTGACTTGGATAGAGAACTGGTTGGCAGACAGGAAGCAAAGAGTTGGAATAAACAGGTCTTTTTCTGAGTGGCAGGCAGTGACCAGTGGGGTACCGCAGGGATCGGTGCTGGGACCCCAGCTATTCACAATATGTATTAATGATCTAGACGAGGGAACTAGATGTAATACCTCCAAGTTTGCAGACGACACAAAGCTGGGTGGGCGTGTGTACTGTGAGGAGAATGCAGAGAAACTCCAGTATGATTTGGACAGGTTGGGTGATTGGGCAGATGCATGGCAGATGCAGTATTATGTGGATAAATGCGAGGTTATCCACTTTGGTGGCAAAAACAGGAAGGCAGATTATTATCTGAACGGCAATAGATTGGGAAAAGGGGAAGTGCAACGAGACCTGGGTGTCCTTGTGCACCAGTCGCTGAAGGTAAGCATGCCGGTGCAGCAGGCGGTTAAGGCGGCAAATGGTATGTTGGCCTTCATAGCGAGAAGATTCGAGTACAGGAGCAAGGGTGTCTTGCTGCAGTTGTACAGGGCCTTGGTGAGACCACACCTTGAGTATTGTGTGCAGTTTTGGTCGCCTTATCTGAGGAAGGATGTTCTTGCCATGGAGGGAGTGCAGCGACGATTCACCAGACTGATATGTGGGATGGCAGGAATGACATATGAAGAGAGATTGGGTCGATTAGGCTTATATTCGCTAGAGTTTAGAAGAATGAGAGGGGATCTCATTGAAACTTATAAAATTCTAACAGAACTAGACAGACTAGATGCAGGAAGGATGTTCCCTATGGTCGGGGAGTCCAGAACCAGAGGTCACAGTCTGAGGATAAGGGGTAAACCATTTAGGATTGAGATGAGGAGGAATTTCTTCACCCTAGAGAATGGTGTACCTGTGGAATTCTCTACCATAGAAGGCAGTTGAGGCCAATTCATTAAATATATTCAAGAAGGAGTTAGATATATTTCTTACGGCTAAAGGGATCAAGGGATATGGGGAGAAGGCAGGGACAGGGTACTGAATTTGGATGATCAGCCATGATCTCATTAAATGGCGGAACAGGCTTGAGGGGCCGAATGGCCTACTCCTGCTCCTATCTATGTTTCTATGAATGCTTCGTGCATTCAGATGAAGAGCCTTTAATTTAATTTTTTTTACAATTATTCCCTTTGACCTTATTCTCTGTTGCACTGCTACCATTAAACTCTCTGTCCCTTCCTGTCACACTCTGCTTATTTTTACTCAAATCGCTACACTGCTCTATTGCCTTGACCTTTCTCTTTAGATTTATAAATGTCTCCATATCTGACCCCTCCACCCCCCCCTTTTTAATTTAAAACTCTATCTACAGCCCGTTATTCGAATAGCCAGGATGCTGGTCCCAGCCCAGTTTAAGTGGAGCCCGGCCCGACGGAATAGCTTCCTCTTTCCCCAGTACTGGTGCCAGTGTCCCATGAATTGATACCCATTTTCCCACACCACTCCTTGAACCACGCATTTAATGCTCTGATCTGCTTGACCCTACGCCAATTTGCATGTGGCTCAGGTAGTAATCCAGAGATTATTACCCTGGTGGTTCTGCTTATTAGTTTAGACCCTAGCTCCTCAAACTTCCTCAGCAGAACCTCATTCTTAGTTCTACCTATGTCGTTGGACCACGACAACTGGATCCTCCCCCACCCACTCCAAGTTCTTCTCCAGCCGTGAGGAGATATCCTTAACCCCGGCACCGGGCAGGCAACACAGGACTCGCTTTCACGTCTGCAGAGAACAGTATCGTTCCCCCTCACTATACTGTCCCCTACTACCACCACATTCCTTCTTTCTCCCCCCACTTGGATGGCCCCCTGTACCACAGTGCCATGGTCAGTTTGCCCATCCTCCCTGCAGTCCTTTTCCTCATCCATACAGGTAGAAAGTACCTCGTACCTGTTGGACAAGGTCCAGGGCTGAGGCCCCACCATCACTACCTCCTGGGTCCCCATACCTTCCTGACTCGCAGTCACACCCGCCTGTCCCTGACCACTGACGAACTCTAAAGTACTACTTAACCTAAAGGGTGTGACAGCCTCCTGGAACAAAGTGTCCAGGTAACTCTCCCCCTCCCTAATGCATCGCAATGTCTGCAACTCGTACTCCAGCTCAACAATTCTGAGCCGAAGTTCCTCGAGTTGCAGACACTTACTGCAGATGTGGTTGCTCGGGATCGTGATGCTCTCCACAGACTCCCACATGCTGCAGTTACGACACACCACCTGCCCTGCCAGCTCTAACATTGTTTTATTCATTAATTAATTAGTTAAAGATTTTATTCAATCAATATTTTAGGTTTATTGTTTGATTATTGCATTTAGTTTAAGTTTTAATTTAATCAGTACGAGCAAGTTACAGTTTCTCAGCTTTTAATTTAACCCCCTTCCCTAACTTAGAGAGCAAAAAAGAGCTGTAATACTCATCAACCAATCACCTGCTCTCCTGTGTGTCATTCTTTGTTGTTGTTTTTGAATCGGGAGCCTCGCGCTGCCGCTGCTTTAATTCAGGTCCACTCTCGGGCCGCTCTCTATCCTCTCACCGCTGCCGCTGCTTTAATTCAGGTCCTCTCTCGGGCCGCTCTTTATCCTCTCTCCGCTGTCACTGCTTTAATTCAGGTCCTCTCTCGGGCCGCTCTTTATCCTCTCGCCACTGTTGCTGCTTTAATTCAGGTCCACTCTCGGGCCGCTCTTTATCCTCTCACCGCTGCCGCTGCTTTAATTCAGGTCCGCTCTCGGGCCGCTCTTTATCCTCTCGCCACTGCCGCTGCTTTAATTCAGGTCCACTCTCGGGCCGCTCTTTATCCTCTCACCGCTGCCGCTACTTTAATTCAGGTCCACTCTCGGGCCGCTCTTTATCCTCTCGCCACTGCCGCTGCTTTAATTCAGGTCCGCTCTCGGGCCGCTCTTTATCCTCTCACCGCTGCCACTGCTTTAATTCAGGTCCGCTCTCGGGCCGCTCTTTATCCTCTCACCGCTGCCGCTGCTTTAATTCGGGTCCGCTCTCGGGTCGCTCTTTATCCTCTCACCGCTGCCGCTGCTTTAATTCGGGTTCGCTCTCGGGTCGCTCTTTATCCTCTCGCCGCTGCCTCTGATTTAATTCAGGTCTGCTCTTGGGCCGCTCTTTATCCTCTCGCCGCTGCCTCTGATTTAATTCAGGTCCGCTCTTGGGCCGCTCTTTATCCTCTCGCTACTGCCGCTGCTTTAATTCAGGTCCGCTCTCGGGCCGCTCTTTATCCTCTCACCGCTGACGCTGCTTTAATTCAGGTCCGCTCTCGGACCGCTCTTTATCCTCTCGCCGCTGCCGCTGCTTTAATTCAGGTCCACTCTCGGGCCGCTCTTTATCCTCTCGCCGCTGCTTTAATTCAGGTCCGCTCTCGGGCCGCTCTTTATCCTCTCACCACTGCCACTGCTTTAATAAGTGGTGTTCCACAAAGATCAGTGCTGGAACCACTGTTGTTCACAGCTTACATAAACGATTTAGACTTTGGAACCAAAAACACAATTTCTGAATTTGTGGATGACACCAAATTGGAGGGTATAGTCAATACTGAGGAGGACAGCAACAAATTACAGGAAGATATTAATAAACTTGCAGAATGGGCATATAATTGGCAAATGAATTTTAACACATAAATGTGAGGCATTACATTTTGTTCGGAAGAATAGGGAGGTCACTTATTACTTGGTGGGCGCGAGCTTGGGTGGGGTAGAGGAGCAAAGGATCTCGGAGTACAACTACACAAATCACTAAAAGTAGGGTTTATTTTTGGAGGGATAGAATTGAAAAGTAGAGAAGTTATGCTAAACTTGTATCAAACCTTCATCAGGCCACACTTGGAGTACTGCGTACAATTCTGGTCGCCATATTATAACAAGGATATGGAGGCACTGGAGAGGGTGCAGAGAAGATTTACAAGGATTACACTAGAAATGCGAGGGTCGACAGATCAGGAAAGGATGAACAGGCTGGGCCTCTTCTCTTGGCTGAGGGGTGACCGAATAAAGGTACTTAAAATTATGAAATGCTTTGATCGAGTGGATTCAAAGAGATCCCACAAACACCAGTAAGGCCCACAGCCTCCCCTGGCCCCGGAACAAAGGACTGGAGAAATTCGCTGCCCTGCGGATCAGACAATCAGCCGGCGCTAGTCCCGCTCCTCGGGCTCCCCGATTGGTTGGAGGACCCGCCGCCGGCTCGCTCCTGCAGCCCCGCCCCGCTCGCTCCCTATTGGTCGGAAGCTCCCGTCAATCAGGCCGTGGGCCGGGGTCACATGTCACTGAGAAAGTTTGATCCGCTCCGCGAGCTTCCCGGCACCCTCAGACTCCCAGGTTTGTGTTTACCGTCATTTATTTCCCCGTCTCTCTCCGCTCGTCCGTCTAGCTGAGAGAACTCGCTTTCTGCCGGTAATTCCGACTCTTCAACCATTAACGACCGTTACCCAGTGTGTCACCCCTGAGCATGCGCACTAGCAGCTGTTCCTGGGACTCTGCTTCCCCCGAGCATGCGCACTAGCAACTGGCTCTGGGACTCCGCTGCCCTGAGCATGCGCACTAGCAGCTGGTCCTGGGACTCTGGGCCCCTGAGCATGCCCACTAGCAGCTGGTCCTGGGACTCTGGGCCCCTGAGCATGCCCACTAGCAGCTGGTCCTGGGACTCTGGGCCCCTGAGCATGCGCACTAGCAGCTGGTCCTGGGACTCTGCTACCCCTGAGCATGCGCACTAGCAGCTGCTCCTGGGACTCTGCTGTCCCTGAGCATGCGCACTAGCAGCTGGTCCTGGGACTCTGCTACCCCTGAGCATGCGCACAAGCAGCTGCTCCTGGGACTCTGCTGTCCCTGAGCATGCGCACTAGCAGCTGGTCCTGGGACTCTGCTACCCCTGAGCATGCGCACAAGCAGCTGCTCCTGGGACTCTGCTGTCCCTGAGCATGCGCACTAGCAGCTGGTCCTGGGACTCTGCCACTGAGCATGCCCACTAGCAGCTGGTCCTGGGACTCTGCTACCCCTGAGCATGCGCACTAGCAGCTGCTCCTGGGACTCTGCTGCCCCTGAGCATGCCCACTAGCAGCTGGTCCTGGGACTCTGCTACCCCTGAGCATGCGCACTAGCAGCTGCTCCTGGGACTCTGCTGTCCCTGAGCATGCGCACTAGCAGCTGGTCCTGAGACTCTGCTACCCCTGAGCAAGCCCACTAGCAGCTGCTCCTGGGACTCTGCTGTCCCTGAGCATGCCCACTAGCAGCTGGTCCTGGGACTCTGCTGCCCCCTGAGCATGCCCACTAGCAGCTGGTCCTGGGACTCTGCTGCCCCATGAGCATGCCCACTAGCTGCTGGTCCTGGGACTCTGCTGCCCCTGAGCATGCGCACTAGCAGCTGCTCCTGGGACTCTGCTGTCCCTGAGCATGCCCACTAGCAGCTGGTCCTGGGACTCTGCTGCCCCATGAGCATGCCCACTAGTAGCTGGTCCTGGGATTCTGCTACCCCTGAGCATGCCCACTAGCTGCTGGTCCTGGGACTCTGCTGCCCCTGAGCATGCGCACTAGCAGCTGGTCCTGGAACTCCGCTGCTCCCCCGAGCATGCGCGTTCTAAACCCCAACAAGAGCAGCGCATGCAGACTTAGAGGTGCCTGGAGAGGAATCTGTCATTTGCCTTTGATCAATAACCCGCATGGTCTTGAGGACCTCCATCAGGCTGGCCCTCATCCTTTGCTGCTTCAGTGCAAAAAAAGCCCCAAACTTCTCCAATCTCTGTTACTAACTGCTCTTTGGAACAGAGGAGACTGAGGGAGACTTGATTGAGGTGTATAAAATTATGAGGGGCCTGGATAGAGTGGGTAGGAAGAACCTATTTTCCTTAGCAGCGAGGTCAATAACCAGGGGCCATAGATTTAAAGTAATTGGTAGAAGGATTACAGGGGAGTTGAGGAGAACTTTTTTCACTCAGAGGGTGGTCGGGGTCTGGAACTTTCTGCCTGAAAGGGTGGTTGAGGCAGAAACCCTCATCTCAGTTGAAAAGTACTTGGATATGCTCATGAAGTGCTGTCACCTGCAGGGCTACGGCCCAAGAGCTGGAAAGTGAGATTAGACTGGAAAGCTGTTTTTCGGCCGGCTCAGGCACGATGGGCCGAATGGCCTCCTTCTGTGCCCTAAATTTCTGTGATTCTATGATAACCCCTCCATTGTGAGACAGTCTGGGTCAAAATGGAGTGAGAAAGAGAAACAAATAACTTAAAGAAAGAAAAGAAAGACTTGCATTTATATAGCGCCTTTCACGACCATCGCACGTTCCAAAGCACTTTACAGCCAATGAAATGGAGTCACTGTTGTAATGTAGGAAAATCAGCAGCCAATTTGAGCTCAGCAACATCCCACAAACAGCAATTCAAAAATTCTATAGATTATAGAACAGTTCCTGCAGATTGGAGGGTGGCAAATGTAACCCCGCTATTAGCCTAACATCAGTAGTAGGGAAAATGCTAGACTCGATTATAAAGGATGTGATAACAGGACACTTAGAAAATATCAGTGGGATTAGACAGAGTCAACCTGGATTTATGAAAGGGAAATCGTGTTTGACAAACCTACTGGAGTTTTTTGAGGATGTAACTGGTAGAATAGATAAGGGAGAACCAGTGGATGTGGTGTATTTGGATTATTAGAAGGCCTTTGATTAAAGTCCCACATCAGAGGTTAGTGTGCAAAATTAAAGCTCATGGGATTGGGGGTAATATATTGGCATGGATTAAAAATTGGTTAACAGACAGGAAACAGAGAGTAGGAATAAATGGGTCTTTTTCTGGGTGGCAGGCGGTGACTAGCGGGGTACCGCAGGGATCAGTGCTTGGGCCCCAGCTATTCACAATATATATTAATGATTTGGGTGAGAGAACCAAATGTAATATTTCCAAGTTTGCTGACGACACGAAACTAGGTGGGATTGAGTTGTGAGGAGGGTGCAAAAAGGGTTCAAGGCGATTTAGACAAGTTGAGTGAGTGGGCAAATACATGGCAGATGCAGTATAATGTGGATAAATGTGAAGTTATCCACTTTGGTAGAAAAAACAGAAAGGCAGTGTATTATTTAAAAGGTGATAGATTTGGAAATGTTGATGTACAAAGGGACCTGGGTGTACTTGTACACCAGTCACTGAAAGCAAACATAGGAACATAAGAACATAAGAAGTAGGAGCAGGAGTAGGCCATACGGCCCCTCGGGCCTGCTCCGCCATTCAATAGGATCATGGCTGATCCGAATCTAGACTCACGTCCACTTCCCTGCCCTCTCCCCGTAACCCCTAATTCCCTTATCTGCTAGGAAACTGTCTATCTCCATTTTAAATTTATTTAATGTTGCAGCTTCCACAGCTCTCTGAGTGAAGAAGTTTCTCCTCATCTCAGTTTTGAAAGGGCAGCCCCTTATTCTTAGATTATGCCCCCTAGTTCTAGTCTCACCCATCAGTGGAAACATCCTCACCGCATCCACCCGATCAAGCCCCTCACAATCTTATATGTTTCGATAAGATCGCCTCTCACTCTTCTGAACTCTAATGAGTAGAGTCCCAACCTACTCAACCTTTCCTCATACGTCAACCCCCTCATCTCCGGAATCAACCGAGTGAACCTTCTCTGAACCACCTCGAGAGCAAGTATATCTTTCCTTAAATATGGAAACCAAAACTGCATGCAGTATTCCAGGTGTGGCCTCACCAATACCCTGTATAACTGCAGCAAGACTTCCCTGTTTTTATACTCCATCCCCCTCGCAATAAAAGCCAAGATTCCATTGGCCTTCCTGATCACCTGCTGCACCTGCATACTAACTTTTTGTGTTTCATGCGCCAGGACCCCCAGATCCCTTTGTACTGTAGCACTTTGCAGTTTCTCTCCATTTAGATAATAACTTGCTCTTTGATTTTTTCTGCCAAAGTGCATAACCTCACACTTTCCAACATTATATTGCATCTGCCAAATCTCTGCCCACTCACTTAGCCTGTCTATGTCCTTTTGCAGGTTTTTTATGTCCTCCTCACTCACTGCTTTCCCTCCCATCTTTGTATCGTCGGCAAACTTGGATATGTTGCACTCGGTCCCTTCCTCCAAATCGTTAATATAGATTGTAAAGAGTTGGGGTCCCAGCACTGACCCCTGCGGAACACCACTAGTTACTGATTGCCAGCCCGAGAATGAACCATTTATCCCAACTCTTTGTTTTCTGTTAGATAGCCAATGTTCCACCCATGCCAGTATATTACCCCCAATCCCGTGATTTCTTATCTTGATCAGTAATCTTTTGTGTGGAACCTTGTCAAATGCCTTTTGGAAGTCCAAATACACTACATCCACTGGTTCCCCTTTATCCACCCTGTATGTTACATCCTCAAAGAATTCGAGCAAATTTGTCAAACATGACTTCCCCTTCATAAAACCATGCTGACTCTGTCCTATTAAATTATGTTTATCCAAATGCTCTGTTACTGTTTCCTTAATAATGGACTCCAACATTTTGCCAACCACAGATGTTAGGCTAACTGGTCTATAGTTTCCAGCTTTTTGTCTACTTCCCTTCTTAAATAAGGGTGTTACATGAGCAGTTTTCCAATCTGCCGGGACCTTTCCTGAGTCCAGGGAGTTTTGCAAAATAATCACCAATGCATCCACAATCCCTACCGCCACTTCTCTCAAGACCCTAGGAAGTAGGCCATCAGGTCCGGGGGATTTATCCGCCTTAAGTCCCATTATTTTACTGAGTACCATCTCCTTAGTGGTTTTAATCGTGTTTAGCTCCTCCCCCCCCCCATTGCCCCCTGTTTGTCCAGTTGTGGTAAACCACTTTTATCGTTCGCTATCGTTACACTATGGTTATCACTGTTTATATCGTTACACTATGGTTATCACTGTTACACTGTTGTATCACTACACAAGGTCACCTCTTGTCACGCTGTTATACCTGGGCTGACCACAGCTGACTCCGCCCATGGCTCCGCCTGCTTGCCCAGGTATAAAGGTGGTCGACTGGCTGGTATTCCTCCTTGTTGGATCCGATCACCCACGAGGGTGGGCTCTGTTATTTAGCCAATAAAAACCTATAGTTACTAACTTAACTCGTCGCTTTTCATGAACTGAATTGATAGGTATATCAATTATATTGGCTAAATTTTGAAATGTCTACAACAGAGCAGCCAAATGACCAGTCAGATGTACAGCCTCAGCCAAACGGCCATCTACAACAGCCCCAGCAGCCGGCCTGGCTACGAGCCCTCCGGCCGCCGTACCTGGATCTAAACCCACAGGCTGCGAATTCAGCCCTCGACTTCGAACACTGGCTGAGCTGCCTCGAAGCCTACCTGGGAGAATCCGGCATGCCTCCGGCATCCAAACTAAGAGTTCTGACCGCTCAGGTGAGCCCTAAAGTATTTGCTCTCATCCGGGTCATTGCCACATACGAGGACGCCCTCAACCTGCTAAAAGAACAGTATCGGAGCCCTGTAAACTCAATGTACGCCAGGCATCTCCTAAGATCCCGCTCGCAACAGCCAGGAGAGTCGGTTGATGATTTCTTACAGGCGCTGCAAATACTCGGCAGGGACTGTGACTTTAAAGCCGTAACAGCTGCAGAACATACAGATGGAAACATGCGAGATGCCTTCGTGAAAGGCCTTCGGTCAAACTACTCACGGCAAAGACTGCTGGAATCAAAGGACCTCGACCTGAAAACAGCTGCTACCCTCGCTCGCTCCTTGGAAGTGGCCCATTGGGACCTCGAGGCGTACTCCAGGTACTGTGCTGCGCGACCCTGGGACTCGGGCCCGACCCCGGCCGCAATACCCCTCGCACCGCCGCCTCTGGGACCTACCACTGCGTCAGTGTCCCGGAACCGATCGGGACCGCCACCCCCGGTACCAGCTGCGACATCGGAGCCCCGCGATCGGGCTGCCGGCTGCTTCTTCTGTGGCCAGGCGAAACACCCGAGGGCGCGCTGCCCTGCAAGAAACGCGACCTGCTCCGACTGCCACAAGAAAGGCCACTTCGCGAAGGCCTGCAGGGGGAAAGCCACAGATGCCAGCAGTGCCTCATGCGAGTTGTGGGGGCGGCCATCTTTCATCAAGGCCACAGATGCCAGTATCCCCTCGTGTGAGTCGTGGGGGTGGCCATCTTTCATCAAGGCCACTGACGCCGGCAGTGCCTCATGTGAGTTGTGGGGGCGGCCATCTTCTCCGCCATTTTATTCAACGTCGTGGGTGCCGCCATTTTATTCACCACACTCGACCGCCACCTTGTCTCCAGACCCGACCACCGCCTCACCCGCAGACTACAGCAGCTCGCTAAGCCATACACTAGCCTCCGTCACACTTGACCAAGCTCGCCCGCATCACCTGTCCAAGTCCATGATGGACATCAAAGTAAACGGCCACGCCACGACCTGCCTGTTCGACAGCGGAAGCACGGAGAGTTTCATCCATCCAGACACGGTGAGCCACTACTCCCTCACTGTCTGGCCAATGCGCAACCGGATCTCGATGGCGTCGAGGTCCCATTCTACAGACATCAGCGGCTACTGTGTTGTGACCCTGTCGGTTAGGGGCACGGAGTATAAAAATTTTAAACTTCTCATCCTGCCCCAGCTCTGCGCTGCCGTCCTACTAGGGCTGGATTTCCAATCCCACCTTCAAAGTGTCACTTTGGCATACGGTGGACCCCTCCCCCCACTCACAGTCGACAACCAGCAGCTTTTAAACCGACCACCGCGTACCACCTGCGGCCTATCCACCCTCAAGGTCCCGCCCCCCTCCCTGTTCGCTAACCTCACCCGCGACTGTAAACCCGTCGCTACCAAGAGCAGGCGGTACAGTGCCGGGGACAGAGCATTTATTAGCTCTGAGGTGCAGCGTCTCCTGAAGGAGGGCATCATCGAGAGGAGCAACAGCCCCTGGCGTGCCCAGGTCGTAGTCGTTAAGACCAGCGATAAAAACTGCCTGGTCATCAACTACAGCCAAACCATAAACCGGTACACCCAGCTGGACGCATACCCCCTTCCCCGCATATCTGATATGGTCAATCAGATTGCACAGTACCGGGTATTCTCTACCATCGACCTTAAGTCGGCCTATCACCAACTCCCTATCCGCCCTGAGGACCGCCTGTATACCGCCTTCGAGGCGAATGGCCGCCTCTACCACTTCCTTAGGGTTCCCTTCGGCGTCACCAACGGGGTTTCGGTCTTCCAAAGGGAGATGGACCGGATGGTTGACCAGAATGGACTGCATGCCACGTTCCCTTATCTAGATAACGTCACCATCTGCGGCTGCGACCAGCAGGACCATGATGTTAATCTGGAGAGATTCCTCCGTACGGCCCAACAGCTGAACCTCACCTACAATAAGGAGAAATGTGTGTTTAACACCTCGCGTCTTGCCATCCTCGGCTGTGTAGTAGAGAATGGAGTCATCGGCCCCAACCCCGAAAGAATGCGCCCCCTCATGGAGCTTCCCCTCCCCCACTGTCCAAAGGCGCTGAAGAGAACCCTGGGGCTCTTCGCCTACTATGCCCAATGGGTGCCCAATTATGCGGACAAAGCCAGACCCCTCATGAAGTCCACCTCCTTCCCCCTGACAGCAGAAGCATGCGCAGCCTTCTCCCTCATAAAGGGAGACATTGCTAAGGCCACAATGCACGTGGTGGATGAGTCTATCCCTTTCCAAGTGGAGAGCGATGCATCCGACTTCGTCCTAGCTGCAACCCTTAACCAGGCGGGGAGACCTGTGGCCTTCTTCTCAAGGACCCTCCAGGGCCCTGAGATCCGACACTCTTCGGTCGAGAAGGAGGCCCAGGCGATCGTGGAGGGAGTACGATGCTGGAGGCATTACCTGGCAGGCAAACGATTTGCCCTCCTCACCGACCAGCGTTCGGTCACTTTTATGTTTAATAACAAGCTGAGGGGCAAAATCAAGAACGACAAGATCTTGAGGTGGAGAATCGAGCTCTCCACCTATGATTATGATATCTTGTACCGGCCTGGTAAACTGAACGAACCCCCAGGTGCTCTATCACGAAGTACATGCGCCAACGCGCAAATTGATAGACTGCAGACCCTCCACAACGACCTCTGCCACCCCGGGGTCACCAGACTTTACCACTTCATTAAGGCCCGCAACCTGCCCTACTCCATTGAGGAGGTCAGGACCATGACCAGGAACTGCCAAACCTGTGCCGAATGCAAACCGCATTTCTTTAGGCTGGACAGAGCAAGCCTGATCAAGGCCACCCGCCCCTTCGAGCGCTTGAGCATCGATTTTAAGGGGCCCCTCCCGTCCTCTGACCGTAATGTGTACTTCCTCAACATTATTGATGAGTACTCCCGTTTCCCCTTTGCCTTTCCCTGCCCAGACATGACCAGTACCACGGTCATCAAATGCCTGAACGACCTCTTCGCCTTGTTCGGGTTCCCGAACTATATACATAGCGACCGGGGCTCATCCTTCATGAGCGAGGAACTTCGCCAGTTCCTATTAGCGAGAGGTATTGCTGCAAGCAGGATCACCAGCTACAACCCCCGAGGGAACGGCCAGGTGGAAAGAGAGAACGCGACTGTCTGGAAGGCCGTTCTCTTAGCCTTAAAGTCTAAGGGCCTCCCAACCTCTCGCTGGCAGGAAGTCCTCCCGGCAGCGCTGCATTCCATCCGGTCACTGCTTTGCACTGCCATTAACGCCACCCCCCATGAACGAATGTTTGTTTTCCCCAGGAAGTCGACTACGGGAACCTCGCTACCAACATGGCGACTTCTCCGGGGCCTGTCTTGCTGTGAAAGCAGGTGAGGGCCCATAAAATGGACCCCCTGGTCAAGAGGGTGGACCTCCTGCACGCCAACCCCCAGTACGCCTATGTGGCATACCCAGACAGGCGGGAGGACACAGTCTCCTTACGAGACCTCGCACCCTCGGGCACCCCTGAGGTACCACCGTTACCCGCCACCACCCCCCCAAATCCAGCCCAGGTAGACGGCATGCCGGAACCCCACGAGCCTTCGCCGACCACGCAGACACCAGCATTAACATCGGATACTGCACCACCGCCGCCACTGCTGCGCCGATCAGAAAGGCTTACGAGGCCTCCGGACAGACTGACATACCCGAACTGGCAGTACACTTCACCCCGCCGGACTCAAATTTAAACAAGGGGTGAATGTGGAAAACCACTTTTATCGTTCACTATCGTTACACTATGGTTATCACTGTTTATATCGTTACACTATGGTTATCACTGTTACACTGTTGTATCACTACACAAGGTCACCTCTTGTCACGCTGTTATACCTGGGCTGACCACAGCTGACTCCGCCCATGGCTCCGCCTGCTTGCCCAGGTATAAAGGTGGTCGACTGGCTGGTATTCCTCCTTGTTGGATCCGATCACCCACGAGGGTGGGCTCTGTTATTTAGCCAATAAAAACCTATAGTTACTAACTTAACTCGTCGCTTTTCATGAACTGAATTGATAGGTATATCACCAGTGTTGGGATATTTTTAGTGTCCTCTACTGTAAAGATGGATACAAAATATTTGTTCAGCGTCTTTGCCATCTCCATGTTCCCCACCACTAGTTTCCCGGTCCCATCCTCTGAGGGCCCAACGTTCACTTTAGCCACCCTTTTTCTTTTTATATAGCTGTAGAAACTCTTGCTATCTGTTTTTATATTTTTTGCTAGTTTACTTTCATAATCTATCTTCCCTTTCTTAATTAATCTTTTAGTTATTGTTTGCTGGCTTTTAAATGTTTCCCAATCTTCTATCCTCCCACTAGATTTGGCTACTTTATATGCCCTTGTTTTCAGTCGGATACTATCCTTTATTACTTTACTAAGCCACGGATGGCTGTCTTTTCTTTTATTCCCCTTTTTCCTCAGTGGAATATATTTATCTTGAAAGATGTGAAATATCTCCTTGAATGTAGACCACTGCTCTTGTACCGTCTTACACTTTAATCTGTTTTCCCAGTCCACTTTAGTCAATTCTACTCTCATACCTTCATAGTCTCCTTTATTTAAGCTCAGTACACTGGTTTCAGATCCAACTCTCTCACCCTCAAACTGAATTTGGAATTCAACCATATTATGGTCACTCATTCCAAGGGGATCCTTTACTAGGACATTTTTTATTAATCCTGTCTCATTACACAGGACCAGATCTAAGATTGCCTGCCCCCTGGTTGGTTCAGTTACATACTGCTCAAGGAACCCGTCCCTAATACACTCTATGAACTCTTCCTCAAGGCTGCCATGCCCAATTTGATTAGTCCAGTCAATATGAAAGTTAAAATCCCCCATGATTTTAGCTGTTCCCTTATTACAAGCCCCAACTACTTCCTGATTTATACTCCGACCAACAGAGTTGCAACTGTTAAGAGGCCTATAGACTACGCCCACTAGTGACTTTTTCCCCTTATTATTCCTTATCTCCACCCAAACTATTTCACTATCCTGCTCCTTTGACCCAATATCATTTCTGACTATTGCACTGATTCCATCCTGGATTAACATAGCAACCCCACCTCCCTTTCCTTCCTGTCTGTCCTTCCTAATTGTCAAATACCCTTGTATGTTTAGTTCCCAGTCATGATTATCTTGCAGCCATGTTTCTGTAATGGCCACCAGATCATACCCATGTGTAGTTATTTGTACCGTCAACTCGTCAATTTTGTTACGAATACTGCGTGCATTCAGATAAAGAACTTTCAAATATGTTTTCTGACAATTTATTCCTGCTTTTACCCCTTTTACTCCTTTGCCTTTATCATTATACATTCTGTCCCTTCCTGACACGCTCTGGTTTTTAATTCCCCCACTGCCACCTTGCTCTATTGCCTTCTCCGCTGTCATTTTTATTTTTCGCTCTCTTAAAACCTCCCCCCCACTAATTAGTTTAAAGCCCTCTCTACAGCCCTAGTTATTCGATTCGCCAGGACTCTAGTCCCAGCACTGGCCAAGTGAAGTCCGTCCCAACGGAGCAGGTCTCTCCTGTCCCAGTACTGATGCCAGTGTCCCAGGAAGCAAACCCCATTTCTCCCACACCAGTCTTTGAGCCATGCATTTAACTCTCTAATTTTATTTACCCTAGCCAAATTTGCACGTGGCTCAGGTAGTAATCCAGAGATTATTACCCTTGTGGTTCTGCTTTTTAATTTGACCCCTAGCTGCTCAAACTCCCTCAGCAGAACCTCCTTCCTTGTCCTATCTATGTCGTTGGTACCAACATGGACCACGACAACTGGATCCTCCCCCTCCCACCCCAAGTTTCTCTCCAGCCCAGAGGAGATGTCCTTAACCCTGGCACCGGGCAGGCAACACAGCCTTCGGGACTCTTGCTCTCGGCTGCAAAGAACTCTATCTATTCCCCTAACGATAATATCCACTACCACTACAACATTTATTTTATCTCCCCCCACTTGAATGGCCCCCCGCTCCACGGTGCTGTGGCCGGGTTGCTCATCCTCCCTGCAGTCCCCGTTCCCATCCTCACAGGGAGTAAGATCCTCAAACCTGTTGGACAAGAGCAAGGGCTGCGGCTCCTCCAACACTACCTCCTGGATCCCCGTACCTGCCTCACTTCTAGTCACACCATCCTGACCCTGGCCACGGACTACATCTGAATTATTTAATTTAATTGGTGTGAATACCTCTTGACCCACAGAGTCCAGGTAACTCTCCCCCTCCCTGATGTGTCTCAGTGTTTGAAGCTCGGACTCCAGCTCTTCAACACGGAGCCGGAATTCCTCGAGCAGCCAACACTTACTGCAAATGTGATCACCGTGAGCATCAATGGTGTCCACCAGCTCCCACATATTGCAGCAGCAACACATCACCTGATCTCCCATTCTATGTAATTAATTAAATTTATTAATATTATTCTTAAATACCCTCTGCCCCGATTCTAGATGATGAATATCGCACCTTAGAAACTATAAACCACAGCGTTTAAGCTTAAAAAGAGAGAAATACTTACCAACCAATCACTTACCCGCTTTCTGGTGATGTCACACTTGGATTATTTTTTACCTCTCTCCTTCCCTCTGAGTTCCAAGATTGGAGATGGGTAAACCTACCTGGGTCTCTGGAGCCTTTATACAGCTGCTCAGCCCGCGATTCCCGCCGATTCTCGCACTGAGGCCTTACCTGGGTCTCTGGAGCCTTTATACAGCCGCTCAGCCCGCGATTCCCACCGATTCTCGCACTGAGGCCTTACCTGGGTCTCTGGGGCCTTTATACAGCCGCTCAGCCCGCGATTCCCGCCGATTCTCGCACTGAGGCCTTACCTGGGTCTCTTGGGGCCTTTATACAGCCGCTCAGCCCGCGATTCCCGCCGATTCTCGCACTGAGGCCTTACCTGGGTCTCTGGGGCCTTTATACAGCCGCTCAGCCCGCGATTCCCGCCGATTCTCGCACTGAGGCCTTACCTGGGTCTCGGGAGCCTTTATACAGCCGCTCAGCCCACGATTCCCGCCGATTCTCGCACTGAGGCATTACCTGGTCTCTGGGACCTTTATACAGCCACTCAGCCCGTGATTCCCGGTGCAGGTGCAGCAAGCAGTTACGAAGGCAAATGGTATATTGGCCTTCATTGCAAGAGGCTTTGAGTACAGGAGCAAGGATGTCTTACTGCAGTTATACAGGGCCTTGGTGAGACCACACCTGGAGTACTGTATGCAGGTTTGGTCTCCTTACCTAAGAAAGGATGTACTTGCCATAGAGGGAGTGCAGCGAAGGTTCACCAGACTGATTCCTGGGATGGCAGGACTGTCGTAAGAGGAGAGATTGGGTCGACTAGGCCTGTATTCACTAGAGTTTAGAAGAATGAGAGAGAATCTCATTGAAACGTATAAAATTCTGACAGGGCTAGACAGTCTGGATGTAGGGAGGATGTTTCCCCTGGCTGGGGGGTCTAGAACAAGGGGCCACAGTCTCAGGATACGGGGTAGGACATTTAGGACTGAGATGAGGAGAAATTTCTTCACTCAGAGGGTGGTGAACCTGTGGAATTCTCCACCACAGAAGGCTGTGGAGGCCAAGTCACTGAATATATTTAAGAAGGTAGATAGATAGATTTCTAGACACAAAAGGCATCAAGGGGTATTGGGAGAGAGCGGGAATATGGTATTGAGATAGAGGATCAGCCATGATCGCATTGAATGGTGGAGCAGGCTCGAAGGGCCGAATGGCCTACTCCTGCTCCTATTTTTCTATGTTTCTATGCAACATAATAATGACTAGATAATCTGTTTTTTAGTGATGTTGATATTGGCCAGGACACCGGGGATAATTCCCCTAATCTTCTTCGAAATAGTGCCCTCGGATCATTTATGTCCACCCGAGAGAGCCGAGGAGGCCTCGGTTTAACGTCTGATCTGAAAGACGGCACCTCCAACAGTGCAGCAGTCCCTCAGCACTGCACTGGAGTGTCAGCCTGGATTTTTGCTCTCAAGTCTCTGGAGTGGGACTTGAACCCACAACCTCTGACTCAGAGGCGATGGTGCATTTATTCGCTGCCCTTCATGACCCCAGGATGCCCAAAGGGCTTCACGGCCAATTCATTGATTTTGAATTGCTGTCGCTGTTGTAATGTAGGGAAAGGCGCCAGCCAATTTATACTCGGGGACCCTCCATTATTCCTTCCACTGGCTTCCCTCAGAATCCTCGGATAGAAACCATCATGTCCCTGGGATTTGTCCCCCCTCCGTTTGAGGAATGTCTTCAGTCCCGTATCTTGTAGCTTTTAAAAGCTCTTTAGAATAATTTGTCCGTGACTACACAGTTGTGCAGTATTTTAAACCAACACTCGACACAAGGATTTAGATCGATAGTCAAGTTGTCTTTATTGCACCGGTGGGGAAACAGTCTGCTCTGTCTTAGCCAGACCTTTCCAAATTGGTACAGCAAACACTACATTTTTATACATTACAATACACACGTCAAAATTCATTCCTGCCACCTGATTGGACCTTGGCCCGCATGCACCTTCACTGATTGGTTGCCTATGCTGCGTTACATTAAAGCACCACCTTTATTATCGGCCGTTATCCCACAAGCTGTTGTTGCACCTCTGACCTTTGTTTATGCCAGATGGGTCTCATCAACATTGTACTTCTGACTCATTGTCCTCCTTTCCTGCCTCTCTAGGCCTCTTTCATTGTTTTACTTTCCTGCCAGAACAGAACGTACATCCTCTTCGGTCTCTTATGGTTTCCACATCCGACTATGTTATCAACTTAGAAAAAGCTTACTACTGCAAAAGGCCCATTAGATTACTGTCTTTATTACACCATTCAGTGAAACTGCCAGCGATGTCAGTTTAACTCTTTCCCCACTGCAATCCCCCCTTTTGGTACTTGGCCCTTGCCCAAGTTAAACCACATGTATAAGCATCGCTGTGCCTCCTGCTCCATGCGGTGATCAGGCGCTGGTTCGGGAGGCCCTGCATACCCATGATGTTTAGAGCAAACTTGTGTTTTCCGACTCGCTTTAGCTCTTTGTTTGGACCGTTTCTTTTTACAAGCGGTGCATGCTGCTATTCCCCATCCTATAGCCATGACTAACTGTACTATCACTAATATATGAGAAATGATGCGGATCCATGGGTGTATGTTGACATTCACTCCCCAATCCCACAGCTTCTCATACCACGGGACGTCCTGTAGCTCTATCTCTAAGTCCCTTTTGTCGAAATCTCGACTCTCAATGAGACTCTGAAACGATCAGCTCCGGTCGATGTTCTTTTTTAATAAATTTTTACTTGCGGCAAGGAGAGCGTCCCGCTCAGTCAAAGGCTAGCAGAGACTCTCTCCAGAAGTACAGATTAACAACATATTTATACAGTAAAGTAAACAGGTTATGGTTTCATCACGTGTCTTTCAAGTCAGACAAAGAGTTCTTCAATCCTTAACTAAGTTTCTACATATTTCTAAAGTCTGGCATAGCGAAAGACTATTGATAATACAATGGGTAGTTATTTATTCTAGACTATTTAATTAAGACTATCAGTATTGAATGGAATGTAGATACTTCATACAGTATGTTTCTTCTGTTATCTGGTGGCCAAGCCTCTGGCCAGGTGGCTTGCGTAAGGTTCCCTTTACTCATGTAAATGGTCTTTGTTTACAACACAGATAAGCAACGGTTTACAGTGTTTAGTGAAGGTTAATATGTTTAAGGAAGGAATAGAGGACATTTCTGCAGAGGCTTCTGGGAGGACCGGGACTCCATTTTGTTTGTGAAAAAGGGGCACATGTAACTATATTCAGCTTTAAAAGGTACATTTCCACATTCCTCCCTTTTGTCCTTCACAAGGACAACTTAATCCATTCCAATCCTGCTTAATCTTTCTATTTCCATTTCCACGCAGAATCCTTCAGTAGTTGTTGCTACCATAACCTTAGTAGTGGCTGCTGTTGGTAACACTGTTTTTCCCACTCTGACACAGCAGCACTTGATTGATACAAACAGAAGGTATAGGGAAAAGATTATCAGCAAGTACCAGGGATTTTCCCAGGGATCCTAGCCATCCGGATGCCCAACCCCACAAAGTGGTACCGCCTAGGCCAGTACTTTGTTTGTACTCTATTACCTTCTCTCTAATAAGTTCTGCCAGACTGCTGATCTTTTCTGAGTGATCCGGGATGTACGTACAGCATTCCTCACCAATCAAAGTGCATGTCCCTCATTCCTTGGCTAGGAGATAATCTAGGGCCATACAATTTTGGAGAGCCACTGTCCGACTGGCTACCATTTCGTCATTTACCCTTTCAAAGGTTTGTGAGGTTGCGTTGGCTACTGATTCTACTAATTTAGCCAGTTCCCATATTTTCCACTCGTTTGACATTGTCCCATAGGGTGGTATCATTACCTTGAACATTCCATTCAACCATGTCAAATCCCGTTTAGGCCGATGGCTTTCACAGGCATCCCTCAGGGTCTTTGTTGTTCTAATAAAGGGTATCACATATCCTAAGTAACAGGATCCCATCCATGATTGTGGTATCCAGGGGTAGGCCTTATGACAGATAAAATAGGTTCTATTATAAGAAGTGAATTGCAACTTCTTCTTTGGCATCATAGGGTTGGAACCGGTCCAGGTACCCCCACTCGTCTTATTACGGACATTTGTCATGTTAAACTGACCCACATCGCGCCAGTTGTGGGGTTGAGTTATGGTAAAATTCTGGGTGCATTTGCTTTTACCCACGTTCTTGCCCCCTGCTATGTTCCTTACTAAACATATTTTACCCATTGGGGCCCCTATACCTGAGGTATTAGTAAGAACTAGGAATGGGGGCTGCCGAGTCCGATTATATTTGGGTTGGTACCACCCCTGGAAGGCAGTGAGATTATAGTCTGCTGATTCCCATTCCGGCCTCCAATCCTCTACTAGTAGTGCCCCTATAGGATGTGTGCCTTTTCTGGGAAGTATTACCGCGCGTATCGTTCTGACTGATTATCCACTCAGCCATGTCTGATTCGTTAAAGGGAATGGGTCTTAGAGGGATGCCTCCTTTCGAGTGAATGGGCACATGTGCACATACCCAACAGTTGGATAAATCTCTTTCTTGTGCATACTCAGGACTCAGTGCCATGAATACATTTATATGTAGTTCCCTTTGTTCACGTGTCTGTATCTCTGGTGCTGTCAGTAACACAAAGCATAATCCTGTTAAGCACAGTACTGTCAGTCCCCATAGTCTGTGGAAATCTCTTTCTCTCCCTCTGGTTCCTTCGCCTTTTCCTCCGGATCGGGTGCTTTTTTGCAATGGGACGCGTGGATCCATGTTGGTCTTTCTTTTATCTTGATTGCAGTATTAGTTGTCAGCAAAACCTGGTATGGTCCTTCAAATCTGGGTTGTAGACTGCTTTTTCGTTTAAAAATCTTGATGTAAACAAATTCTCCGGGCTCCGGGTTATGGTACTTCCCTTCTGCTGGTTCGACTTGAGCTTCTTTTACCTGTGAATGAAAGCTGGAAATACATTTGGTTAGTGCAATACAATAATTCAACATATTTTCTTTCATTTTATGGATGTCCATTTGTTTTGCAGTAAACGGTGCTGTAAAAGGTAGCCATTGGGGACGTCCCATAACTATCTCATGCGGTGACAGGCCTGTTGTTCTGTTAGTTGCAGATCGCATTACCATCAAGGCTAAAGGCAGCAGTTCTACCCATTTTAGTCCAGTGTCATTGCCAGTTTCGCCAGTTTGTTTTTAAGCATTCCATTATATCTCTCAACAAGTCTAGCTGATTGTGGATGATAACTGCAATGGAAATGTTGGTTAATCCTTCCAGGTGAAACAGCGATTTACTTGTACTTCTTGCAATCTAGTATACTGTATTCGCTGCTCACGATGTGGTCTCCTCTACATTGGGGAGACCAAACGCAGATTGGATGACCGCTTTGCGGAACACCTCCGTTCAGTCCGTAAGGATGACCCCGAGCTTCCGGTCGCCTGACATTTTAATTCACCGCTCCATTCCCACTCGGACCTCACCGTACTCGGGCTCTTGCATTGTTCCACGGAAGCTCAACGTAAACTTGAGGAACAGCACCTCATCTTCCGATTAGGCACTTTACAGCCTTCCGGACTCAATATCGAGTTCAACAATTTCAGATCATAATTTCGGCCCCCATTACATTTTTACATATATTTTTTATCCACACCTTTGTTTTGGCCCTCCCCCCACCCCTTTTTTTCTCTCCCACATGGCAGCTGTCTCTCATTCTGCCAGCGCATTTCACACCTAATCTGAGCCGTCTTTTGTCTCCACTAGTCCGATCACCATCTCGTCTTGTTTTGAATACCTCTTAATGTCTCTTCACTTCTCTTTTGTGTTCTCCCAGCCCCCAAACTGGCCTTTTAATCTGTTTCATTTCCTGTGCTTTTTCAGTCTTGACAAAGTGTTTCGACCTGAAACGTTGACTCTCTTTTCTTTCCATGGATGTTGCCTGGCCTGCTGAGTTTTTCCAGCATTTTCTGTTGTTGTCAATTTCTATCCTGGACTCACAGTGATGGCTTTTGTAAACTCCTTTTACAGGCTGTGAGAAGGGCAGCATTTACACACCGCAAATTCAAACCAAACAACACGTCAAGATCTGACAGTCACTCCATTCATCAGGACCCGAATATCATCGGCCTTTGAATGTGGAAGGAGAAATATTTGTCTGTTCTGTCTGTGGGAAAAGATTTCAAACATCAGTGTGACTGGAAAAGCACTGAGACACACACACCCGAGTGAGACTGTTCCAGTGCACTGACTGTGGAAAGAGCTTTAACCAGTTACACAGCCTGAAAAAACATCGCACTGTTCACAGTGGGGAGAAACCGTACACGTGTTCTGTGTGTGGACGAGGCTTCAACCGATCATCCAACCTAGAGAGACACAAGGACACCCACACCATGGAGAAACCGTGGAAATGTGGGGACTGTGGGAAGGGATTCAATTACCCATCTGAGCTGGAAACCCATCGGTCCTTCTTTATCTGGAAATCAAATGTCTGTTGTATAATTGTACCAGCAGTTAACAGGCTCCTGTGAATTCCTCTGTCTGCTATTTTAATGCAGACTTTAACCAATTTATTTTAAATGGTAGACTCAGGACTGTCACACAAACATGTTAAAGCTTCGTAGAATAATTACCAGTCATTTTTAGACTGGAAACTTAAACCTATTTCACTTTCAGTAAGGAACAGATTGCGGTTTTACACCAATCTCTGATTCAACAGCACGTTTCCAGCCTTCACCGTTGTTCTCCCTGAACCTGCGACAGTACCTCCCAAAATCGCGACCTCCACCACCTAGGACAAGGGCTGCAGCCGCACGGGAACACCACCACTCCAAGTTCCCCTCCAAGTCACACACCATCCTGACTTAGAAATATATCGCCGTTCCTTCATCGTCGCTGGGTCAAAATCCTGGAACTCCCTCCCTAACAGCACTGAGGGAGTACCTTCACCACACGGACTGCAGCGGTTCAAGAGGTCGGCTCACCACCCACTTCTCGAGGGCAATTATGGATGGGCAATAAATGCTAGATTTGCCAGCGACGCCCACATCCCAGGAATCATAGAGTCATAGAGTCATAGAGTTTTACAGCACAGAAAGAGGCCCTTCGGCCCATCGTGTCCGCGCCGCCCATCCACCCCTGTCCTGTCTAATCCCATTTTCCAGCATTTGGTCCATAGCCTTGTATGCAATGGCATTTCAAGTGCTCATCCAAATGCTTCTTGAATGTTGTGAAGGTTCCTGCCTCTACCACCCTTTCAGGCAGTGAGTTCCAGATTCCAACCACCCTCTGGGTGAAAAAGTTCCTCCTCAAATCCCCTCTAAATCTCCTGCCCCTTACCCTGAATCTATGCCCCCTTGTTATTGACCCCCCTACTAAGGGGAAAAGTTCCTCTTTATCTACCCTATCTATGCCCCTCATCATTTTGTACACCTCAATCAGGTCCCCCCTCAGCCTTCTTTGCTCCAAGGAAAACAACCACAGCCTGTTTAGTCTTTCTTCATAGCTGAGGCGCTCCATCCCAGGTAACATCCTGGTGAATCTTCTCTGCACCCTCTCCAAAGCAATCACATCCTTCCTATAGTGAGGCGACCAGAACTGCACACAGTACTCCAGCTGTGGCCTCACCAGCGTTTTGTACAGCTCCATCATAACCTCCCTGCTCTTATATTCTATGCTTCGGCTAATGAAGGCAAGTATCCCATATGCCTTTTTAACCACCTTATCTACCTGTTCTGCTGCCTTCAGAGATCTATGTACATGTACACCAAGGTCCCTCTGACCCTCTGTACTTCCTAGGGTCCTACCACTCATTGTGTATTCCCTTGCCTTATTTGTCCGTCCAAAATGCATCACCTCGCACTTTTCAGGGTTAAATTCCATTTGCCACTTTTCCGCCCATCTGACCAACCCGTTTATATCGTCCTGTAGCCTGAGGCTTTCCTCCTCGCAATTTACCACCCCGCCAATTTTCGTGTCATCTGCGAACTTACTGATCATACCTTTTACATTCTCATCCAAATCGTTTATGTAGATCACAAACAACAAGGGACCCAGCACCGATCCCTGAGGTACCCCACTGGACACAGGCTTCCAGTCACAAAAGCATCCTTCGACCATCACCCTCTGCCTCCTGCCACTCAGCCAGTTTAGGATCCAACGCGCCAAGGCACCCTGGATCCCATGGGCTCTTACCTTCTTGACCAGTCTCCTATGTGGGACTTTGTCAAAAGCTTTACTGAAGTCCATGTAAACCACATCCACAGCATTTCCCTCATCCACCCCCCTAGTCACCCCCTTGAAAAATGAATGAAAAAAAACCTAAATACAGTTGTAAAGGAACCTTCTGTTCCGTGCCTAGGAGCTCTGAACCACGGAAGAGAGCGGCTGGGACACATTTCTTACAGGCCTCAAGATTAACCTGGACAGAGTCTTTGCTGTCAGTTAAGAGAGACGAGAAAGACCAAAGTGCCGTTTGCCCCTCTCAGTGTGGCCCTGAAGGACTGTGTCCAGGCTGAAGTTCTGTTCCCGCCGTACGATCCTCCCCCAGATTGTCCTTTCTGAGCTCCAGCCAGGTGATGCTAAACACTCAGGTGGGAAAGACAAAAATCTACAACAATGTGTTTAAAACAAAGCTGATTTATTTGACATCTATCCAAAATATTAAACTCCAGCCCAGTTATAGGGGTTATTAACATCAGCAGAAACAAACCGTAACTGTCAGAATGAACGTGGTTCAGTCCTGGATGTGATTAACAGCAGCAATATCAGCAGAATCCAACCCCTGCAGTCGATCATGAACTCGCTGGTGTGTCAGCAGGTTGGATGACTGAGTGAATCCCTTCCCACACACGGAGCAGGTGAACAGTCTCTCCCCGGTGTAATTGCGCTGATGAGTTTCCAGCTGGGATGGGTAATTGAATCCTTTCCCATAGTCCTCACATTTACACCATTTCTCCCCGGTGTGACTGCGCTTGTGTCTCGACAGGCCAAGTGATTGGCTGAATCCTCGTCCACACACAGAACACGTGTACGGTTTCTCCCCACCGTGAATGGTGCTTTTTGCTTCCATGTTCAAAGGCCGATGAAATTCAGTTCCTGATGAATCGAGTGACTCTGTCAGATCTTGATGTGATGTTTGGTTTGATCTTCCTGTCTGCAAATCCACCCCTTCCAATACCCTGCAAAATGAATTTAAAACAGGAAAAAGGGAGCGTGAGAGAGAAGCCACAATAAAACAAAGGTAGGCTGTGAAATTGAGCTGAATGAATCTGGTCATTTGTGGGGCTGGCAGCAGAAACAAGTGACCATGAAAGCTGCTGGATTGTCGTAAAACCCAACTGGTTCACTGATGTCCTTCAGGGAAGGGAAACCGCCTCCTGGTCTGGGCCTACACACGACCCTGGCCTCTATGGGAGGAGAGAGAGAGGTGGGAGGGGCGATGGAGAGGGACTTTAAACATCACAAAATCACAGAATCCCCACAGTGCAGATAGAGGCCATTTCGGCCCATCGAGCCTGCACCGACACATATCCCACCCTATCCCTGTAACCCCACGTATTTAATCCCCTAACACTAAGGGTCAATTTATCATAGCCAAATCAACCTAACCTGCACATCTTTGGACTGTGGGAGGAAACCGGAGCACCCGGAGGAAACCCACGCAGACACAGGGAGAATGTGCAACTTGATAAGGCTTCTTTGACAGAACCTGCCAAACCCACGACCTCCACCTCCTAGAAGGACCAGGGAAGCACGTGCATGGTGTAAGATCCCAGAGGGACCCTGGTTCCTAATGATTCGAGGCTGACCCGTATTGGGGACAGTGATTTAACTTTATTCAGCACAAGCAAGACTTAATACATTACAGTATTCGAGCAGCAGTTTACAGAGAATAATTGAGACTTATATTACCACTTATACTCTGGGTAGAAGCGCAGCTGTGAGCAGGCTGCACCCTGTGCCTCTTATCTCTCTCTCTCTCTCTCTCCATCTCGGATGTAAGAATCCTGAGAAATCTCCCTTTCAGATTCCCACTAGCTAACATGGATGAAATAAGCATTATTAGTTGTAGGTTTAAGTGTGTATTGTGGAACTGTTAGTCAATGCACACCGATTCTTGAATAATCATGCTTTTAACCTAGTGTAATATGCCTTGGGTATACATCTTATGGATAATTCTTACTAAGTATGATCTCTCTCTAGCCCTCAATTGTCCCAATCCGAATTCTATGTTGCTCTCCACTTCAACTTCAGTTTCAATCCCTCTGACGTTACCAGTGTCTTTAACTCTATCCTGATTGTTTCATGAATTAGATAGTTTCTCGATGGAGTATGTGTCAGTGCTTTAAAAGTTTTCTCACTCTCCTGAGCCACATTAACCATTTCATGTCGTGCTGTTGTCAATAACTGAATATGTCTGAGACCCATTCTTCAGTGCAAATTCACCACACATTTCCGCATGCTAATTGCTTCCTATGTAACAAATCACATCTGTCCACACACAGTATCCTGCCACATGTGCCATCCGATACGAACCATTCATGGGCTTTCAGGTGATCTCATCAAAAGATGGTGAGGTGCCTGGAGATCTTTGCTCATCTCCCACTGTATGGTCCCGATGTCTCGGGTAGTGGCCAGTCTATCAAATGAAGTTTTCTTACAAAGTTCACAGGCAAGGACACAAACCTCTCCAAGAGAAAACTATCAATTGACTATTTTCAACTGCACTTTCCTGCCTTTGCCGAGACTGTTCATTAATCCCAGATTGAGACCTTTCGGTGAATCGTACACAGGTGATTTATTCCAGTTCAACTGAGGAAATGATTCCCATTTGGTGGTGAATGAAACATTTCCTGTTTCTATCTGACATCCTCAATCACTTCCCCTCATTCCATTTTACACATCCCATTAATTACCATTCTATCTCATTCATGAGCCCTGGAGGAACTTTCCTGTCCAATACACTATTAAAGATAGGAAACAGATCAAACCTTCCCACTTGGTCCCAGTTATTAACACATTTTGGGTTTTTTAATTCTTTATTTTAGAGAACCTTTTTATTTCCCAAAATAATCCGATGTATTGTGCCTGAGTCCATTTTATCATTGCAGTATTGTTGGACTGACAGGTTTTGTCAATGTTCAATTTTAAAACCCAAAAACTTTCTTCCCTGATACACAGCAATTGGCAGGACCACCTTAGACTGCTTTCCACCAGTTTCTTTTAATGAAAACTTGACTATCCCCTTAAACTTCAGGTAAATGTTTCCTTCTTGAGTGCTTGAAACAGCAACTTATATCAATTTTATTTTTATCAATTCGTCTCATCAATTCCCATTTCAGAAACAAGTGATGCCCGGGCTTGCTGGTTTACATGCTGGTTTCATATTAGAGACACAAGTGCTTGGAATTAGTTTGGAGGTAACTTCCATATCTCCCCTTCTCGAGCACGCTGTCTCGGGAAATAACACCTGACCCTGAATGGGTTAAGTCCGAGTCTTTGACAGGCAAAGCCTTTCGTCCAAATTGTCACCATGCTGGGATTTATTTTAAATGTCTGGCGATGTCTGCAGATAGGTTCTTACATTCTTAAAACTGCTGGATCTCTTGTTAAGGCATCAATATTCATTTTGATATATATAAATGACCTGGATATTGGAATACAGAGTAGAACATCTGAATTTGCCGATAACACCAAACTTGGGGGTGTGGCAAACAGTGAGGATGATACCAATCGACTGCAACAGGACATAGAAAGGCTAGCAGAATGAGCAGACAAGTGGCAGATGGAATTTAATACAGAGAAGTGTGAGGTGATGCATTTTGGCAGAAGGAACAGGGAGAAGCAATATACACTTAATGGCACAGTTTTAAAGAGTGTGCAGGGACAGAGGGACTTGGGAGTTAATGTGCATAGGTCCCTGAAGGTGGCAGGACATATTGAGAAAGTGGTTAAAAAGCATATGGGATCTTGGGCTTCATAAATAGAGGAACTCGATAGACTCTGGAACAGTACCCATGGATTGGAGGGTAGCTAATGTTACCCCACTATTCAAAAAAGGTGGTAGAGAAAAAGCGGGGAATTATCGACCGGTAAGCCTGACATCGGTAGTGGGGAAAATGCTAGAGTCCATTATAAAAGATGTAATAGCAGAGCACTTGGAAAGCAGTGACAGGATCGGACAAAGGCAACATGGATTTACAAAAGGTAAATCATGCTTGACTAATCTACTGGAATTTTGTGAGGATGTAACTGGTAAAATAGATAAGGGAGAACCAGTGGATATGGTGTATTTGGACTTTCAGAAAGCTTTCGATAAGGTCCCACATAAGAGATTAGCGTGCAAAATTAAGGCACATGGGATTGGGGGCAAGGTATTGACTTGGATAGAAAACTGGTTGGCGGACAGAAAGCAAAGAGTTTGAATAAACGGGTTGTTTTCCGAGTGGCAGGCAGTGACTAGTGGGGTACCGCAAGGATCAGTCCTAGGACCCCAGCTGTTCACAATATATATTAATAATCTGGACGAGGGAATTGGATGTAATATCTCCAAATTTGCAGACGACACAAAGCTGGGTGGGAGGGTATGCTGTGAGGAGGATGTCGTGAAACTCCAGTACGATTTGGACAGATTGGGTGATTGGGCAGAAACATGGCAAATGCACTATAATGTGGATAAATGTGAGGTTATCCACTTTGGTGGCAAAAACAGGAAGGCAGATTATTATTTGAATGACAATAGATTGGGAGAAGGGGAAGTACAAAGAGACCTGGGTGTTCTTGTGCACCAGTCGCTGAAGGTAAGCATGCAGGTGCAGCAGGCGGTTAAGAAGGCAAATGGTATGTTGGCCTTCGTAGCAAGAGGGTTCGATGACAGGAACAAGGATGTATTGCTACAGTTGTAAAGGGCCTTGGTGAGACCACACCTTGAGTATTGTGTGCAGTTTTGGTCGCCTTACCTGAGGAAGGACATTCTTGCCATGGAAGGAGTGCAGCGAAGATTCACCAGGCTGATACCTAGGATGGCAGGAATGACATATGAGGAGAGATTGTGTCGATTGGGCTTGCACTCACTGGAGTTTAGAAGATTGAGAGGGGATCACATCGAAACCTATAAAATTCTGTCAGGCCTGGACAGACTAGATGCAGGAAGGATGTTTCTGATGGCCGGGGAGTCCAGAACCAGGGGTCATAGTCTTAGGATAAGGGGTAAGCCATTTAGGACTGAAATGAGGAGGAATTTCTTCACCCAGAGAGTGGTGAACCTGTGGAATTCTCTGCCACAGAGTGCGGTGGAGGCCAGTTCATTAAATATAATCAAGAAAGTGTTGGATATATTTCTTAAGGCTAAAGGGATGAAGGTATATGGGGAGAAGGCAGGGACAGGGTACTGAATTTGTATGATCAGCCATGATCTCATTGAATGGCGGAGCAGGCTCGAGGGGCCGAATGGCCTACTCCTGCTCCTATCTTCTATGTTTCTATGTATTGAGTACAAAAGTAGAGAAGTTATGCTGAGCCTTTATAAAGCGCTGGTTAGGCCACAACTGGAGTATTGTGTCCAGTTCTGGTCACCACACTTTAGGAAGGATGTGAAGGCCCTTGAGAGGGTGCAGTGTAGATTTACCAGAATGGTTCCGGGGATGGGGGATCTTAGCTACAAGGGCAGGTTGCAGAAGCTGGATTTGTTTTCATTAGAGCAAAGGAGGTTGAGGGGTGATTTGATAGAGGTGTACAAGATTATGACGGGTTTGGAAAGGCTAGACAGGGAAAGGCTGTTCCCACTAGTTGATGGTACAAGGACTAGGGGACACACAATTAAGGTTTTGGGCAAGAGATACAGGGGGGTTGTGAGGAAAAACTTTTTTACGCAGCGAGTGGTGAGAACCTGGAAGTCGCTGCTGACGGAAGTGGTAGAAGCGGGGACACTCAATGTTTTCAAGGGGAGACTGGATAGGCACATGAGGCAAATAAACTTGCAGGGCTACGGGGATAGAGCGGGGGAATGGGACTGACTGGATTGTGCTACAGAGAGCTGGCACAGACTCGATGGGCCGAATGGCATCTTTCTGTGCCATTATGACTCTATGACTCATGCGGTCTGGAAAACCATGGTCACCTGTTTAAAAGAAATTAAAGCAGAGAATCCGTTGTGGCTCTGTTTACGCGTCCAAGGGGCTCATTTGTGAAATCAGAATTTTCGTTCCGCACTGTGGGGAAATATTCACTTAAAATTAATAATGTCCAATATCTTTAAATTTCATTCAGCATTACAAAAGTTGTTGCTTGGTGAATTAAAAAAGGCAGCTGTCAGCAGACAGGGTTAACTCCTTTGCAGGTTTATAAGAAGGCGGAGTGAAACATTGTCAGACACATGCAATCCCGTCACTTCACACAAAAAATGTTTTAAAAGCTTTCCCGATCAAAACTTTTTTCCAAGTCTTTGATCCTTCAAAACTTTCTTCAGTATGAAATATCCATTAAAACAGCAGAAATCATTAGTAACACCCAGAACTTCGGGTCTCCACGGATGAGTACGCACCGGGTACTCACCCGTAGGCCCAACAAAAGTGCCGGTTTCGTACATGCACTGCGCATGCACGGGAAACCAGCACTTCCGTTCCCCTGAAAGAAGGGGTTTAGAGGTCGAACGCGTGCGCAGTAGAGGTTGCACGCATCGAACTTACGTTTTTATTGCAGGTTTCTCCGGGAGGGTAAGTCTCCAGGAGTTACACTTTTAAAAAGCAGGCACAAGGCCTGCTTTTTACAAGGTAAGTGGTGAATTAATTAAAATTAAAACATTTTTTCCACAGCTTTATTATTTTTTAATACTTTAAAGAAAGGTAAGTTTAGTTTTAGCCCTGTTAGAAAATAAAATTATTTTTTTCAAAAATTTAACTTAATGTTTAAAATAGTTATTTCATGTAATTTATAGTTTATTTAAAAAATGTGATTTTTAAAAAAGTTATTTGAAGATTTAGTGATGTTTTGGGGCTCATAGCATTTATAAGTTTTGACAGCTCTGCCTGTCAATTTTATGAATGGGCAATTCCCTGCTACCATTGGCTCTCCATGGCCCACGTGATCCCAGGGGACGCATCGAACTAACTGCGCCCCTGGGATACGCAAGCACTGCGCGCCGGCAGTTGGAGGAGGCCCAGGATTGGAATACCACGGGGGCCCACAGCACAACGGCCGGCGCGCTAGGTAAGTGCAGGCCGGAGGCTTGCACCCGCGGGAAGCCCCCGACCCGAATTTCTGGGCCATTATTAACTGTAAATAAAACATTCTCATCAGGGAAGACAACCTTTTAGATGAAGCTCCAAATGTTTTTAAAATTTTTTAGCATTTTGTTTCAGAGGTTTCCAACCCCAAGATTTTCCAGCACAGCCAAAATGTTTAACAAGCAGAATCACCTCAAATATCACAAAATTCCAATTCAAAGCATTAAACATTTAAGAAATTCAAAAACTGCCAATGTGAAAGTCTCACACCCGGAACTTGAAACCCTCACATAATTTAAAATAATAACCAGAATTTCACTGAGGCCGCAATGAAAGGTGGTTTTTCACAATTTAATAGTTAACCTCAATAATTCCAATTTAATTCAGACCAATATTTCAAAAAACTAAACACGATGCAGAACAGACAAAATAATCAAAATAACCCATGCTTACAAAACAACCCAGTAAATGACGTCATCTTTCTCTTTGTCCTTCAGGCACCTTTCCAAATGACTAAAAATACAGAATCTAACTGGAAAAAATAGTTTTCACATTGAAAGAAATCAAATCAAACTGTTTTGGAAATTCCAATTAAGTACCAGGCACCATGGCAACTGCAACTCCAAGGTTAAATCTTAGGCTGAAACTTATCTTTTGTTAAACAAACTTTTTTGTTTTTGCTGTTCTCACACCAGAGTTTTAAACTGAAATTGTATTTCAAAGTTCTTTTTTCCCAATTCTGGGTGCACAATCTTAAATTGAAATGAACATACTCAACATATTCACACATTTACGCAACTTAGAAATATTGATCCCTGTAATGGGTTCTGAACTCCAAGAATACCAAATGCTTCCGACACCCAAGACAAGATTACAAAAGGTTAAACGGCTTTTAGTTCTGTGCACAGGAAAGTGGGTGGAGCTAAAAAAAAAAAATGACAGACAATTTTTAAAGACAGACTTTCAGACAAAAGAAATACTATAACTGCTTAAACATTCACAGTCAGGAAAACTTCCACACTTTAACACCCGCTTTCACACAAACTGAAATTCCAGCTTCCTTTCGCTCAGTAATCTTGTGTTTTATTTTTCTCAATACAGAAGCTGACAGCTTCAGTGATGGTTTCAACTTTACCTTTCTTTTTTCACCCTTTAAACTGTCATCTCAGCAGCTTGTCCTGGCTCTCCCGGTTTTTTTCTTCATTTGCTGAATTCCCAGATTCCTGGTTTCTAGCTGCTGGCATTCTTTTTCCCTCGATTATTTTCCGCATTTCCAAATGTTTCCCTTCTCTTATTCTGTGCTTCCAAATGTTTCCCTTCTCTTATTCTTTGTGCTTCTAAATGTTTCCCTTCTCTTATTCTGTGTTTCTAAATGTTTCCCTAGTCTTACTCAGCACAGAAATGTGCTGCATAGCCTGACGAGTGTTTCCTTTTGTCTAATTCGACCTTTCCCAAAGACACTTGGCTCTGGACCCTCTCTATCCTCTTCTGATATGAGTCTGCTTCTGGACTCGTCAGAAACTATACTAAATCAGTTACACTTAATTATCTGAACTCTTTATCTCTGACATGCTCAACTTCTGTCAAGCCCGCCATTTCTACTAACTGTTGCTACGACTACTGGTAGGTCGCAGTGTCCCACACCCTCCCGAAGGCTTTCCTTCCTTAAATGACTAGGTCGCACTAACCACGCCAGTCCTAGGATCTTGTACTGAATAATTTATAAAAGAATCAACTGTCAATCAACCTCCTGGCTAGGCTCACCAGTTTATAAGATCCCAGAGGGACCCTGGTTCCAAATGATTCGAGGTTGACCCGTATTGGAGACAGTGATTTAATTTTATTCAGCACAAGCAAAACTTAATATATTACAGTATTTGAGCAGCAGTTTACAGGGTATAATTGAGACTTATATTACCACTTATACCCTGGGTAGAAGCGCAACCGTGAATAAGCTGCACCCTGTGTGTCTCTCTTCATCTCTCGGGTGTCTCCTTGATTATTCCTGAAATCCTCTACTCCTGAAATCCTCTACAATTTGTGACTGTTAAGACCCCCTTCCTACACTCTTACTCTCATTCAAAACCTATGGAGCCCTCCTGAACCAAACACTGGCTGACACCCAGACCCAAAATCCAATCATAAAGATGCCACATTCGCAGCACCCTGGTTTACACAGGCTTTAGTCTGCTGACACTTTTACATCATCTGTTTCTGACCATCAAGACTCATATCTGGGGTAGTTATGGCGACACAAAAGGAACATGACTCATTGGTTGTGATACGGCCCTTGAACTTGGCCTTTGTGTTTAATTCACTGCGGATGTTATAACATTCCACACAGTGGTAACTGCAGCTAACCTTGGTTCCCAGGCTAACTGCAGTCTGATCGACCACGGCAATCTCTTCCTCACCCCAGGTTGTCTGGTTACAGCTTACTCACAGACTTTTAAGCATAAAAAGGGTTACATGTTATACATAATTCAGATTGCCATTGCATACAGTTGCTGATTACAGACTTTTATATTTAATTCCTACACACGATTATAAATCCATTACTGATGATTATAAGATACTGATGATTATAAGATAGTAAAGCAAGTATTCTAAAAACCAACTAATTCGACCTGCATCACTGGTGACATCACAATGACTATCGACAACACGGCCGACCTGCAACCAGTGACATCACAATGACCATTGACAACACGGCCAACCTGCATCACCGGTGACATCACAATGACTATTGACAACACGACCGACCTGCATCACTGGTGACATCACAATGACCATTGACAACACAACCGACCTGCATCACCGGTGACATCACAATGACTATTGACAACACAGCCAACCTGCATCACTGGTGACATCACAATGACCATTGACAACACGACCAACCTGCATCACTGGTGACATCACAATGACTATTGACAACACGGCCGACCTACACCACCGGTGACATCACAATGACTTGATAACACGACCGACCTGCATCACCGGTGACATCACAATGACCATTGACACTGAACGATTTAGGGTTAGTGGTTGGGGTCTTGGGGTTCGGGGCAGGTGTTACACTTAGGGGTTAGTGGTTAGTGGTTAGGATTAGAGGTGAGTGGTTATGCTTACGGGTTAGGATTAGGGATAGAAATAATTATTGATGATGGATTTGGTGTCACATTGTAAGTGGTCCCTGGATTTGGTGTCTCAGTGTAAGTGGTCCCTGGATTTGGTGTCTCAATGTAAGTGGCCCCTGGATTTGGTGTCTCATTGTATCTGGTCCTTGGATTTGGTGTCTCAGTGTAAGTGGTCCCTGGATTTGGTGTCTCAGTGTAAGTGGTCCCTGGATTTGGTGTCTCAATGTAAGTGGTCCCTGGATTTGGTGTCTCGGTGTAAGTGGTCCCTGGATTTGGTGTCTCAGTGTAAGTGGTCCCTGGATTTGGTGTCTCTGTGTAAGTGGTCCCTGGATTTGGTGTCTCAGTGTAAGTGGTCCCTGGATTTGGTGTCTCTGTGTAAGTGGTCCCTGGATTTGGTGTCTCAATATAAGTGGTCCCTGGATTTGGTGTCTCAGTGTAAGTGGTCCCTGGATTTGGTGTCTCAGTGTAAGTGGTCCCTGGATTTGGTGTCTCTGTGTAGGTGATCCCCCCATAGAGCTGGTTCCCAAGGCCCCGCCCCTACATAGAGTGGGTTTCCTCACGTGGCCTGCTGGGTCAGGTTATAAAGAGACCGCGCGCTGTTCCTCCTCCAGTGGGCAGTGGCTTGGGGCAATGGGGCAGATATTTAAATGGACCGTGACCCCTTTGCTTTGCATATTTATAGTTAAAGGGACAGTCTGGTTTATCTTGGAGTGTCGGAGCACTTCACTGACGGAGCTCCTGTTAACAGTCGCTCCCTTCTGTACTCGTGCAGTGATTGTAAACCTGTCTATTTTAGTGACTTGAGCCTTTCTAAAATGTCTCACTACTTTTTGCTTGTTCAATTTTGAAAGACTTTAGAATTTTGCAGTTTAATGAAGGTTTCCTTTAAAGGTGGAGTAACATTCCTTTCAAAATATTCTGTTCTAACCCTCCCCCAAATTTTAAAACACTCTGCACAACTGACTAGGAAGGTCCCAAGTTCAATCCTGTTAGTTGATCTCAGCCAAGACAGCTCAGGGGTGATAATTGGCCTCGGTACCACTGGACTAAATAAGAGTAAAAATCCCCCGTGGCAGAATGTGTCCAATCAATGACCACAGGAGCCCAGTGCGCAGGCGCAGGACCAAGCTGTACTCTGAGCATGCGCAGTGCGAGTGGTGGCGATGGTCTGAAGCGAAAGACACGCTTTTAGCAAACACTAATACTCTTTTTTTCAGTTCTGATGAAAAGTCTTCGACCTGAAACGTTAACTCTGTTTCTCTCTCCACGGATGCTGCCTGGCCTGCTGAGTTTTACCAGCGTTTTCTCTGACCCCGAACGCACTCTTATTATTTTGGATTTCCAGCATCCGCAGTATTTTGCTATTGTATTAGTGTTTGGTGGAATGCCCACCTTGAAGAAGTTCTGCTCTTCTCTTCGACGGGATTTCCGTTTGTCTCTTCAACCTTGTTCCTGATTTCTATCCTATCACTGACCTCCCCCTTTTCCCAGTCCCTCCATTTCCTGCTTTTTTCCAGTTCTGACAAAAGGTCTTCGACCTGAAACGTTAACTCTGTTTCTCTCTCCACGGATGCTGCCTGGCCTGCTGAGTTTTTCCAGCGTTTTCTCTGACCTCAAACGCACTCTGTTGTTATCTTGGCCAAGAACAGAGAGTGGGCAGGGCTTCAGGGTCCCTGTTCCCAACCGGGTCCCAGTGCCCGGGAGATGGAGCATCCTGGGCAACAGGTTTTTAATCACCTTCACACACTCCCAGGCCGCATGTGATGTTTGCGACCTAGAGGAGTCCATGGGCCGTGTATATATTCAGTGTGAGAGGTTGCAGCCCCTGTATAATTACCTGAAGGGGCTGCTCCTCAACTCTTGGTTACACTTTAGCCCCACGCTCCTAATCTTTGGCCGCCCGGTGCGGAGGGGGGTGGGTAAGTTGGAGGATCTTCTCCTGGGCCTACTCTTGGGCCTGGCGAAAACAGCAATTTGTAGGCCCTGGATGGGCAGGGCCCATGGGGGTGGGTCACTCTGGCTGCCTGCCTCTCTCCCGTGGTCTTGTCCCTGCCCGGGTGGCCCTGGAGAGGGAGCAGGCGGTGTCCACCAGTTTACTTGATACCTTCCTCGACCGTTGGATGCCTCAGGGTACAGAGTGTCTCTCAGACACTGGGAACAACATTCTGCTTTAGTTGGGAAGGTTCCCTTTGCTTTTGTTGGGACTTTGTTGCTTATTTTGGCTTCTTTTAGTTTGATTGGACCACATGTTTGGGGGAACAAGAGAGGAAAGAATGTTCCATAGGAACTAGAATTGTCTGTTTTGAATTTCTATCCTGTACTTACAGTGATGACTTCTGTAAACTCCTTTTACAGGGTATTAGAAGGGGAGGATTTACAGACGGGTAACTCAAACCAAACATCACATCAAGATCTGACAGAGTCACTCCATTCATCAGGACCTGAATATCATCAGCCTTTGAATGTGGAAGGAGAAATGTTTGTTTGTTCTGTCTGTGGGAAAAGATTTCAAACATCAGTGTGACTGGAAAAGCACCAAGACACACAAACCCGAGTGAGAGTGTTCCAGTGCACTGACTGGAAAGAGCTTTTACCAGTTACACAGCCTGAAAAAACATTGCACCATTCACAGCGGGGAGAAAGCGTACACGTGTTCTGTGTGTGGACGAGGCTTCAACTGATCATCTAACCTGGAGAGACACAAGGACACCCGCACCATGGAGAAACCATGGAAGTGTGGGGACTGTGGGATGGGATTCAGTTCCCCGTCCCGGGTGGAAACTCATCGGCGCAGTCACACTGGGAAGAGGCCGTTTGTCTGCTCTGTGTGTGGGAAGGGGTTCACTCAGTCATCCCACCTTGTGACACACCAGCGAGTTCACACTGGGGAGAGGCCGTTCACCTGCACTGTGTGTGGGAAAGGATTTGCTCAATTGACCAGCCTCACTGAACACCAACTTGTTCACACTGAAAAGAGACCCTTGAAATGTTCTGAGTGTGGAAAGAGCTTTAAAAGCACGAGAGATCTGCTGACACACCATCACACTCATGCTGGGGTGAGGCCATTCACCTGCTGCATGTGTGGGAAAGGATTTGCTAATTCATTCCACCTGTTGACACACCAGCGCATTCACACTGGGGAGAGGCCATTCACCTGCACTGTGTGTGGGAAAGGATTTGCTCGATTAACCAACCTCACTAAACACCAACTTGTTCACACTGAAGAGAGATCTTTCGAATGTTCTGAGTGTGGGAAGAGCTTTAAAAGCACGAGAGATCTGCTGACACACCAACACACTCACACTGGGGAGAGGCCGTTCACCTGCTCCGTGTGTGGGAAGGGATTCACTGATTCATCCATCCTGCTGAGACACCAGCGAGTTCACACTGGGGAGAGGGCGTTCACCTGCACTGTGTGTGGGAAGGGATTCACACAGTCATTCCACCTGCTGAAACACCAGCGAGTTCACAAGTGACTGCAAGGTTTGGATTCTGCAGTTATTGCTGCTGTTAATCACATCCAGGGCTGAACCATGTTCATTCTGACAGTTGGGGTTTGTTTCTGCTGATGAGAATAACTCCTGTAACTGGGCTGGAGTTTAATATTCTGGATAAATGTCAGATACACAGTGTGTCGAGTATTTGTTTCCTCCAAGATAAGAGGAGACTAATTGATGTCCTGTTACCGACTGTTCCATTTTTGGGCCTTTTCTCCTTTCTAACTCCAGAATATCTCCGTTCTAATACCTTCAGTTACTCTCAAGTCCCAGCTCCCCACACCTTCCAGAGAGCCTGTAATAGAAAACGACTGAAGATTTATCCCAGTGTAACTATTGCTGTTATCCATGGAAAAAGGCTTGTATTTCTATCGCACCTTTCACAACCTCAGGACGTCCCAAAGCGCTTTACAGACAAGGAAGCACTTTTGAAGTGTAGTCACTGTTCTAATGTAGGAAATTTCTGCACAGCAAGCTCCCACAAGCAGCAATGTGATATTGACCAGATAATCTATTTTTCAATGATGCTGATTGAAGATGGAAGGGGATGTGTAAAGAGATGGTCTGTGTATGGAGATGTGAAAGAAGGAAACGGTGTGTGTGTGTGTGTGATAGTGACACAGCCTTGTGGTCACAGTCAGAACAATGACAGATATCCTTGTGGTTATGGTTTGGGCAGGGCCAGGTCAATAATGTAGTAAACGAGTTAAATATAAATATCGCCAGTGTAGTCACAGCTTGTTAGAACAGACATGGGGAGAAGAGCGCTCTGAATCCACTGTATTATCTCTGTTCTCCGGATCGGGTAACTATGCTCTGTCTGTATTGTTGTAGTGCTGTTAATAAAGTCAGTGAAAGACAATCTGTTGCTGTGAGCTTGATTATCTGGTGTCTGAAACCACAAGACTCAATTTTTAGACTCAACAAGATGAACAAATAAACACATCATGGCCCAATACTCCAGCTCTATATTCACATGAGAAAGTCTGTTATCACAATCCTCGAGTGGACAGAATAAAGAAAGATCCCAACTCTCAAAGAGCCTCTAGAATCATTTGTAAATAGCTTTCAAATCCTGCCTGACATCAATTGTCAGTGTACGTTCCATGGAAGACAAGAGAGGGGCTGGAGAGTAGGTTTGAAAGAGGAGTTGGGGTGAGGGGGTTTCGAGAGTAGGGGTGAAGGAGGAGTTGGGGTGAGGGGGTTTGGAGAGTAGGGGTGAAGGAGGAGTTGGGGTGAGGGGGTTTGCAGAGTAGCGGTGAAAGCAGTTGGGGTGAAGGGGATTGGAGAGTAGGTGAAAGAGGAGTTGGGGTGAGGGGGGTTTGGAGAGTAGGGGTGAAAGACGAGTTGGGGTGAGGGGGGTTGGAGAGTACGGGTGAAAGGAGTTGGGGTGAGGGGGCTGGAGAGTAGGGTTGAAAGAGGAGTTGGGGTGAGGGGGTTGGAGAGTAGGGTTGAAAGAGGAGTTGGGGTGAGGGGGTTTGGAGAGTAGGGGTGAAGGAGGAGTTGGGGTGAGGGGGTTTGGAGAGTAGGGGTGAAGGAGGAGTTGGGGTGAGGGGGTTTGGAGAGTAGGGGTGAAGGAGGAGTTGGGGTGAGGGGGTTGGAGAGTAGGGGTGAAAGAGGAGTTGGGCTGAGGGGGTTGGAGAGTAGGGGTGAAGGAGGAGTTGAGGTGAGGGGGTTTGGAGAGATGGGGTGAAAGAGGAGTTGGGGTGAGGGGGGTTGGAGAGTAGGTGAAAGGAGTTGGGGTGAGGGGGTTGGAGAGTAGGTGAAAGACGAGTTGGGGTGAGGGGTATGGAGAGTAGGGGTGAAAGACGAGTTGGGGTGAGGGGTATGGAGAGTAGGGGTGAAAGAGGAGTTGGGGTGAGGGGGTTGGAGAGTAGGGGTGAAAGGAGTTGGGGTGAGGGGGGTTGGAGAGTAGGGGTGAAAGGAGTTGGGGTGAAGGGGGTTGGAGAGTTGGGGTGAAAGAGGAGTTGGGGTGAGGGGGTTGGAGTGTAGGGGTGAAAGAGGAGTTGGGGTGAGGGGGTTGGAGTGTAGGGGTGAAAGAGGAGTTGGGGTGAGGGGGTTGTAGAGTAGGGGTGAAAGAGGAGTTGGGGTCAGGAGGTTGGAGAGTAGGGGTGAAAGAGGAGTTGGGGTGAGGGGGGCTGGAGAGTAGTGGTGAAAGAGGAGTTGGGGTGAGGGTGTTTGGAGGGTAGGGCTGAAAGAGGAGTTGGGGTGAGGGGGTTGGAGAGTAGGGGTGAAAGAGGAGTTGGGATGAGGGGTTTGGAGAGTAGGGGTGAAAGAGGAGTTGGGATGAGGGGTTTGGAGAGTAGGGGTGAAAGAGGAGTTGGGGTGAGGGTGTTGGAGAGCAGGGGTGGAAGAGGAGTTGGGGTGAGGGGTTTTGAGAGTAGGGGTGAAAGAGGAGTTGGGGTGAGGGGGTTGGAGAGTAGGGGTGAAAGAGGAGTTGGGGTGAGGGAGGTTGGAGAGTAGGGGTGAAAGAGGAGTTGGGGTGAAAGAGGAGTTGGGGTGAGGGGGGGTTGGAGAGTAGGGGTGAAAGAGGAGTTGGGGTGAGGGAGGTTGGAGAGTAGGGGTGAAAGAGGAGTTGGGGTGTGGGGCGTTGGAGAGCAGGGGTGAAAGAGGAGTTGGGGTGAGGGGGGTTGGAGAGTAGGAGTGAAAGAGGAGTTGGGGTGAGGGGGGTTGGAGAGTAGGGGTGAAAGAGGAGTTGGGGTGAGGGAGGTTGGAGAGTAGGGGTGAAAGAGGAGTTGGGGTGAGGGGGGTTGGAGAGTAGGGATGAAAGAGGAGTTGGGGTGAGGGGGGGTTGGAGAGTAGGGGTGAAAGAGGAGTTGGGGTGAGGAGAGTAGGGGTGAAAGAGGAATTGGGGTGAGGGTGGTTGGAGAGTGGGGTGGAAGAGGAGTTGGGGTGAGGGTGTTGGAGAGCAGGGGTGGAAGAGGAGTTGGGGTGAGGGGTTTGGAGAGTAGGGGTGAAAGAGGAGTTGGGGTGAGGGGGTTGGAGAGTAGGGGTGAAAGAGAACTTGGCCTTATGCTCTGGAATTCCCTCCCTAAAACTCTCCACCTCGCCCCCTTTAAGATGCTCCTTAAAACCTACCTGTTTAATAAAGCTTTTGGTCATTTTCCTGCTCTCCCCTTCTGTGGCTCGGTGTCAAACATGTTTCTTTTATATTGCTCTTGTTGAGCGCCTTGGTACCTTTTACTATGTTAAATGTGCTGTATGAATGTAAGTTGTTGCTGATATCAAATCTAGGGACCACCTACAGAGAGACACCAAATCCAGGGACGACTTGCATTGAGACACCAAATCCAGGGATCACTTACACTGTGACAAAAACATCCAGGGACCACTTACAGTGTGACATCAAATCACGGGACCATTTACACTATGACACCAAATCTTGAGACCACTTATGCAATGACACCTAATTGAGGAAACATTTACACTGAGACATTAAATCCTGTGACCACATAGACTCTGACACCAAACCCAGGGAACACTTACACTATCACAGCAAACCTAGGGCTGGTTTATGATGGGTCAACAAACTCAGGGACGATTTGCATTGCAACACTAAATTCAGGGACCACATGTACAGTCCCAGGGTTAGAATCCCCATGTACAGTCCCAGGGTTGGAATCCCCGTGTACAGTCCCAGGGTTAGAATCCCCATGTACAGTCCCGGGGTTAGAATCCCCAGGTACAGTCCCGGGTTAGAAACCCCATGTACAGTCCCAAGGTTAGAATCCCCATGTACAGTCCCAGGGTTAGAATCCCCATGTACAGTCCCAGGGTTAGAATCCCCATGTACAGTCCCAGGGTTAGAATACCCATGTACAGTCCCAGGGTTAGAATCCCCATGTACAGTCCCAGGGTTAGAATCCCCATGTACAGTCCCAGGGTTAGAAACCCCGTGTACAGTCCCAGGGTTGGAATCCCCATGCACAGTCCCAGGGTTAGAATCCCCATGTACAGTCCCAGGGTTAGAAACCCCATGTACAGTCCCAGGGTTGGAATCCCCATGAACAGTCGCAGGGTTAGAATCCCCATGTACAGTCCCAGGGTTAGAATCCCCATGTACAGTCCCAGGGTTCGAATCCCCATGTACAGTCCCAGGGTTAGAATCCCCATATACATTCCCAGGGTTAGAATACCCATGTACAGTCCCAGGGTTAGAATCCCCATGTACAGTCCCAGGGTTAGAATCCCCATGTACAGTCCCAGGGTTAGAATCCCCGTGTACAGTCCCAGGGTTGGAATCCCGATGTACAGTCCCAGGGTTAGAATCCCCATGTACAGTCCCAGGGTTAGAATCCCCATGTACAGTCCCAGGGTTAGAATCCCCGTGTACAGTCCCAGGGTTGGAATCCCGATGTACAGTCCCAGGGTTAGAATCCCCATGTACAGTCCCAGGGTTAGAATCCCCATGTACAGTCCCAGGCTTAGAATCCCCATGTACAGTCCCAGGGTTAGAATCCCCATGTACAGTCACAGGGTTAGAATCCCCATCTACAGTCCCAGGGTTAGAATCCCCATGTACAGTCCCAGGGTTAGAATCCCCATGTACAGTCCCAGGGTTTGAATCCCCATGTACAGTCCCAGGGTTTGAATCCCCATGTACAGTCCCAGGGTTAGAATCCCCATGTACAGTCCCAGGGTTAGAATACCCATGTACAGTCCCAGGGTTAGAATCCCCATGTACAGTCCCAGGGTTGAAATCCCCATGTACAGTCCCAGGGTTAGAATCCCCATGTACAGTCCCAGGGATAGAATCCCCATGTACAGTCCCAGGGTTAGAATCCCCATGTACAGTCCCAGGGTTAGAATCCCCATGTACAGTCCCGGGGTTAGAATCCCCATGTACAGTCCCAGGGTTAGAATCCCCATGTACAGTCCCAGGGTTAGAATCCCCATGTACAGTCCTGGGGTTAGAATCCCCATGTACAGTCCCAGGGTTAGAATCCCCATGTACGGTCCCGGGGTTAGAATCCCCATGTACAGTCCCAGGGTTAGAATCCCCATGTACAGTCCCAGGGTTAGAATCCCCATGTACAGTCCCAGGGTTAGAATCCCCATGTACAGTCCCAGGGTTCGAATCCCCATGTACCGTCCCAGGGTTAGAATCCCCAAGTACAGTCCCAGGGTTAGAATCCCCATGTACAGTCCCAGGGTTAGAATCCCCATGTACAGTCCCAGGGTTAGAATCCCCATGTACAGTCCCAGGGTTAGCATACCCATGTACAGTCCCAGGGTTGGATCCCCATGTACAGTCCCAGGGTTAGAATCCCCATCTACAGTCCCAGGTTTAGAATCCCCACATACAGTCCCAGGGTTAGAATCCCCGTGTACAGTCTCAGGGTTGGAATCCCCATGTACAGTCCCAGGGTTAGAAACACCATGTACATTCCCAGGGTTGGAATCCCCATGAACAGTCCCAGGGTTAGAATCCCCATGTACAGTCCCAGGGTTAGAATCCCCATGTACAGTCCCAGGGTTCGAATCCCCATTTACAGTCCCAGGATTAGAATCACCATGTACAGTCCAAGGGTTAGGATCCCCATGTACAGTCCCAGGGTTAGAATCCCCAAGTACAGTCCCAGGGTTAGAATCCCCATGTACAGTCCCAGGGTTAGAATCCCCATGTACAGTCCCAGGCTTAGAATCCCCATGTACAGTCCCAGGGTTAGAATCCCCATGTACAGTCCCAGGGTTAGAATCCCCATCTACAGTCCCAGGGTTAGAATCCCCATGTACAGTCCCAGGGTTAGATTCCCTATGTACAGTCCCAGGTTTGAATCCCCATATACAGTCCCAGGGTTTGAATCCCCATGTACAGTCCCAGGGTTAGAATCCCCATGTACAGTCCCAGGGTTAGAATCCCCATGTACAGTCCCAGGGTTAGATTCCCTATGTACAGTCCCAGGGTTTGAATCCCCATGTACAGTCCCAGGGTTAGAATCCCCATGTACAGTCCCAGGGTTAGAATCCCCATGTACAGTCCCAGGGTTAGAATCCCCATGTACAGTCCCGGGGTTAGAAACCCCATGTTCAGTCCCAGGGTTAGAATCCCCATGTACAGTCCCAGGGTTAGAATCCCCATGTACAGTCCTGGGGTTAGAATCCCCATGTACAGTCCCGGGGTTAGAATCCCCATGTACAGTCCCGGGGTTAGAATCCCCATGTCCAGTCCCGGGGTTAGAATCCCCATGTCCAGTCCCAGGGTTAGAATCCCCATGTACAGTCCCGGGGTTAGAATCCCCATGTACAGTCCCAGGTTTAGAATCCCCATGTACAGTCCCAGGGTTAGAATCCCCATGTACAGTCCCAGGGTTAGAATCCCCATGTACAGTCCCAGGGTTGGAATCCCCATGTACAGTCCCGGGGTTAGAATCCCCATGTACAGTCCCAGGGTTAGAATCCCCATATACAGTCTCCGGTTAGAATCCCCATGTACAGTCCCAGGGTTAGAATCCCCATGTACAGTCCCAGAGTCGGAATCTCCATGTACAGTCCCAGGGTTAGAATCCCCGTGTACAGTCCCAGGATTAGAATCCCCATGTACAGTCCCAGGGTTGGAATCCCCATGTACAGTCCCAGCGTTAGAATCCCCATGTACAGTCCCAGGGTCAGAATCCCCATGTACTGTCCCAGGGTTAGAATCCCCATGTACAGTCCCAGTGTTAGAATCCCCATGTGCAGTCCCAGGGTTAGAATCCCCATGTACAGTCCCAGGGTTCGAATCCCCATGTACAGTCCCAGGGTTAGAATCCCCATGTACAGTCCCAGGGTTAGAATCCCCATGTGCAGTCCCAGGGTTAGAATCCCCATGTACAGTCCCAGTGTTAGAATCCCCATGTACAGTCCCAGGGTTAGAATCCCCATGTACAATCACAGGGTTAGAATCCCCATGTACAGTCCCAGGGTTAGAATCTGTGGTAAACCACTGTTATACCTGTCTGTATGTGTATGTGTATTCCACTAGGTACAGGTCTGGACATGCCTCGGCTGACTCCTCCCACTTTTCCAGGTATATAAGTGACTACCTCCCAGTCCCTTAGTATTCTGGACGGGTCGACCACTCAAGACAAGACCTTCATTCTTTAGTTAATAAAAGCCTGGTTGTTACTCGCTTAACCTCAGTCTTTTGAGTAATTGATGGCGCATCAATTTAATTGACTAAATTTTTTATAATAGAGAAGATCCTCACACCAGCATCCCTGGACCTGGACAGTCGGGAAGCGGACGCTTCCACCAAGTTTGCTCACTGGCTCACATGCTTCGAGACATTCCTGACTGCCTCCACTGCGGTCGTAACGGATGCGGACAAACTGTCTGTCCTGATCTCCAAGGTGAACCACCGAGTGTACTCAGTCATCCGGGACGTGACCTCGTACACAGCCGCCCTCCAGCTCCTCAAGACCCAGTACACGCGCCCTGTGAATGAAGTATACACCAGGCACCTTCTGGGGAGTCGCAAGCAACAACCTGGGGAATCGACTGAGGAATACCTCCAAGCACTGTTCGTGCTTGGCCAGGCCTGTGGGTGTAAGGCGGTAACGCCCGCTAAGTACACGGAGGAACTGATCCGGGATGCCTTCGTAGCGGGCCACAGGTCCAACTACACCCGACAGCGACTGCTGGAGCAGAGTGACCTCACCCTCGACAAAGCCTCCGAAATCGCACTAACGCTGGACGCAGCCTACCGGGGCATGGAAGCCTACTCCTCTGCACCGTGGACGCCGCGGGGAACGACAACCTGGGACACGGTAGGACAGCCCCATAGCACCGTGCCACCCCAGCCACAGCCCAACAACGGCCCAACTACCGCAGCAGTGTCCCAAAGCCAGACAGCAGTATCCCAAGGCCTGAAATGCTACTTCTGTGGCCAGGCCAAACACCCCAGAGCGCGCTGCCCGGCGAAGAATGCGACCTGATCGGGCTGCGGGAAAAAGGGACACTACGCCAGCGTCTGCAAGGCCAAAGCCACCCCGAACGCCAGCAGCGCCGCGTGTGGGCCGTGCGAGCCGCCATCTTGGGCCCCCAACAGCGCCGCGTGTGGGCCGCCATCTTGGGCCTCCCCAGCCATGTGCGAACCACCGCAGCAGCAGCCATCTTGGACGACTCCAGCCACATGGGAATCATGGATGCCGCCATCTTGGACACCAGCCGGGTTGCAGCAGACCGCCAACCCCCCCCATCTGATACCCGCAGCAACACACCGACCCTTACGCTGGCCTCTGTTATGCTGGACCAAACGAGACCGCACCAACTAGCTCGGTCCAAAATGGACGTTAAGGTAAACGGCCATGCAATAAACTGTCTTTTTGACTCCGGGAGCACAGAGAGCTTCATCCACCCCGACACGGTGTGGCGTTGCTCTCTCCCAGTCCTGCCTGCGCACCAGCGGATTTCTATGGCCTCCGAGTCCCAGTCAGCGGACATTGGCGGCTACTGCGTGGTGACACTAGTAGTAGACGGGACTGTGTTCAATAATTTTAAACTCCTGGTCCTGCCCGACCTCTGCGCTGCCGTCCTACTGGTGTTGGATTTCCAGTGCCACCTCAAAAGCGTTATGCTGGCGTACGGTGGCCCCCTCCCCCCACTCACAGTCCGCAGCCAGCAGCCTCCAAATTGCCCACCGTGCACCAGATGCAACCTCTCCACACTCAGAGTCCCACCCCCCCCACTGTTTGCTAACCTCACCCCCGACTGTAAGCCCATCGCCACAAAGAGCAGGCGATACAGTGCCGGGGACAGGGTTTTCATCAAAACCGAAGTGGAGCGGCTCCTGAAGGAGGGGATTATTGAGGGCAGCTCCAGCCCCTGGTGAGCCCAGGTTGTGGTCGTTAAGACCGGCGAGAAACAGCACCTGGTCATCGACTACAGCCAAACAATAAACCGCTACACCCTGCTGGACGCCTACCCACTCCCCCGCATAGCTGACATGGTCAACCAGATCGCGCAGTACAGCGTCTTTTCGACCATTGACCTGAAATCAGCGTACCACCAGCTCCCCATCCGCCCCGAAGACCGCCAGTATACTGCTTTTGAGGCAAACGGCCGCCTCTATCACTTCCTTAGGGTTCCCTTCAGCGTTACCAATGGGGTCTCCGTCTTCCAAAGGGAGATGGACCGGATGGTCGATCAAAACGCGCTGCAGGCCACCTTCCCTTACCTAGACAATGTGACCATCTGCGGCCATGACTTGCAGGACCATGACGCAAACCTTGAGAAATTCCTCCGCACCGCCCAACTCCTGAACCTGACATATAACAAGGAGAAGTGCATATTCCGCACAGACCGCCTCGCCATCCTTGGCTGTGTTGTGGAACACGGGGTCATCAGTCCCGACCCGGACCGGATGCGTCCCCTTATGGAACTCCCACTGCCCCACTGCCTAAAAGCTCTGAAGAGGTGCCTAGGGTTTTTTCCCTACTACGCTCAGTGGGTCCCCTACTATGCAGACAAAGCCCGTCCGCTGATCAAAACCACCTCTTTTCCCCTGATGGCAGAGGCCCACTTGGCCTTCCACCGTATCAAGGAGGACATTGCCAAAGCCACCATGCATGCAGTGGACGAATCCATCCCCTTCCAGGTGGAAAGCGATGCGTCCGACTTCGCTCTGGCCGCCACCCTTAATCAGGCGGGGAGACCTGTGGCATTCTTCTCACGAACCCTCCAGGGCCCGGAGACCAGACACTCCGCGGTCGAGAAGGAGGCCCAGGCTATTGTGGAGGCTGTGCGTCATTGGAGGCACTACCTGGCTGGAAAACGATTTACCCTGCTCACTGACCAGCGTTCAGTTGCTTTTATGTTCAACAACAAGCAGAGGGGCAAAATCAAAAATGACAAGATCTTGAGGTGGAGAATCGAACTTTCCACCTACAATTACGAGATCTTGTACCGGCCTGGGAAGCTCAATGAACCCCCAGATGCCCTATCGCGTGGCACCTGCGCCAGCGCGCAGATCGATAGGCTGAGGGCCCTCCACAATGACCTCTGCCACCCGGGGGTCACCAGCTTCTTCCACTTCATCAAGGCCCGCAACCTGCCTTACTCCATCGAGGAGGTCAGGACCATGACCAAGAACTGCCAAGTCTGCGCTGAGTGCAAACCGCACTTTTATAGACCAGACAGAGCCCACCTGATAAAAGCCACTCGCCCTTTCGAACGCTTGAGCGTCGATTTTAAAGGGCCTCTCCCCTCCTCCGACCGCAATGTGTACTTCCTCAACATCATTGACGAGTACTCCCGTTTCCCGTTCGCTATCCCCTGCCCGGACATGACCAGTGCCATGGTCATCAAATCTCTGAACAGCCTCTTCACCCTGTTCGGTTTCCCCAGCTATATCCATAGCGACCGGGGCTCATCATTTATGAGCGACGAACTCCGCCAGTACCTGCTCGCTAGGGGTATAGCCACAAGCAGGACCACCAGTTACAACCCCCGGGCGAACGGACAGGTGGAAAGAGAGAATGCAACAGTTTGGAAGGCCGCCCTACTAGCCTTAAAGTCTAGGGGCCTTCCGACCTCCCGCTGGCAGGAGGTGCTCCCCGATGCGCTCCACTCGATTCGGTCACTGCTCTGCACTGCCACCAATGCCACCCCTCATGAGAAAATGTTTGTCTTCCCAAGGATGTCCACATCGGGGACATCGTTACCGCCATGGCTGACGTCATCAGGGCCGGTACTACTGAGAAGACACGTGAGGGCCAATAAAATGGACCCCCTGGTCGAGAGGCTCGACCTCCTCCACGCCAACCCCCAGTACACTTACATTGCGTACCCGGACGGGCGGGAAGACACAGTCTCCATACGAGACCTCGCACCCTCGGGGACCGCTGTAACCCACTACGACACAGTCTCCATACGAGACCTCGCACCCTCGGGGACCGCTGTAACCCACTACCCATTACCACCCCCGCCCCCCCACGACCCGATATCCAACCCCAGCAGCCGGCTCACCTTGGACCGTCACCCACGAGGACTACACTCCAGGGCCCCAGCCTACATGGGACGCGACACGGGATGCGACGCCGGAAGCTCTACCACCCCTGCCATCACCACGTCGATCACAGCGGCAGACAAGACATCCGGAGAGACTCCAATACACGAACTTTTAAATACACTTCACCCCGCCGGACTCATTTTTAAACAAGGGGTGAATGTGGTAAACCACTATTATACCTGTCTGTATGTGTATGTGTATTCCACTAGGTACAGGTCTGGACATGCCTCGGCTGACTCCTCCCACTATTCCAGGTACATAAGTGACTACCTCCCAGTCCCTTAGTATTCTGGACGGGTCGACCACTCGAGACAAGACCTTCATTCTTTAGTTAATAAAAGCCTGGTTGTTACTCGCTTAACCTCAGTCTTTTGAGTAATTGATGGCGCATCAGAATCCCCATGTACAGTCCCAGGGTTAGAATCCCCATGTACAGTCCCAGGGTTAGAATCTCCATGTACAGTCCATGTTTAGAAACCCCATGTACAGTCCCAAGGTTAGAATCCCCATGTACAGTCCCAGGGTTAGAATCCCCATGTACAGTCCCAGGGTTAGAATCCCCATGTACAGTCCCAGGGTTAGAATCCCCATGTACAGTCCCAGGGATAGAATCCCCATGTACAGTCCCAGGGTTAGAATCCCCATGTACAGTCCCAGGGTTAGAATCCCCATGTACAGTCCCGGGGTTAGAATCCCCATGTACAGTCCCAGGGTTAGAATCCCCATGTACAGTCCCAGGGTTAGAATCCCCATGTACAGTCCTGGGGTTAGAATCCCCATGTACAGTCCCAGGGTTAGAATCCCCATGTACACACCCAGGGTTAGAATCCCCATGTACAGTCCCAGGGTTGGAATCACCGTGTACAGTCCCAGGGTTAGAATCCCCATGTACGGTCCCGGGGTTAGAATCCCCATGTACAGTCCCAGGTTAGAAACCCCATGTACAGTCCCAGGGTTAGAATCCCCATGTACAGTCCCAGGGTTAGAATCCCCATATACAGTCCCGGGTTAGAATCCCCATGTACAGTCCCAGGGTTAGAATCCCCATGTACAGTCCCAGGGTTAGAATCCCCATGTACAGTCCCAGGGTTAGAATCCCCATGTACAGTCCCAGGGTTCGAATCCCCATGTACAGTCCCAGGGTTAGAATCCCCAAGTACAGTCCCAGGGTTAGAATCCCCATGTACAGTCCCAGGGTTAGAATCCCCATGTACAGTCCCAGGGTTAGAATCCCCATGTACAGTCCCAGGGTTAGCATACCCATGTACAGTCCCAGGGTTGGATCCCCATGTACAGTCCCAGGGTTAGAATCCCCATGTACAGTCCCAGGTTTAGAATCCCCACATACAGTCCCAGGGTTAGAATCCCCGTGTACAGTCCCAGGGTTGGAATCCCCATGTACAGTCCCAGGGTTAGAAACACCATGTACAGTCCCAGGGTTGGAATCCCCATGAACAGTCCCAGGGTTAGAATCCCCATGTACAGTCCCAGGGTTAGAATCCCCATGTACAGTCCCAGGGTTCGAATCCCCATGTACAGTCCCAGGATTAGAATCACCATGTACAGTCCAAGGGTTAGGATCCCCATGTACAGTCCCAGGGTTAGAATCCCCAAGTACAGTCCCAGGGTTAGAATCCCCATGTACAGTCCCAGGGTTAGAATCCCCATGTACAGTCCCAGGCTTAGAATCCCCATGTACAGTCCCAGGGTTAGAATCCCCATGTACAGTCCCAGGGTTAGAATCCCCATCTACAGTCCCAGGGTTAGAATCCCCATGTACAGTCCCAGGGTTAGATTCCCTATGTACAGTCCCAGGTTTGAATCCCCATATACAGTCCCAGGGTTTGAATCCCCATGTACAGTCCCAGGGTTAGAATCCCCATGTACAGTCCCAGGGTTAGAATCCCCATGTACAGTCCCAGGGTTAGATTCCCTATGTACAGTCCCAGGGTTTGAATCCCCATGTACAGTCCCAGGGTTAGAATCCCCATGTACAGTCCCAGGGTTAGAATCCCCATGTACAGTCCCAGGGTTAGAATCCCCATGTACAGTCCCGGGGTTAGAAACCCCATGTTCAGTCCCAGGGTTAGAATCCCCATTTACAGTCCCAGGGTTAGAATCCCCATGTACAGTCCTGGGGTTAGAATCCCCATGTACAGTCCCGGGGTTAGAATCCCCATGTACAGTCCCGGGGTTAGAATCCCCATGTCCAGTCCCGGGGTTAGAATCCCCATGTCCAGTCCCAGGGTTAGAATCCCCATGTACAGTCCCGGGGTTAGAATCCCCATGTACAGTCCCAGGTTTAGAATCCCCATGTACAGTCCCAGGGTTAGAATCCCCATGTACAGTCCCAGGGTTAGTATCCCCATGTACAGTCCCAGGGTTGGAATCCCCATGTACAGTCCCGGGGTTAGAATCCCCATGTACAGTCCCAGGGTTAGAATCCCCATATACAGTCTCCGGTTAGAATCCCCATGTACAGTCCCAGGGTTAGAATCCCCATGTACAGTCCCAGAGTCGGAATCTCCATGTACAGTCCCAGGGTTAGAATCCCCGTGTACAGTCCCAGGATTAGAATCCCCATGTACAGTCCCAGGGTTGGAATCCCCATGTACAGTCCCAGCGTTAGAATCCCCATGTACAGTCCCAGGGTCAGAATCCCCATGTACTGTCCCAGGGTTAGAATCCACATGTACAGTCCCAGTGTTAGAATCCCCATGTGCAGTCCCAGGGTTAGAATCCCCATGTACAGTCCCAGGGTTCGAATCCCCATGTACAGTCCCAGGGTTAGAATCCCCATGTACAGTCCCAGGGTTAGAATCCCCATGTGCAGTCCCAGGGTTAGAATCCCCATGTACAGTCCCAGTGTTAGAATCCCCATGTACAGTCCCAGGGTTAGAATCCCCATGTACAATCACAGGGTTAGAATCCCCATGTACAGTCCCAGGGTTAGAATCTGTGGTAAACCACTGTTATACCTGTCTGTATGTGTATGTGTATTCCACTAGGTACAGGTCTGGACATGCCTCGGCTGACTCCTCCCACTTTTCCAGGTATATAAGTGACTACCTCCCAGTCCCTTAGTATTCTGGACGGGTCGACCACTCAAGACAAGACCTTCATTCTTTAGTTAATAAAAGCCTGGTTGTTACTCGCTTAACCTCAGTCTTTTGAGTAATTGATGGCGCATCAATTTAATTGACTAAATTTTTTATAATAGAGAAGATCCTCACACCAGCATCCCTGGACCTGGACAGTCGGGAAGCGGACGCTTCCACCAAGTTTGCTCACTGGCTCACATGCTTCGAGACATTCCTGACTGCCTCCACTGCGGTCGTAACGGATGCGGACAAACTGTCTGTCCTGATCTCCAAGGTGAACCACCGAGTGTACTCAGTCATCCGGGACGTGACCTCGTACACAGCCGCCCTCCAGCTCCTCAAGACCCAGTACACGCGCCCTGTGAATGAAGTATACACCAGGCACCTTCTGGGGAGTCGCAAGCAACAACCTGGGGAATCGACTGAGGAATACCTCCAAGCACTGTTCGTGCTTGGCCGGGCCTGTGGGTGTAAGGCGGTAACGCCCGCTAAGTACATGGAGGAACTGATCCGGGATGCCTTCGTAGCGGGCCACAGGTCCAACTACACCCGACAGCGACTGCTGGAGCAGAGTGACCTCACCCTCGACAAAGCCTCCGAAATCGCACTAACGCTGGACGCAGCCTACCGGGGCATGGAAGCCTACTCCTCTGCACCGTGGACGCCGCGGGGAACGACAACCTGGGACACGGTAGGACAGCCCCATAGCACCGTGCCACCCCAGCCACAGCCCAACAACGGCCCAACTACCGCAGCAGTGTCCCAAAGCCAGACAGCAGTATCCCAAGGCCTGAAATGCTACTTCTGTGGCCAGGCCAAACACCCCAGAGCGCGCTGCCCGGCGAAGAATGCGACCTGATCGGGCTGCGGGAAAAAGGGACACTACGCCAGCGTCTGCAAGGCCAAAGCCACCCCGAACGCCAGCAGCGCCGCGTGTGGGCCGTGCGAGCCGCCATCTTGGGCCCCCAACAGCGCCGCGTGTGGGCCGCCATCTTGGGCCTCCCCAGCCATGTGCAAACCACCGCAGCAGCAGCCATCTTGGACGACTCCAGCCACATGGGAATCATGGACGCCGCCATCTTGGACACCAGCCGGGTTGCATCAGACCGCCAACCCCCCCCATCTGATACCCGCAGCAACACACCGACCCCTACGCTGGCCTCTGTTATGCTGGACCAAACGAGACCGCACCAACTAGCTCGGTCCAAAATGGACGTTAAGGTAAACGGCCATGCAATAAACTGTCTTTTTGACTCCGGGAGCACAGAGAGCTTCATCCACCCCGACACGGTGTGGCGTTGCTCTCTCCCAGTCCTGCCTGCGCACCAGCGGATTTCTATGGCCTCCGAGTCCCAGTCAGCGGACATTGGCGGCTACTGCGTGGTGACACTAGTAGTAGACGGGACTGTGTTCAATAATTTTAAACTCCTGGTCCTGCCCGACCTCTGCGCTGCCATCCTACTGGTGTTGGATTTCCAGTGCCACCTCAAAAGCGTTATGCTGGCGTACGGTGGCCCCCTCCCCCCACTCACAGTCCGCAGCCAGCAGCCTCCAAATTGCCCACCGTGCACCAGATGCAACCTCTCCACACTCAGAGTCCCACCCCCCCCCACTGTTTGCTAACCTCACCCCCGACTGTAAGCCCATCGCCACAAAGAGCAGGCGATACAGTGCCGGGGACAGGGTTTTCATCAAAACCGAAGTGGAGCGGCTCCTGAAGGAGGGGATTATTGAGGGCAGCTCCAGCCCCTGGTGAGCCCAGGTTGTGGTCGTTAAGACCGGCGAGAAACAGCGCCTGGTCATCGACTACAGCCAAACAATAAACCGCTACACCCTGCTGGACGCCTACCCACTCCCCCGCATAGCTGACATGGTCAACCAGATCGCGCAGTACAGCGTCTTTTCGACCATTGACCTGAAATCAGCGTACCACCAGCTCCCCATCCGCCCCGAAGACCGCCAGTATACTGCTTTTGAGGCAAACGGCCGCCTCTATCACTTCCTTAGGGTTCCCTTCAGCGTTACCAATGGGGTCTCCATCTTCCAAAGGGAGATGGACCGGATGGTCGATCAAAACGCGCTGCAGGCCACCTTCCCTTACCTAGACAATGTGACCATCTGCGGCCATGACTTGCAGGACCATGACGCAAACCTTGAGAAATTCCTCCGCACCGCCCAACTCCTGAACCTGACATATAACAAGGAGAAGTGCATATTCCGCACAGACCGCCTCGCCATCCTTGGCTGTGTTGTGGAACACGGGGTCATCAGTCCCGACCCGGACCGGATGCGTCCCCTTATGGAACTCCCACTGCCCCACTGCCTAAAAGCTCTGAAGAGGTGCCTAGGGTTTTTTCCCTACTACGCTCAGTGGGTCCCCTACTATGCAGACAAAGCCCGTCCGCTGATCAAAACCACCTCTTTTCCCCTGATGGCAGAGGCCCACTTGGCCTTCCACCGTATCAAGGAGGACATTGCCAAAGCCACCATGCATGCAGTGGACGAATCCATCCCCTTCCAGGTGGAAAGCGATGCGTCCGACTTCGCTCTGGCCGCCACCCTTAATCAGGCGGGGAGACCTGTGGCATTCTTCTCACGAACCCTCCAGGGCCCGGAGACCAGACACTCCGCGGTCGAGAAGGAGGCCCAGGCTATTGTGGAGGCTGTGCGTCATTGGAGGCACTACCTGGCTGGAAAACGATTTACCCTGCTCACTGACCAGCGTTCAGTTGCTTTTATGTTCAACAACAAGCAGAGGGGCAAAATCAAAAATGACAAGATCTTGAGGTGGAGAATCGAACTTTCCACCTACAATTACGAGATCTTGTACCGGCCTGGGAAGCTCAATGAACCCCCAGATGCCCTATCGTGTGGCACCTGCGCCAGCGCGCAGATCGATAGGCTGAGGGCCCTCCACAATGACCTCTGCCACCCGGGGGTCACCAGGTTCTTCCACTTCATCAAGGCCCGCAACTCCAAAAGCTTTTATAAGTATATCAAAAGGAAAAGACTGGTGAAAACCAAAGTTGGTCCATTGCAGTCAGATACGGGGGAATATATAATGGGAAATAAGGAAATGGCAGATCAACTAAATGCATACTTTGGGTCAGTCTTTACGAAGGAAGACACAAAAAACCTCCCTGGGATATCGGGAAAAATAGGGACATTGGCAAAGGAGGAACTGACGCAAATCAATATCTCTAAGGATATGGTGTTAAGGAAGCTAAAGGGATTGAAGGTGGACAAATCCCCAGGGCCTGATAACATGCATCCTAGGGTACTGAAGGAGGTGGCCCTAGAGATAGCGGATGCACTAAGGATGATTTTTCAGAATTCATTAGACTCGGGAACAGTACCGATGGATTGGAGGGTAGCTAACGTTACCCCACTATTCAAAAAGGGGGGTAGGGACAAAGCAGGTAATTACAGACCTGTAAGCCTTACATCAGTTGTGGGCAAAATGCTGGAGTCCATCATTAAGGATGAAATAGCGGAGCACTTAGCAAATGGGGACAGGATAGGACAGAGTCAACATGGATTTACAAAGGGTAAATCGTGCTTGACTAATCTATTGGAATTTTTTGAGGGAGTAACTGGTAGAATAGATGGGGGAGAGCCAGTAGATGTGGTGTACCTGGACTTCCAAAAGGCCTTCGATAAGGTCCCACATAAAAGATTAGCATGGAAAATTGAGGCTCATGGGATAAAGGGGAAAGTTTTGGCGTGGATAGGGAACTGGCTGTCAGATAGAAAACAGAGAGTTGGAATAAACGGCTCATTTTCTGAATGGCAGGCAGTAACAAGTGGGGTACCACAGGGATCTGTCCTGGGCCCCCAGCTGTTCACAATTTACATTAATGACCTGGATCAGGGAGTCGGATGCAGCATTTCCAAATTTGCAGACGACACTAAACTAGGAGGGGGGGTGGGCTCAGAGGAAGAGACCAGGAAGCTCCAGAGCGATTTGGACAGACTGGGCGATTGGGCGGATAAATGGCAGATGCACTATAATGTGGACAAGTGCGAAGTTGTCCACCTTGGGTGCAGGAACGGGAGGGCAAATTATTATTTAAATGGCAATAGATTGGGAGAGGGGGAAGTACAGAGAGACCTGGGTGTTCTTGTACACCAGTCACTGAAGGCGAGCATGCAGGTGCAACAGGCGGTCAAGAAGGCAAACGGTATGCTGGCCTTCATAGCAAAAGGGTTAGAATACAGGAACAGGGATACCTTGCTGCAGCTGTACAGGGCACTGGTGAGACCACACCTCGAGTACTGTGTACAGTTTTGGTCGCCTCATCTGAGGAAGGATGTTCTTGCCATGGAGGGGGTGCAGCGGCGATTCACCAGGCTGATACCAGGAATGGCGGGAATGACCTATGAGGAGAGACTATGTAGTTTAGGGATGTACACACTGGAGTTTAGAAGATTGAGAGGGGACCTCATAGAAGTGTATAAAATTCTGACAGGTCTAGACAGACTGGATGCAGAAGGAATGTTTCCCTTGGCGGGTGAGAACAGAACTAGAGGACATAATTTAAGGATAAGGGCTAAACCATTTAGGACAGAGATGAGGGGGAATTTCTTCACTCAGAGAGTGGTGAACCTGTGGAACTCATTGCCACAGAGGGCAGTGTACGCCAGCTCATTAAATATATTTAAGAGGGAATTAGATATATTTCTACGGGCAAAAGGGGTTAAGGGTTACGGAGAGAAGGCGGGGACGGGATACTGAATTAAAGGATCAGCCATGATCTCATCGAATGGCGGAGCAGGCACGAAGGGCCGAATGGCCTACTCCTGCTCCTATCTTCTATGTATCTATGTAACCTGCCTTACTCCATCGAGGAGGTCAGGACCATGACCAAGAACTGCCAAGTCTGCGCTGAGTGCAAACCGCACTTTTATAGACCAGACAGAGCCCACCTGATAAAAGCCACTCGCCCTTTCGAACGCTTGAGCGTCGATTTTAAAGGGCCTCTCCCCTCCTCCGACCGCAATGTGTACTTCCTCAACATCATTGACGAGTACTCCCGTTTCCCGTTCGCTATCCCCTGCCCGGACATGACCAGTGCCATGGTCATCAAATCTCTGAACAGCCTCTTCACCCTGTTCGGTTTCCCCAGCTATATCCATAGCGACCGGGGCTCATCATTTATGAGCGACGAACTCCGCCAGTACCTGCTCGCTAGGGGTATAGCCACAAGCAGGACCACCAGTTACAACCCCCGGGCGAATGGACAGGTGGAAAGAGAGAATGCAACAGTTTGGAAGGCCGCCCTACTAGCCTTAAAGTCTAGGGGCCTTCCGACCTCCCGCTGGCAGGAGGTGCTCCCCGATGCGCTCCACTCGATTCGGTCACTGCTCTGCACTGCCACCAATGCCACCCCTCATGAGAAAATGTTTGTCTTCCCAAGGATGTCCACATCGGGGACATCGTTACCGCCATGGCTGACGTCATCAGGGCCGGTACTACTGAGAAGACACGTGAGGGCCAATAAAATGGACCCCCTGGTCGAGAGGGTCGACCTCCTCCACGCCAACCCCCAGTACACTTACATTGCGTACCCGGACGGGCGGGAAGACACAGTCTCCATACGAGACCTCGCACCCTCGGGGACCGCTGTAACCCACTACGACACAGTCTCCATACGAGACCTCGCACCCTCGGGGACCGCTGTAACCCACTACCCATTACCACCCCCGCCCCCCCACGACCCGATATCCAACCCCAGCAGCCGGCTCACCTTGGACCGTCACCCACGAGGACTACACTCCAGGGCCCCAGCCTACATGGGACGCGACACGGGATGCGACGCCGGAAGCTCTACCACCCCTGCCATCACCACGTCGATCACAGTGGCAGACAAGACATCCGGAGAGACTCCAATACACGAACTTTTAAATACACTTCACCCCGCCGGACTCATTTTTAAACAAGGGGTGAATGTGGTAAACCACTATTATACCTGTCTGTATGTGTATGTGTATTCCACTAGGTACAGGTCTGGACATGCCTCGGCTGACTCCTCCCACTATTCCAGGTACATAAGTGACTACCTCCCAGTCCCTTAGTATTCTGGACGGGTCGACCACTCGAGACAAGACCTTCATTCTTTAGTTAATAAAAGCCTGGTTGTTACTCGCTTAACCTCAGTCTTTTGAGTAATTGATGGCGCATCAGAATCCCCATGTACAGTCCCAGGGTTAGAATCCCCATGTACAGTCCCAGGGTTAGAATCTCCATGTACAGTCCATGTTTAGAAACCCCATGTACAGTCCCAGGGTTAGAATCCCCATGTACAGTCCCAGGGTTAGAATCCCCATGTACAGTCCCAGGGTTAGAATCCCCATGTACAGTCCCAGGGTTGGAATCCCCATGTACAGTCTCACGGTTGGAATCCCCATATACAGTCCCAGGGTTAGAATCCCCATGTACAGTCCCAGGGTCAGAATCCCCATGTGCAGTCCCAGGGTTGGAATCCCCATGTACAGTCCCAGGGTTAGAATCCCTATGTACAGTCCCAGGGTTAGAATCCCCATGTACAGTCCCAGGGTTAGAATCCCCATGTACAGTCCCAGGGTTGGAATCCCCATGTACAGTCCCAGGGTTGGAATCCCCATGTACAGTCCCAGGGTTGGAATCCCCATGTACATTCCCAGGGTTAGAATCAGCATGTACAGTCCCAGGGCTGAAATCCCCATGTACAGTCCCAGGTTTGGAATCCCCATGTACAGTCCCAGGGTTAGAATCCCCATGTACATTCCCAGGTTAAGAATCACCATGTATAGTCCCAGGGTTAGAATCCCCATGTAGAGTCCCCGGGCTGGAATCACCATGTAGAGCCCTAGTGTTGGAATCCATGCGTTGGCAATGAGCTTGGGCCCCAGCATATGCCTGCTTCTGGGGAAGGTGGGACTTGTACAAGTCGGACGGGTTGCACCTGAACCAGAGCAGGACAAATATCCTTGCGGGGAGGTTTGCTAGCACTGTTCGGGGTTTTAAACTAAAATGGCAGGGGGTTGGGAACCTGAGCAGGGAGACAGAGGAAAGGAAAACAGGGATAAAAGCAAAAGATAGGAAGGAGTAAAACAAAAGTGGCAGTCAGAGAAATCAATGGTTTAAATCAAACGTGGCCACAGTAAATAATAATTCTAATAGGTCTAAGAGCGTTAAAAAAACAAGCCTGAAGGCTTTGTGTCTTAATGCGAGGAGCATTTGTAATACGGTGGATGAATTGGCTGCGCAAATAGAGGTAAACGAATATGATTTGGTTGGGATTACGGAAACATGGCTCAAGGATGGCCAAGGCTGGGAACTCAACATCCAGGGGTATTCGATATTCAGGAAAGATAGGCAAAAAGGAAAGGGAGGTGGGGTAGCATTACTGGTTAAAGAAGGGATTAATACAATTGTAATGAAGGATATTAGCTCTGATGATGTGGAATCTGTATGGGTAGAATTGAGAAATACCAAGGGGAAAAAAACATTAGTGGGAGTGGTATATAGACCTCCAAACAGTAAGGCGGAGGTTGGGGATGGCATTAAAGGGAAATTAAAGAAGCGTGCAATATGTGCACAGCAGTCATCATGGGTGACTTTAATCTACATATAGATTGGGCCAACCAAATTAGTAACAATACTGTGGAGGAGGAATTCCTGGAATGTTTACGGGATGGTTTCCTGGACCAATATGTCGAGGAACCAACCAGAGATCAGGCCATCTTAGACTGGGTATTATGTAACAAGAAAGGATTAATTAGCAATCTTGTTGTACGAGGCCCCTTGGGTCGGAGCGATCATAATATGATCGAATTCTTCATTAAGATGGAGAATGAAGTAGTTGACTCAGAGACAAGGGTCCTCAATTTAAATAAAGGAAACTACGATGGTCTGAGGAGCGAGTTGGGTAGGATTGATTGGGGAATGGCACTCAAAAGGTTGACGGTGGATAGGCAATGGCAAACATTCAAAGACCGAATGGATGAGCTACAGAATTTGTTCATCCCAGTTTGGCATAAAAATAAAACAAAAAAGGTGACTCAACCGTGGCTAACAAGGGAAATTAGGGGTAGCATAAGATCTAAGGAGAGGACATATAAATTGGCTAGAAAAAGCAATAATCCTGAGGATTGGGAGCAGTTTAGGAGTCAACAAAGGAGGACAAAGGGATTAATTAAGAAAGGGAAAATAGAATATGAGAGTAAGCTTGCAGGCAACATAAAAATGGACTGTAAAAGCTTTTATAGATATGTGAAGAGAAAAAGATTGGTGAAGTCAAGCGTAGGTCCCTTACAGTCAGAATCAGGGGAATTTATAATGGGAAACAAGGAAATGGCAGACCAACTAAATACATACTTTGGTTCTGTCTTCACAAAGGAGGACACAAATAACCTCCCAGAGATGCCGGGGTACATAGGGTCTGATGAAAGGGAGGAACTGAAAGAAATCAGTATTTGTAGGGAAATGGTGTTAGGAAATTTGATGGGACTGAAGGCCAATAAATCCCCAGGGCCTGATGGCCTACATCCCATGGTACTTAAGGAAGTGGCCCTAGAGATAGTAGATGTATTGCTGGTCATCTTCCAGAACTCGATAGACTCTGGAAAGGTACCCATGGATTGGAGGGTAGCTAAAGTTACCCCACTATTCAAAAAAGGTGGTAGAGAAAAAGCGGGGAATTATAGACCGGTAAGCCTGACATCGGTAGTGGGGAAAATGCTGGAGTCTATTATAAAAGATGTAATAGCAGAACACTTGCAAAGCAGTGACAGGATCGGACAAAGTCAACATGGATTTACAAAAGGTAAATCATGCTTGACGAATCAACTGGAATTTTTTGAGGATGTAACTGGTAAAATAGATAAGGGAGAACCAGTGGATGTGGTGTATTTGGACTTTCAGAAGGCTTTCGATAAGGTCCCACATAATAGATTAGCGTGCAAAATGAAGGCACATGGGATTGGGGGCAAGGTATTGACTTGGATAGAGAACTGGTTGGCGGAGAGAAAGCAAAGAGTTGAAATAAACGGGTTGTTTTCTGAGTGGCAGCCAGTGACTAGTGGGGTACCGCAAGGATCGGTCCTCGGACCCCAGCTGTTCACAATATAAATGATCTGGACGAGGGAATTGGATGTAATATCTCCAAATTTGCAGATGACACAAAGCTGGGTGGGAGGGTAAGCTGTGAGGAGGATGTCGTGAAACTCCAGTACGATTTGGACAGGTTGGGTGATTGGGCAGAAGCATGGCAAATGCACTATAATGTGGATAAATGTGAGGTTATTATTTGAATGGCAATAGATTGGGAGAAGGCGAAGTGCAAAGAGACCTGGGTGTTATTGTGCACCAGTTGCTGAAGGTAAGCATGCAGGTGCAGCAGGCGGTTAAGGAGGCAAATGGTATGTTGGCCTTCGTAGCAAGAGGATTCGAGTACAGGAACAAGGATGTCTTGCTACAGTTGTACAGGGCCTTGGTGAGACCGCACCTTGAGTATTGTGTGCAGTTTTGGTCACCTTACCTGAGGAAGGACGTTCTTGCCATGGAGGGAGTGCAGCAAAGATTCACCAGGCTGATACCTGGGATGGCAGGAATGACGTATGAGGAGAGATTGTGTCGATTGGGCTTATACTCACTGGAGTTTAGAAGATTGAGACGGGATCTCATCGAAACCTATAAAATTCTGTCAGGTCTGGACAGACTAGATGCAGGAAGGATGTTTCTGATGGCCGGGGAGTGCAGAACCAGGGGTCATAAACATATACATTAAGGATAATATTCGACTAAAAACAAGGGCATATAAGGTAGCCAAATCTAGTGGGAGCATAGAGGATTGGGAAAACTTTAAAAGACAGCAAAAGATAACAAAAAGATTAATTAAGAAAGGGAAGATAGATTATGAAAGTAAATTAGCAAAAAATATAAAAACAGATAGTAAGAGTTTTTATAGTTATATAAAAAGAAAAAGGGTGGCTAAAGTAAATGTTGGTCCCTTAGAGGATGAGACCGGGAAATTAATGGTGGGAAATATGGAGATGGCAAAAACACTGAATGAATATTTTGTATCAGTCTTTACAGTAGAGGACACTAAGAATATCCCAACACTGGACAAACAGGGGGCTATAGGGGGGGAGGAGCTAAACACAATCAAAATCACTAAGGAAGTGGTACTCGGTAAAATAATGGGACTCAAGGCGGATAAATCACCTGGACCTGATGGCTTACATCCTAGGGTCTTGAGGGAAGTGGCGGTAGGGATTGTGGATGCATTGGTAATAACTTTCCAAAACTCCCTGGACTCGGCAAAGGTCCCGGCAGACTGGAAAACTGCTAATGTAACACCCTTATTTAAAAAGGGCAGTAGACAGAAGGCTGGAAACTATAGCCCGGTTAGTCTAACATCTGTGGTAGGTAAAATTTTGAAGTCCATTATTAAGGAGACAGTAACAGGACATTTGGATAATCATAATAGGACAAAGTCAGCATGGTTTTATGAAGGGGAAGTCATGTTTGACAAATTTGCTGGAGTTCTTTGAGGAAGTAACATATAGGGTGGATAAAGGGGAACCAGTGGACGTAGTGTATTTAGACTTCCAAAAGGCATTTGACAAGGTGCCACACAAAAGATTATTGCTTAAGATAAAAAATCACGGGATTGGGGGTAATATTCTGGCATGGATAGAGGATTGGCTATCTAACAGAAGGCAGAGAGTTGGGATAAATGGTTCATTCTCAGACTGGCAATCAGTAACTAGTGTTGTTCCGCAGGGGTCGGTGCTGGGTCCCCAACTCTTTACAATCTATATTAACGATTTGGAGGAGGGGACCGAGTGTAATATATCAAAGTTTGCAGATGATACTAAGATGGGGGGGAAAGTAGTGAGTGAGGAGGACATAAAAAACCTGCAAGGGGACATAGACAGGCTAATTAAGTGGGCAGAGATTTGGCAGATGGAATACAATACTGGAAAGTGTGAGGTTATGCACTTTGGCAGGAAAAATCGTAGAGCAAGTTATTATCTGAATGGCAAGAAACTGGAAAGTACTGAAGTACAAAGGGATCTGGGGGTCCTGGTGCACGAAACTCAAAAGGTTAGTATGCAGGTGCAGCAAGTGATTAAGAAGGACAATGGAATGTTGGCTTTCATTGCTAGGGGGATAGAATCTAAAAATAGGGAGGTATTGCTTCAGTTGTACAAGGTATTGGTGAGACCGCACCTGGAATACTGCATACAGTTTTGGTGTCCATACTTAAGAAAAGACATACTTGCTCTCGAGTCTGTACAAAGAAGGTTCACTCGGTTAATCCCGGGGATGAGGGGATGGACATATGAGGAGAGGTTGAGAAGATTGGGACTCTACTCATTGGAGTTCAGAAGAATGAGAGGCGATCTTATTGAAACATATAAGATTGTGAAGGGGTTGGATCGGGTGGATGCGGGGAGAATGTTCCCGATGATGGGTGAAACTAGAACTAGGGGGCATAGTCTTAGAATAAGGGGCTGCTCTTTCAAAACTGAGAGGAGGAGGAACTACTTCACTCAGAGGGTGGTAGGTCCATGGAATATGCTGCCCCAAAAAGCTGTAGAAGCTACATCATTACATAAATTTAAAACAGAAATAGACAGTTTCCTAGAAGTAAAGGGAATCAAGGGTTACGGGGAGCGGGCAGGAATTTGGACATGAGTCTAGGTTCGGATCGGTCATGGCCCTCTGGGTAGCGGAGCGGGCCCAGGGGCCGTGTAGCCTGATCCTGCTCCTATTTCGTGTGTCTAATTCTGTTAGATTCAGGAGATGGTTCTGTGATAGTAGATTGGCAGTTAGGATCAGATCAGCCATGATCTTATTGAATGGCGGAGCAGGCTCGAGGGGCCGATTGGCCTACTCCTGCTCCTATTTCTTATGTTCTTATGTTCATAGTCTAAGGATAAGGGGTAAGCCATTTAGGACTGAAATGAGGAGGAATTTTTTCACCCAGAGAGTGGTGAACCTGTGGAATTCTCTACCACAGATGGCGGTGGAGGCCAGTTCATTTAAATATATTCAAGAAAGAGTTGGATATATTTCTTGAGGCTAAAGGGATCAAGGGATATGGGGAGAAGGCAGGGACAGGGTACTGAATTTGGATGATCAGCCATGGTCTCATTGAATGGCGGAGCAGGCTCGAAGGGCCAAATGGCCTACTCCTGCTCCTATCTTCTATGTTTCTATGTAAAACCCAGGCCAAGGGCAGGCCCACTGTGCCCTTTCTGAACCCTGTCTGCTGCTCCCTCTGTGCCCAGCACTGCCTGCACCCCCGGCACACTGAAGTGGAATTTTAGCCTCAGTGTTACAAGTTTCATCGGTTACAGGCTGGAGAGAGGAATTGTTCAAACTGACCCAGAGCTGTGTGATTGGTTCAGTCTGTATATCACCGACGGGCCCTTTTAAATTTGAGTGGTCAGGTATTCAAATTCCCGTAAACTCTAATCCTGGATATAAAAGAGGGGAGAGCTGTGTTTAAATCAGAGTCCCCTTGGAGATTCTCTGAGAGAAGGAACTGGTCAGATTGAAATTCGAATCAGAAAAATCAGTGAGAAATTTCCAATTAGCAGATTTTGACCATGGAATCAATGGTTACAAAACAGAGGGCCATTCGGCCTGTCGAGCCCGTGCCGAAACAGCGTCGCTCATCAGGACGGGGATTGAACCCGTGACATTGGCGTTATTAGCACCATGCTCGAACCATCTGAGCAAACTGACCAATATCAACTCCCACAGGGATGGGGAATTCTAGAATAAGGAGGAACTGGTCATGATTTGAAAGGTATTAAAGTATTCGAGGGGCCCTTACATTTGGGATCTTTATTTATTTTGTCCACTCGAGGAGTTAGATAACAGACTTCTTCCTGTGAATGTAGAGCTGGATTATTGGGCCGTGATGTGTTTCCTTGTTGATCTTCTGTTAATTACATTTCCTGAGCTAATTTAAATATAAACCAGGTTTGCCGGCGTGATGCTCTATTCACACATCGAAGGTGAGAGAGATGCTGTGGGTCACACGCTAAGTCCAGTCGCTGAAAGTGATTAACAGACTGGGTTTTGTATTCAGTGATCCCGGGCGTGTTACTGATACCTTCCCTGGATACCAGGGCTAGGAGAGGGACTCTGGAATGTATGGGGAGCTGGGACTTGTCCATGAGAGTAACTGAAGGTATGAGAACTGAAATAATCTAGAGTTAGAAAGGAGAAAAGACCCAAATCTGCAGCAGTCAGTAAAAGGACATCAATTAGTCTCCTGTTATCTTGGAGACGTCAAGGACTCGACACACTGTGTGTTGGAAACAAAGCTGATTTATTTGCCATATATCCAGAAGATTAAACTCCAGCCCAGTTAGGGAGTTATTAACATCAGAAACAAACCCCAATTATCAGAATGAACATGGTTCAGTCCCGATGGCGGGGGAGTCCAGAACCAGGGGTCACAGTCTAAAGATAAGGGGTAAGCCATTTAGGACAGAGGTGAGGAGGAATTTCTTCACCCAGAGAGTGGTGAACCTGTGGAATTCTCTACCACACAAGGCAGTTCAGGCCAATTCATTAAATATATTCAAGAAGGAGTTAGATATATTTCTTAAGGCTAAAGGGATCAAGGGATATGGGGAGAAAGCAGGGACCGGGTACTGAATTTGGATGATCAGCCATGATCTCATTAAATGGCGGAGCAGGCTCGAGGGGCCGAACGGCCTACTCCTGCTCCTATCTTCTATGTTTCTATGTCCTGAATGTGATTAACAGCAGCAATCATAGCAGAATCCAACCCTGCAGTCACTTGTGAACTCGCTGGTGAGTCAGTAGGCTGGATGACTGAGTGAATCTCTTTCCACAAACGGTGCAGGTGAACGGCCTCTCCCCAGTGTGAACTCGCTGGTGAGTCAGTAGGCTGGATGACTGAGTGAATCTCTTTCCACAAACGGTGCCGGTGAACGGCCTCTCCCCAGTGTGAACTCGCTGGTGAGTCAGTAGGCTGGATGACTGAGTGAATCTCTTTCCACAAACGGTGCAGGTGAACGGCCTCTCCCCAGTGTGAACTCGCTGGTGAGTCAGTAGGCTGGATGACTGAGTGAATCTCTTTCCACAAACGGTGCAGGTGAACGGCCTCTCCCCAGTGTGAGTGCGTTGGTGTCTCAGCAAAGAATTTCTGCTTTTAAAGCTCTTCTCACAGTCAGAACATTTAAATGGTCTCTTATCAGTGTGAACAAGTTGGTGTGAAGTGAGGTTGGCTGATGAAGTGAATCCCTTCCCACACACCAAGCAGGTGAATGACCTCTCACCAGTGTGTGGGTGTTGGTGTCTCTTCAGCTCCCCGGAGCTTTTAAAACTCTTCCCACAGTCAGAACAGTTAAAGGGTCTCTCGTTAGTGTGAACTCGCTGGTGTTGCTTGAGCTGCCGGGGGATTTTAAAGCTCTTCCCACACTCAGAACATTTAAAGGGTCTCTCGTTAGTGTGAACTCGCTGGTGTCCCTTCAGATCGTCAGGGCTTTTAAAGCTCTTCCCACAGTCAGAACAGTTAAATGGTCTCTCATCAGTGTGAACAAGCCAGTGTTGCTTCAGATCCCCGGAGCTTTTAAAGCTCTTCCCACAGTCAGGACAGTTAAACGGCCTCTCATCAGTGTGAACTCGCTGGTGTCTCTTCAGATCCTGGGGGCTTTTAAAGCTCTTCCCACAGTCAGAACATTTAAAGGATCTCTCGTCAGTGTGAACAAGCTGGTGTGTCTGCAGGTTGGATGTCTGAGTGAATCCCTTCCCACACACGGAGCAGGTGAATGGTCTCTCCCCAGTGTGAACTCTCTGGTGTGTTTGCAGGTGGGATGAACAAACAAATCCCTTTCCACACACGGAGCAGGTGAACGGACTGTCCCTGGTGCGACTGCACCGTTGAACTTCCAATGCAGACGGGAAACTGAATCCCTTCCCACCGTCCCCACCTTTACCCGGTTTCTCCCCGGTGTGATGGTGCACGTGTATCGCCAGGTGAGGCGATCGGCTGAATCCGCGACCACACACCGAACACGTGTGCGGTTTGTCATCGCTGCGATCGCTGCTTTCTCCTTCCATGTGCAAAGGCCAATGATATTCAGGTCCTGATGAATCGAGCGACTCTGTCAGATGTTGACGTGATGTTTGGTCTGAGCTTCCCGCCTGTAACTGCTCCACTTCTATAACCCTGTAAAATGAGATCAGAAAAGGATCAGGGGCAAACTTGTTTAATTTTCCCCTTTCCGAACCCAGGGGCAGTGAAGCTGATTTTCAGGCTCCAGCTGCTGCACAGGTTGGTTGAAAGGATCAGCAGTAATGGCGGCTGCAATACCCACAAGCCCCGGCACTCCAGAAAGTGCTCTGTTGACGCTGAGTCCCGCGCATGTGCTCATGGCCCCTTCGCTCTCCCTCCTGCTCCACAATCGCCCATCCCGATCGTTCCGCAACACGCATGCTCAGCGCACAAAACCCCGCGGTTGGAACATCGGACGCGCATGCGGAGCCGCAACATCTGGTACGCGTGCGTGGCTCAGGTGGGGGCAAGTCGGTGTTTCGCCTCAGCCGCCAGGGAGGTGCGCATGTGCAGGATGACCCAACATTCTTCCTGTCAGCAATCACTCCCTCGTTTCTTTAATAAAAACAGAAAATGCTGGAAATACTCAGCAGGTCAGGCAGCATCTGTGGAGAGAGAAACAGAGTTAATGTTTCAGGTCGATGACCTTTGTCAGAACTGCTTGTTCTTTAGTGTCAGCTGTGGCTCAGTTGGTAGCACTCTCGCCTCTGAGGCAGAAAGTTGTGGGTTCAAGTCCCACTCCAGAGACTGGCCTACTCCTACTCCTATCTTCTATGTTTCTATAAATGCAAGTCTTTCTTTCTTCACTGGTCTCACCAGCGCCCTCTTTTGGCTGATGGTTGATTAACAGCCGAGAATCTGCGCATGCGCACGCGGGACGGCAGTTTCGGCCGTGTCCGGCACAACGACCCCTTCCGGTCACCAAGGGTAATAACCGCGCATGCCCAGAGGAGACCAACCCCCTCCCCCACTCGGAGCTGCGCCTGCGCATTCGGATCCTGTCGGACAGTGTCGGCGCGGGGCATTCCGGGAAAGGTCATGATGTCGGTTCCACAGTCGCGATCAGTGACGCAAAGTGAGTTTTCTGCGCTCCAATTGGGTGGAGAATCGCGCGGGGTGGGGGGAGGGGTGGATCGGGGGAGAATAAAGAGAAATAGAAAAACCTGAGAGTCCGCGAGGCCCCGGACCGAGCGCAGTCAGTTGGATCTCCACGGGGTCACGTGACCCGGACCATCGGCCTGATTGACGGGAGCTTCCGACCAATAGGGAGCGAGCGGGGTGGGCCTGGAGGAGCGAGCAGGCGGCGGGTCCTCCAACCAATCGGGGAGCCCGAGGGGCGGGACCAGCGCAGGCTGATTGTCTGATCCGCAGGGCAGCGAGTTTAATAATAATAATTAATAATAATTCAACTTTATTGTCATTGCACAAGTACATGAACAACGAAATGTGATCTTGCAAGCTCCCATGACTGGGAGAAGCAAAGCCGCTGCGTCGGTGCACGCCGCCATTCCATTTCCACCATTCCTCCTGTCCGACAATCTTCAGCCCAACGCCCGGGCCTGCTCACCAGCCGCTCCTCCTTCCGTGACCTTCTCACCAACCGCCCCTCCTCGGGGCTCCTTCCGCGACCTTCTGCACCTGGTCTTCCCTGATGGTCACCCCTCCAGGTACTAACCAGGCCTGGTTCTTGCTTAGTTTCCAAGCCTTGCCAGTGACCCTGTCCCTAGTCCCAGGAACAGGATCCCTAGTCTCCCGTCCCTTGTTCAGGGCCCGGGGCCAGGGGAGGCTGTGGGCCTTTATTCCCCTTATTGGACACAAGGCTCTTTGTCTCACAACACACTGGCTCAGGTTGTAAAAATCGGTTTACAGGGAATAGTGAACTGAAAATTGCAAAACCGAGATTGTTAGAATTACACAGGATTACACAGGATATACGGCACAGAAAGAGGCCATTCGGCCCAACCAGTCCATGCTGGTGTTTCTGCTCCACACCAGCCTCCTCCCGTTTTTCCTCATCTAAATCTATCACCATAATCTATTCCCTTCTCCCTCATATGCTTGTCCAGCCTCCCCTTAAATGCATCGATACTGTTCGCTTCAACCACTCCCTGTGGTAGCGAGTTCCACATTCTCACCACTCTCTGGGTAAAGAAGTTTCTTCTGAATTCCCCATTGGATTTCTTGGTGACTATCTTATATTGATGGCCTCTAGTTATGCTCTTCCCCACAAGTGGAAACATTCTCTCTGTATCCACTCTATCAAAACCTTTCATAATTTTAAGAACCTCTATTAGGTCACCCCTCAGCCTATTTTCAAGAAAATAGAGACCCAGCCTATTCATCCTTTCCTGATATGTATACCCTCACATTTCTGGTATCATCCTTCTAAATCTTCTCTGCACCCTCTCCAGTGCCGCTATATCCTATTTATAATATGGCGACCAGAACTGTACGCAGTTCTCTAAGGGCTGAATTTTGCCGGCGCTCAGAGTGCGGGTTTGGAGACGGGTCTGCTGTCAAAACCACAAAAACTGACAGTGGGTCGGTATCCCGCTCTGAACCGCCTCCTTGTGAGTTTCCTAAGTGTCGGGTCTGTCATCGCTGAACAGACCCGACACCAAGCGGCGGGTCAGCCAATTTACGTACTTTGAAGCTTGTTAAAAGGTAGTTAAGCACCATTTTCCCATGTACTTACCATTTTCCTAGGTATTTAATGAGGTTCCCGGAGAGCGGCTATCACGTCAGGTAAGTACGTCGGGTTCTCAATGACTGTGGATTGCTGTGAATAGGTGAAAGCTGCAGAAGTGGTCTAAAACCTACCATTTCACAGCTGTTCACTTCCCAATCTTAGAATCTGGAGCATTAATAATTTGGAACCCACTTTGGAGCTTTATGCAAACATGATTTCTCTTTCATAAAACCATGTTGACTCTGCCTAATCATATAATCATTTTCTAAGTGCCCTGTTCCACTTCCTTAATCATGGATTCCAGCATTTTCCCGAGGACTAATGTCAGGCTAACTGGCCTGTAGATCCCTGTTTTCTCTCTCCCTCCTTTACTGAATAGCGGGGTTACATTTGCTACCTTCCATTCCACTAGGACCTTTCCAGAATCTAGTGAATTTTGGAAGATCACGACCAATGCATCCACTATCTCTGCAGCCACCTCTTTTAGAAGCCTCGGATGTAGGCCGTCAGGTCCAGGGGATTTGTCGGCTTTTAGTCCCGTTAGTTTCTCAAGTACTTTTTCTGGACTGATATGAATTACTTTAAGTTCCTCGCTCTCATTAGCCCCTTGGTTCCCACTATTTTTGGTATCTCAGTCTGCTCCAGTGTAGCTCAGGTGGCTCCAGCTCACTCAGCCTAAGCCCGGGCTGTCTGCAGTGCGGCCACAATATGCCCGTAGACTTGCACGAGTGGTTGGGACCTCTCGTCCTGACCGAGGTGAACGAGAAGCCTGCGCAGCCCCTCCGTGTCAAGTATGACAACGTGGACAGAGATGTGCTGGGTAAAGTGCTGAGCCCGGCCCAGGTACTGACTGCAGCTGAGAGCTGAACACACAGGAACCGCTCCGGTGCCTGGAGCCTGCAACAAGAGGCAACAAAAGCAAGGAAGGCACAGAGTACAAAAGCAAGGAAGTTATGATGAACCTTTATAAAACACTGGTTCGGCCTCAACTGGAGTATTGTGTCCAATTCTGGGCACCGCACTTTAGGAAGGATGAGAGGGCCTCAGAGAGGGTGCAGAAAAGATTTACGAGAATGATTCCAGGGATGAGGGCCTTCAGTTATGCGGATAGACTGGAGAAGCTGGGGTTGTTCTCCTTAGAGCAGTGAAGGTTGAGATGACATTTGATAGAGGTGTTCAAAATTATGAGGGTTCTGGACAGAGTAGAATGAGAGAAACTGTTCCCATTGGCGGAAGGGTCGAGAACCAGAGGACACAGATTTAAGGTGATTGGCAGCAGAACCAAAGGCGACATGAGGAAAAACTTTTTTGCACAGTCAGTGGTTAGGATCTGGAATGCACTGCCTGAAAGGACGGTGGAGGCAGATTCAATCACAGCTTTCAAAAGGGAATTGGATAAGTACCTGAAGGAAAGAAATTTGCAGGGTTACGGGGAAAGGGCGGGGGAGCGAGACTAGCTGAAGTGCTCTTGCAGAGAGCCGGCACAGGCTTGATGGGCCGAATGGCCTCCTTCTGTGCTGTAACCATTCTACGATTCTAAGCTTATATTGTGTTAATAACAGACACACCCTGTTCTTTCCCCTGATCTGATTACAGATTCCAACCAGTTGATTCAGTGAATGGAATGTCTTATCACTGTTGCCATGGCAACTTATCTGCAGTGAAACGCCTGTTTGACTTTCTAACTCAGACTAAACTTCTCTTTCCCAAAATACACATTATATCAGACATTTGATGTCAATGTATTTCAGCCATGTTATGTTAATATCTCTAAAATCTACAGGGAGATCAGATCCACAAATCTTTAAAAGTTGGAGGACAAGTTTATAAAGTGGTTTAAAAATGTTACCCGAGGTTTTTTATAAATGGGGCGTAGAAAACAAAATCATCGGTTCGGCTGCAGTTAGAATAAGTTTTGGGCATCTTACAAGAGGAAGGATATCGGGGCCACAGAGATGCTGCAGAATAAATTCACTGAGGTTATACCACGGATGAGAGGCTTTAGTTATCAGAGAATCCTAGAATGATACAGCACAAAAGGCGGCCATTCGGCCCATCATGCTTGTGCCAGCTCTTTGGGAGAGCTATCCAATTAGTCCCACTCCCTTGCTCTTTCTCCATATCCCGGTAAATGTTTTTCCTTCAAATATTTATCCAATTCTCTTTCGAAAGTTACGCTTGAATCTGCTTCCTCCACCCTTTCAGGCAGTGCATTTCAGATCATAAATAACTCGCTGGGTAAAGAAATGTTTCCTCATGATGGCCTGTCTGCAGTGAAGCGCCTGTTTGAGTTTCTAACTGAAGCGAACTTCTCTTTCCCAGGAGGAGAGACGAGAGAAACTGGGGCACTTCTCATTAGAACAAAGCAGGGTGAAAGGTGATGTGAGCGAGGTGCTTAAACTTGATCAACGGCACTGACCAAAATATCAGAGACACTCCCTGTCCCTCAGGACCTGTGTCCAGGGGAGAAGCTGATGGGTTTATCAGATTATCTTTGGGTTAAATGTTATGCTCGTGGAACTGAGCCCCTAGTGTCAGCATCAAACACTCTCCAGTCGGGTACAGCACGGGTTAGATACAGAGTAAACCCATCAGCCGCTCCCCGACACAGATACCGAGGGACAGGGAGTGTCCGGGACAATGACATTTCTCACTCAATAAGGTATAAATTGATCCTGTACCTCTCCCCATTAATCCTGGGCTCCACACGGGGCGAATCCTGCTCCTGTTTCCCTTCCTGTAACAGCACTGAGCTAAACCCAGCCCATAATGAGCAGGGCTCAGGGAGGCTAGTTGCTAGGCACTGCAGTGATGTCATAAAGCAGGGCCATTCAGCCCAGCTGGTCGTCTCCTTGTCCCTTTAAAGGTGGAGAGCCGGGACACCCTGTCTCCAAACACATCCCACCTGTTCATACTGAGAATCCCCGGGGAAGGCCCAAGGCCCAGAGTGTAGAACACAACCAAGGGGGAAAGAGGAGGAGAGAAGGGGAGGAAAATCAAGGAGTCGGGACTCAGGGACACCAAGCTTCAGTTTTAGAGCCTGTAGACTTCAGGAGGGGAAGACTGAGTTCAGTAGTTTTAGGATCCAGGGAGAGAACAAGGCGCAGATGGAGAGACTGGTGTGGATTCCAGCACAGTGAGGATGTAGGGGGAGGGAGATTGTGTCAGGCCGTGTATTAGGGGTGTAGGAGGGACAAGAGAGGAAAGGTCAGAGGAGCAATTACTGCAGCAGTGCCCATAAATAGTGAGAGAGAGAGAAGGTGGGGGTTCAAGTGGACCAGGGACAGTCTGTTAAACTCTGTTTGCTGTGACCAGTTTTCCTTCAGTTAAAAATGGCCTCTTGTAGCCCAGTGACACAAACAGCCCATTAAACTCCACCAATGGCCTTTGGTCTGGTGAGGTCTCCCTTTGTGAAACATCGGCTGTGGTTAAAGCTTTTCATTCTGACACGCTCACACTGAGAAATGAGCTGCAGAACTGCCGACACCGTCAGCTTTAAGGAGACGTTTCCCTTTATAGATCGGATTGTCCATTGAGTTTGATTAAACTGATGTTAAAGTAACAAGGCTGCTTTGCCCCATGACAATAACAGATTATCAGAATATTTCCCATAGGTTAAAATCCAATGTTACAGGGGCTCACTGCCCTGGGTGGTTGAAGTGGACCCTGTGATATAATAGAATTTTCTGTCGTCAGACTTGGACATTTTATAGATCCATCTTTTAACAAGTTGTGGGAACTCAGTTCTCAGATGGATTCCACTCAGTTTGTAACAAGTCCTCAATCAGCTCGTCTTATTGTCGAGATATCAAGGACTCGACACACTGCGTGTGTGGGAAACAAAGCTCATTTATTTGACATTGATACAGATTAAACTCCAGCCCAGTTATAGGGGTTATTAACATCAGCTGAAACAAATCCCAACTGTCCGAATGAACACGGTTCGGTCCTGGATGTGATTAACAGCAGCAATAACAGCAGAATCCAACCCCCGCAGTCACTTGTGAACTCGCTGGTGTCTCAGCAGGTGGGAAGAACCATTGAACCCCTTCCCACACACAAAGCAGCTAAACGGGATCTCCCCGGTGTGAGTGCGTCGATGAATTTCTTCCCGCAGACCCAACATATACACGGTTTCTCCGTGGTGCGGGTGTCCTTGGGTCTCTCCAGGTTGGATGACCAGTTGAAACCTCGTCCACACACAGAACATGTACGGTTTCTCCCCGCTGTGAACGGTGCGATGTTTTTTCAGGCTCTATAACGGGTTAAAGCTCTTTCCACAGTCAGTGCACTGGAACACTCACTCGGGTGTGTGTCTCGGTGCTTTTCCAGTCACATTGATGCTTGAAATCTTTTCCCACAGACAGAACAGACAAACATTCCTCCTTCCACATTCAAAGGGTTGATGATACTCAGCCTGTTAATTGAATTGGACTTGTCTCCCTTCCCGTGGCGAGGGGATTGCTGTACCAGACGGGAGGGGCAACATTTGGGGACTCTCGATTCTCCACCAATTCCCATTCCCCTTCTTTCTGGTAGATAATGGAGGTGCCATTGTGTGTAATGTGCAGGTCAGTAAGAATTGTCAGCAAGGATCAATCAGCATTTTCTAATTGAAGATGTTAATCAGTGGAACTTTTCAAACACTGAATTGTAGCAAAGATTATTGAAGGGTTGAAGTAAAATGTCTAATTTTATTGTAAACAAATTTCTGATGGGAGTCCCTGAATTAAGGGAAAAGATCACAGACAGCGGTCCTTAAAGAGACACTGCAGCCCGGAGAACACAATCAGTTATATATCCAGAATATTAAACTCCAGCCCAGTTATAGGGTTATTAACATCAGCAGAAACAAACCCCAACTGTCAGAATAAATATGGTTCAGTCCTGGGTGTGATTAACAGCAGCAAGAACAGCAGAATCCAACCCCTGCAGTCACATGTGAACTCGCTGGTGTGTCAGCAAGTGGGATGACTGAGTGAATCCCTTCCCACACACGGAGCAGGTGAACGGCCTCTCCCCAGTGTGAACTCGCTGGTGTGTCAGCAGGTTTGATGATTTAGTGAATCCCTTCCCACACAAAGAGCAGGTGAACGGCCTCTCCCCAGTGTGAACTCGCTGGTGTGTCAGCAGGTTGTATGATTTAGTGAATCTCTTCCCACACATACAGCAAGTGAATGGCCTCTCCCCAGTGTGAGTGCGTTGGTGTACAATGAGATTGGATGACAGTTTGAATCTCTTCCCACAGTGAGAGCAACTGAATGGTTTATCGTCAGTGTGAACTCGCTGGTGTTGAATGAGTTCCTCAGAGCTTTTAAAACAGTTCGCACAGTTGGAGCATTGAAAAGGTCTCTCGTCAGTGTGAACTCGCTGGTGTCTCAGCAGGTGAGATGAATTAGTGAATCCCTTCTCACATACGGAGCAGGTGAATGGCCTCTCCCCAGTGTGACTGCGCCGATGAGTTTCCAGCTGGGACGGGTAATTGAATCCCTTCCCACAGTCACCACATTTCCACGGTTTCTCCGTGGTGCGGGTGTCCTTGTGTCTCTCCAGGTTGGATGATCAGTTGAAGCCTCGTCCACACACAGAACACGTGGACGGTTTCTCCCCGCTGTGAACGGTGCAATGTTTTTTCAGGCTGTGTAACTGGTTAAAGCTCTTTCCACAGTCAGTGCACTGGAACACTCTCACTGGGATGTGTGTATCCCGGTGCTTTTCCAGTCACACTGATGTTTGAAATCTTTTCCCACATACAGAACTGGCAAACATTTCTCCTTCCACATTCAAAGGCCGATGATATTCAGGTCCAGATGAATCGAGTGACTGTCAGATTTTGACCTGATGATTGGTTTGAGTTTCCCGTCTGCAAATCCTCCCCTTCTAATACCCTGTAAAAGGAGTTTGCTAAAGTCATCACTGTAAGTACAGGATAGAGATTCAGAACAGACAATTCTAGTTTCTATGGAACATCTTTCCTCTCTTGTTCCCCTAAAGCTGTAAATCCCCATCCCACACACTCTCCCTCCTCCCTGTGCTGAAATCCAAATCCATCGCACCATCTCCAACATTTTTCCTTTCGGTCAACTTCTCTCCCTCCCCTGAAGGTGCTGACTCTGGCTGGGTGCAGTTCTACACTCACTGGTTCCCCTCCCTCTCCTCCCCTGAAGGTGCTGACTCTGGCTGGGTTCAGTTCTACACTCACTAGTTCCCCTCTCTCTCTTCAGAACATGCTGACTCTGGCTGGGTTCAGTTCCACACTCACTAGTTGCACTGCCTCTCCTCCCCTGAAAGTGCTGACTCTGGCTGGGTTCAGTTCTACACTCACTGGTTCCTCTCCCTCTCCTCCCCTGAAGGTGCTGACTCTGGCTGGGTTCAGTTCTACACTCACTGGTTGCACTCCCTCTCCTCCCCTGAAGGTGCTGACTCTGACTGGGTTCAGTTCTACACTCACTGATTCCCCACCTTATGAACTGCTTCGGGCACTTTGTTAAAAACACACACAGCAGACGCATATTAATCTGATGGGAGATCACTGACACATAAGCCGCCAGTGGTGTGGAGCCTCCTGAGAGTCTGGCCCCTTTCCAGCCAGTATTTACAGCAGCTGGGGCACGGAAAAGAGTCCAATTGAAATTAGTGATATATTTATTCACACAAACCAAGCCCCAAAATAAGGAATAATTTATCCTTTATTTAGAGATTCTCCCTGACCAGTCACTATTTCTCCTCCATTTACAGACGCTCCCTGAGCAGTCACGATTTCTCCTCCATTTACAGACGCTCCCTGACCAGTCACCATTTCAACTCCATTTACAGACGCTCCCTGACCAGTCACAATTTCTCCTCCAGTTACAGACGCTCTGACCAGTCACCATTTCCAGACGCTCCCTGACCAGCCTCCATTTCTCCTCCATTTACAGATGCTCCCTGACCAGTCACCATTTCTCCTCCATTTACAGACACTCCCTGACCACTCTCCATTTCTCCTCCATTTACAGACGCTCCCTGACCAGTCTCCATTTCTCCTTCATTTACAGATGTTCCCTGACCAGTCACCATTTCTCCTCCATTTACAGACGCTCTCCTCCATTTACAGACGCTCCCTGACCAGTCACCATTTCTCCTCCATTTACAGACGTTCCCTGACCAGTCACCATTTCTCCTCCATTTACAGACGCTTCCTGACCAATCACCATTTCTCCTCCATTTACAGACGCTCCCTGACCAGTCACCATTTCTCCTCCATTTACAGACGCTCCCTGACCAGTCACCATTTCTCCTCCATTTACAGACGCTCCCTGTCCAGTCACCATTTCTCCTCCATTTACAGACGCTCCCTGACGAGTCACCATTTCTCCTCCATTTACAGACGCTCCCTGACCAGTCACCATTTCTCCTCCATTTACAGACGCTCCCTGACTCACTTCCTGTCTGTCCCGGAGTTTGGCACTTCGTTGAGATTCGGGCCGGAGTGAAACGGGAACCCGCCAGTGGGGGCCGGATAATGTTCACTGCTCTTATAATCGGGCCTGGGGCCGCTCTCCGGGTGTGTGAAGCCCGCGTCCCCTCGGGGTTCATTAACCCGCCTCCCTCTGACCTGCTGCAGCCTCGCCATCCGCGCATGCTCAGCTCACCTTCCGTTGTTCCGGTTTAAAGGTCAGGCCCCGCCCCTCACGCACTCCGATTGGTTGGAGGACCCGCCGCCCGCTCGGTCCTCCAGTCCCGCCCCGCTCTTCCTATTGGTCGGAAGTTCCCGTCAATCACCCGGGCAGTTTGAGCCGAGCATGCGCGGACCTTGGCAGCAGCCGCTGACACATCAGGTGAGAGAGCTCAGGGAGCGGGTTCATGAACCCCGGGGGGACGCGGGCCGCTCACACCTCGAGCTCAGGGAGCGGGTTCATGAACCCCGGGGGGACGCGGGCCGCTCACACCCCGAGCTCAGGGAGCGGGTTCATGAACCCCGGGGGGACGCGGGCTGCTCCCACCCCGAGCGCAGCCCCAGACCCCATTATTAAAACACTCAACATTATCTGCTTCACAAACACCCAGGGTGGGCCTCAGGCCCCGAACAAGAGCCTCCGGGCCGGGCGTTTGCCCCGAACAAGAGCCTCCGGGCCGGGCGTTTGCCCCGAGCGGGGCGGCAGCTGTGGGGCTTTCTCCCGGTGACAGGCCCGGGGTAACGGCCGCCATCTTGAGAGGCTCAGGGGGCAGCAGGGCGCATGCGCGGCCCCCTTGGCCAGGAACCAGGAGGAGAGAATCTTGTCAATTTCTATCCTGGACTCACAGTGATTGTTTTTGTAAACTCCTTTTACAGGCTGTGAGAAGGGCAGCATTTACACACCGCAAACTCCAACCAACAACAACTTAACTTTATATAGCACCTTTAAAATATCACAGTAGTGCAACCAGACAATAATTGACACACATACTTTGTTTGTGGTCCAGTGCACTGACACAAAGTTCCTTCACAACTGTAACAATTTTATTGCGGTTGCTGTGAAGGCTGCGCTCACTCTGCTCGTACACCTGGTCTCCAAAGGAGGCAAAACAGGACTAATGCTGCCGAGCTCAGCTCTTTTTGATCAGAAAATATCAACTGTTTAGCCTCACCAGGAAATGCACAAAAGAGGCAGCAGTGCTGATTGGCTGCCCAGGAAAGTCCTATTTAGATTAAACTTCACCCAGAGAGTGCTGAGAATGTGGAACTTGCTGCCACAGGGAGTAGTTGAGGCGAAGAGCAGGGATGCATTTAAGGGGAAGCTGGATAAACACATGAGAGAGAGGAATAGAAGCAGATGCTGATAGGGTGAGATGAAGAGAGATGGGAGGAGGCTCGGGTGGAGCATAAACACTGCATGGGCCAGTTGGGCCGATTGGCCTGTTTCTGTGCTGTACAATCTATGTAATTCTATGTAATAAGAAAGGAAAGAATGTTCCAGAGAAACTGGAATTATCTGTTCTGCATTTTAATCCTGAACTTAGTGATGACTTTTGTAAACTGCTTTTACAGGTAAAAACATCAGCCTTTGAATGTGGAAGGAGAAATGTTTGTCTGTTCTGTCGGTGGGACACACACACCCAAGTGAGAGTATTCCAGTGCACTGACTGTGGAAAGAGCTTTAACCAGTTACACAGCCTGAAAAAACATCACACCATTCACAGCGGGGAGAAACCGTACATGTGTTCTGTGTGTGAACGAGGCTTCAACTGATCATCCAACCTGGAGAGACACAAGGACACCTGCACCATGGAGAAACCCTGGAAATGTGGGGACTGTGGGAAGGAATTCAATTACCCGTCCTGGCTGGAAACTCATCGACGCAGTCACACCGGGGAGAGGCCGTTCACCTGCTCCACGTGTGGGAAGGGATTCACTATCTCCTCCAGCCTCACTGCACACCAACTTATTCACTCTAATAAGAGACCATTTAGATGTTCTGACTGTGAGAAGAGCTTTAAAAGCAGAAAGCATCTGATGAAGCACCAACGCACTCACACCGGGGAGAGGCCGTTCACCTGCTCAGTGTGTGGGAACAGATTCACAAATTCATCCAACCTGCTGACACACCAGCGAGTTCACACTGGGGAGAGGTCGTTCACCTGCTCCATGTGTGGGAAGGGATTCACTCTGTCATCCAACCTGCTGACACACCAGCGAGTTCACACTGGGGAGAGGCCATTCATCTGCTCCGTGTGTGGGAAGGGATTCACTCAGTCATCCAACCTGCTGACACACAAGCGAGTTCATACCGGGGGGAGACCGTTCACCTGCTCAGTGTGTGGGATGGGATTCACTCGGTCATCCCAACTGCTGAGACACCAGCGGGTTCACACCGGGGAGAGGACGTTCACCTGCTCAGTGTGTGGGATGGGATTCATTCAGTCATCCGACCTGCTGAAACACCAGCGAGTTCACACTGGGGAGAGGCCGTTCACCTGCTCCGTGTGTGGGAAGCGATTCAGTCTATCATGCAACGTGCGGACACACCAGCGAGTTCACACTGGGGAGAGGCAGTTCACCTGCTCCGTGTGTGGGAAGGGATTCACTCAGTCATCTCACCTACTGACACACCAGCGAGTTCACAAGTGACTGCAGGGCTTGGATTCTGCTGTTATTGCTGCTGTTCATCACATCCAGGACTGAACCATGTTCATTCTGACAGTTTGCCTTTGTTTCTGCTGATGTTAATGACCCCAAAACTGGGCTGGAGTTTAATATTCTGGATATATGTCAAATAAATCAGCTTTGTTTTAAACATATTTTTGTAGATTTTCTTCTTTCCCACCTGACTGTTTAGCATCACCTGGCTGGAGCTCAGAAAGGACAATCTGGGGGAGGATCGTACGGCAGGAACAGAACTTCAGCCTGGACACAGTCCTTCAGGGCCACACTGAGAGGGGCAAACGGCACTTTGGTCTTTCTCGTCTCTCTTCACTGACGGCAAAGTTGCCGTGTGGATTAATCTCGAGGCCTGTGAGAAACGTGTTCCAGCCGCTGTCTGCCATGGTTCAGAGCTCCTAGGCATGGAACAGGAGGCTCCTTTAGGAATGTACCCCAGTGCTTTTTTTTAAAATGGCATTATTAACGTGTGTCGTTACTTTTAGTGATTTGTGTACCTGTATCCCTGGATCCCTCTGCTCCTCCAGCCCATTTAGACTCGTGGGGGAATTCGTTGGCACCCACTTTGGGCCACTAACGTCGCCGGGGCTAATTTTAGCCCCCCGAAAAAGTTATCATCTCTGCGTATTAAATCCAGTGGTAGCACCCCAGGCAGGAGGTGGGGCGCTACTGGAAGCGCTCCCCTCCCTCGTGGGGCGCTACCAGTGAATTTCACGGCGCTTCATGCAGCGGCGCCATGCCCGTCGGCACATAGCACCGTGTCATAGCAGACCTCCCTCCCTGATTAAAGGGGAGGGGCCTAGCATTGCACACACTGGGGCACTGCTGGACCACCGGGGAGCGGGGTGTCGGATCAAGAGGAGCACCGGGCTGAGCGATCGCGGCCGACACCCCGAAGAAGGGGAAGGGGGCAGGTGCTGGCAGTCAGCCAAAATAAAAAGTTGCCGCCCGACACCTACCCTTTAAGTGGCGCCGCCGCGGCTGCAAGAACGACCCTTGACCCTGTCGGACATATCGTCCGGCGATAGGTCAGGGGTCGCAACCCAAGGTTGCAGCCGGGGTACTGCACCTGGCGATGATGTCATTGCCGGCGATGCAGTGCCGCGGGGTGCTACCGGCTATCGCCGCCGCTAACCTCCCGCTGAATGTCGCAGGAGGTGCAAAGCAACCCAATTTCACCCCCTTGTCCAAGGAGTGAGTGGCCTCCTTATTCTTCCCACCAAAACACACCACCTCACACTGATCTATAGTGACATTCATTTGCCAATTACACGCCCATTCTGAAATTTATTAATATCTTCTTGCATTTTGTCTACCTCAGTATTAACTCTACCTCCCAATTCGGTGTTATCGACAAACTTTGAAATTGTTCTTCTGATTCCCGAGTCCAAATCGATTATGAACAACAGTGGTCCCAGCACCGAGCCCTGTGGAACACCACTTCCCACCTTTTGCCAGTCTGAGTAGCTACTCCCAACCCCTACTCTCTGTTTTCTGTTTTGTGACCAGCTTGCTATCCATAAACAGTCTGTAAGATCTACAAGATGACCCAGGTCAGGCCGTGTGGAGTGAAGGGCCAGGCAGCAGAATGGATGGAAAGATGGCTACAAAACAGAAATCAGAGGGTTGGAGTTAAGGGAAGTTTGTTGCGACCTTTCCATTTACACTCATTGGTTCCCCTCCCTCTCCTCCTCTGAAGGTGCTGACTCTGGCTGGGTTCAGTTCTACACTCACTGGTTCCCCTCCCTCTCCTCCCCTGAAGGTGCTGACTCTGGCTGGGTTCAGTTCTACACTCACTGGTTCCCCTCTCTCTCCTCCCCTGAAGGTGCTGACTCTGGCTGGGTTCAGTTCTACACTCACTGGTTCCCCTCTCTCTCCTCCCCTGAAGGTGCTGACTCTGGCTGGGTTCAGTTCTACACTCACTGGTTTCCCTCTCTCTCCTCCCCTGAAGGTGCTGACTCTGGCTGGGTTCAGTTCTACACTCATTGGTTCCACTCCCTCTCCTCCCCTGAAGGTGCTGACTCTGGCTGGGTTCAGTTCTACACTCACTGGTTCCCCTCCCTCTCCTCCCCTGAAGGTGCTGACTCTGGCTGGGTTCAGTTCTACACTCACTGGTTCCCCTCTCTCTCCTCCCCTGAAGGTGCTGACTCTGGCTGGGTTCAGTTCTACACTCACTGGTTCCCCTCCCTCTCCTCCCCTGAAGGTGCTGACTCTGGCTGGGTTCAGTTCTACACTCACTGGTTCCCCTCTCTCTCCTCCCCTGAAGGTACTGACTCTGGCTGGGTTCAGTTCTACAGTCACTGGTTCCCCTCTCTCTCCTCCCCTGAAGGTGCTGACTCTGGCTGGGTTCAGTTCTACACTCATTGGTTCCACTCCCTCTCCTCCCCTGAAGGTGCTGACTCTGGCTGGGTTCAGTTCTACACTCACTGGTTCCCCTCTCTCTCCTCCCCTGAAGGTGCTGACTCTGGCGGGGTTCAGTCCTACACTCACTGGTTCCCCTCCCTCTCCTCCCCTGAAGGTGTTGACTCTGGCTGGGTTCAGTCCTACACTCACTGGTTCCCCTCCCTCTCCTCCCCTGAAGGTGTTGACTCTGGCTGGGTTCAGTTCTACACTCACTGGTTCCCCTCTCCTCCCCTGAAGGTGCTGACTCTGGCTGGGTTCAGTCCTACACTCACTGGTTCCCCTCTCCTCCCCTGAAGGTGTTGACTCTGGCTGGGTTCAGTTCTACATTCATTGGTTCCCCTCCCTCTCCTCCCCTGAAGGTACTGACTCTGGCTGGGTTCAGTCCTACACTCACTGGTTCCCCTCCCTCTCCTCCCCTGAAAGTGCTGACTCTGGCTGGGTTCAATTCGACACTAACCAGTTTCTCTCCAATATGTGACCTATGTGCCCAATCTCCATGTGTGAACCTCGACAGTGAGTGTCGACAGGCTGTTCCACTGTCCTCACCTGAGGCCTCACACGTGCGTTTTCCAGCAGGGTCACTGGACCCTCTTCCCAATGGCTCAGTGGGTAAAGGCACCGCCCAGTGCGACTGAGTCATAGTAATAGGAGAGGCCCAAGTATAATCCTTTCTGTGTATCCTCCCCGTCTAATTCCCGGTAAAAGCTGTTTACGAAATTCATCACAGTAAGTAGGAACATAGGAACAGGAGTCAGTCATTCAGCCCCTCGAGCCTGTTCCGTCATTCAATGTGGTCATAGCTGATCTGTATCCTAACTCCATCTTCCCACCTTCATTCTGTAACCCTGACTATCCTCGCCTAACAAAAATCTCACACACACAGTTTTGAAATTTTCATTTGGTCCCCAACCTCAGCAGCATTTGGGGGAGAGAATTCCAGATTTCCGCGACCCTTTATGAATATAAGAAATAGGAGCAGGAGTCGGCTATAGGGCCCCTGCAGCCTGCTCTTTCCCGCCCTATCCCCATATCCCTCGATTCCTTTAGTGTCCAAATTCGATCTCAGTCTTGAATATTCTCAATGACTGAGCACCCACAGCCCTCTGGGTAGAGAATTCCAAAGAGTCACATGCCTCATCTCAGTCCTAAATGGCCGACCCCTTATCCTGAGACTGTGACCCCTGGTCCTAGACCCTCCAGCCAGAGGAAACAGCCTCTCAGCATTTGTGTGAAGTTGTGCTTCCTGACATCACTCCTGAATGGCCTGGGTCTAAATCAAGGTTGTGTCCCCTTGGTGTGGACTCCCTGACCAGAGGAAATAGTTTCTCTCTGTCTACCCTGTCACCTCCTTTAATCATCTTAAACACCTCAATTAGATCACCCCGTAATCTTCTATGTTCAAGGGAATACAAGCCCAGTCTGTGCAACCTGTCGTCATAACTTACAAATGTCATCTCTGGAAGTACAGGATTGAAATTCTCAACAGACAGTTCTAGTTTCTCAGGAACATTCTTTCCTCTCTTGCACCTCCTAAGCTGTAAATCCCCCGTCCCGCACACTCTCCCCCGTCCCACACACCCTCCCCCGTCCCGCACACTCTCCCCCGTCCCGCACACTCTCCCCCGTCCCACACACTCTCCTCCGTCCCACACACTCTCCCCGTCCCGCAAACTCTCCCCCGTCCCGCACACTCTCCCCTGTCCCGCACACTCTCCCCCGTCCCGCACACCCTCCCCCGTCCCGCACACTCTCCCCCGTCCCGCAAACTCTCCCCCGTCCCGCACACTCTCCCCTGTCCTGCACACTCTCCCCCGCCCGCACACTCTCCCCCGTCCCTCACACTCTCCCCCGTCCCGCACACTCTCCCCCGTCCCGCACACTCTCTCCCGTCCCTCACACTCTCCCCCGTCCCGCACACTCTCCCCCGTCCCGCACACTCTCCCCCGTCCCTCACACTCTCCCCCGTCCCGCACACTCTCCCCCGTCCCACACACTCTCCCCCGTCCCACACTCTCCCCCCCCGTCCCGCACACTCTCCCCCCCGTCCCCCACACCCTCCCCCGTCCCACACACTCTCCCCCCCGTCCCCCACACCCTCCCCCCGTCCCCCAAACCCTCCCCCGTCCCCCAAACCCTCCCCCCGTCCCCCACACCCTCCCCCCCGTCCCCCACACTCTCCCTCCATCCCCCGCACTCTCCCCCGTCCCCCGCACTCTCCCCCCGTCCCCCGCACTCTCCCCCCGTCCCCCGCACCCTCCCCCCCGTCCCCCGCACCCTCCCCCCCGTCCCCCACACCCTCCCCCGTCCCACACACTCTCCCCCGTCCCCCACACCCTTCCCCGTCCCCCACACCCTCCCCCGTCCCACACACCCTCCCCCACACCCTCCCCCGTCCCCCACACCCTCCCCACACCCTCCCCCGTCCCCCACACCCTCCCCGTCCCACACCCTCACCCCCGTCCCCCGCACCCTCCCCCCGTCCCCTGCACCCTCCCCCATCCCCCACACCCTCCCCGTCCCCCACACTCTCCCTCGTCCCACACACCCTCCCCCGTCACCCACACCCTCCCCCACACCCTCCCCCGTCCCCCACACCCTCCCCCGTCCCACACACCCTCCCCCGTCCCCCACACCCTCCCCCACACCCTCCCCCGTCCCACACACCCTCCCCCGTCCCCCACACCCTCCCCCACACCCTCCCCCGTCCCACACACCCTCCCCCGTCCCACACACCCTCCCCCGTCCCACACACCCTCTCCCCGTCCCACACTCCCTCCCCTGTCCCACACACTCTCCCCCGTCCCACACACCCTCTCCCGTCCCACACACCCTCCCCCGTCCCACACACCCTCCCCCGTCCCACGCACTCTCCCCCGTCCCACGCACTCTCCCCCGTCCCACGCACTCTCCCCGTCCCACGCACTCTCCCCCGTCCCACTCACCCTCCCCCGTCCCACACAACCTCCCCCGTCCCACATACTCTCCCCCGTCCCACACACCCTCCCCCGTCCCACACACCCTCCCCCGTCCCACACACCCTCCCCCGTCCCACACACCCTCCCCCGTCCCACACACCCTCCCCCGTCCCACACACCCTCCCCCGCCTCCCACACTCTCCCCCGTCCCACACACTCTCCCCCGTCCCACACACTCTCCCCCATCCCACACACTCTCCCCCGCCCCCCACACTCTCCCCGTCCCACACACTCTCCCCCGTCCCACACACTCTCCCCCGTCCCACACACTCTCCCCCGTCCCACACTCTCCCCCATCCCACACACTCTCCCCCGCCCTCCACACTCTCCCCCGCCCTCCACACTCTCCCCCGTCCCACACACTCTCCCCCGTCCCACAGACTCTCCCCCGTCCCACTCACTCTCCCCCGCCCCCCACACTCTCCCCCGCCCCCCACACTCTCCCCCGTCCCACACACTCTCCCCCGTCCCACACACTCTCCCCCGTCCCACACACCCTCCCCCGTCCCACACACCCTCCCCCGTCCCACACACCCTCCCCCGTCCCACACACTCTCCCCCGTCCCACACACTCTCCCCCGTCCCACACCCTCTCCCCGTCCCACACACTCGCTGTTTGAAATCCAGATTCATCGCAGGCTCTGAATTTTCTCCCTTTCTCTCCTGAAGGTGCTGCGTAATGGTGGAGTTGAGCCCCGTCACTGTTTTCCCTCCAGTACTTTGTCAAATGGTAATTCTGAGCTTGTGAGCCTATACAGTGAGCTGCCAGCATTTCTACCATGGCGAGCATCACAGCCACCATCCCTGGCTGATTCTGTCTGGCAAAGTTGAGGCCTAAAGTAGCACAGCATCAACAACTTGCATTTACATAGCTCCTTTAACATAGTAAAATATTCCAAGGCGGTTCGCAACAGTGGAATCAGTCAAAAATTGACACTGAGCCAAAGAAGGAGACATTAGAATTGGTGACTAAAAGCTTGGCCAAAAATCTTAAGGCCTAGGCAATTGAAGGAATGGCCACCAATGGTGGAGTAAAGGACGTGGGGGTTGCACAAGAGGCCAGAGTTGGAGGAGCGCAGGGGTCTCTTGGGTTGTACGGCTGGAGGATGAGAATGAGCCCGACCAGAGCGGACCTGCGAGCGAGCAGCTGAGGAGTTTCAAAAACCGGCGGCAGTTGGGGAGCGGCGGCTGATTCAGCGAACCGAGGCCCGACCAGAGCGGACATGCGAGTGAGCAGCTGAGGAGTTTCAAAAACCGGCGGCAGTTGGGGAGCGGCGGCTGATTCAGCGAACGAGGCCCGACCAGAGCGGACATGTGAGCGAGCAGCTGAGGAGTTTCAAAAACCGGCGGCAGTTGGGCAGCGGCGGCTGATTCAGCGAACGAGGCCCGACCAATTCAACAGCAGGGGAGAGAGGTAAAAAGTAATCCAAGTGTGACGTCACCAGGAAGCAGGTAAGTGATTGGTTGGTGAGTATTTCTTTCTTTCTCCTTTTCATTACAAGCGTAAATTCTGCAGTTTATATTTTCTAGGGTCTCTGTGGTGTAGTGGGGACAGTTGGTAAATAAGCGCCCTAGAGTATATCTTTAACTGGTTGTATTGAATTAATTTAAATTAATTAAAGGGGTAAGTCATGCCAGGAGAGCCCAGCCCCATGTAATGCTCCTCTTGCTCTATGTGGGAATTCAGGGATGCTGCCGGTGTCCCTGATGACCAAGTGTGCCAGAAATGCATCCAGCTGCAGCTACTAATGGGCCGTATTGAGGCGCTGGAGCTGCGGATGGATGGGTTGTGGAGCATTCACGATGCTGAGAGGGTCGTGGATAACACGTATAGTGAGTTGGTCACACCGCAGGGTAGGGCTGCACAGGCAGAAGGGAAATGGGTGACCATCAGGCAGAGCAGTAGAGACAGGCAGGTAGTGCAGGGGACCCCTGTGGCCATCCCCCTTTCAAACAGGTATACCAATTCGGATACTGTTGAGGGGGATGACTTACCAGAGGAAGGCAGCAGCAGCCAACTTCCTGGCACCAGGGGTGCTTCTGCTGCTCAGGAAGGGAGGAAAAAGAGTGGGAGAGCAATAGTGGTAGGGGATTCTATCGTAAGGGGAACAGATAGGCATTTCTGTGGCCATAGACGTGACTCCAGGATGGTTTGTTGCCTCCCTGGTGCCAGGGTCAAGGATGTCACTGAACGGCTGCAGGGCATTCTGAAGGGGGAGGGTGAACAGGCAGAGGTCGTGGTTCACATTGGGACCAACGACATGGGTAGGAAGAGGGATGAGGTCCTGCAGCAAGAATTTAGGGAGCTAGGTAGCAGATTAAAGAGTAGGACCTCAAAAGGTTGTAATCTCTGGATTGCTCCCGGTGCCACGTGCTGGTGAGTTTAGGAATAGGAGGATAGAGCAGATGAATGCATGGCTAAAGAGTTGGTGCAGGAGGGAGGGTTTTAGTTTCCTGGATCACTGGGCCTGCTTCTGGGGAATGTGGGACTTGTACAAGTCGGATGGGTTGCACCTGAACCAGAGCGGGACAAATATCCTTGCGGGGAGGTTTGCTCGCACTGTTCGGGGGGGTTTAAACTAAAATGGCAGGGGGTTGGAAACCTGAGCAGGGAGACAGAGGAAAGGAAAACAGGGACAAAAGCAAAAGATAGGAAGGGGAAAAACAAAAGTGGCAGTCAGAGAAATCAATGGTTTAAATCAAACATGGCCACAATAAATAATAATTCTAATAGGTCTAAGAGTGTTAAAAAAACAAGCCTGAAGGCTTTGTGTCTTAATGCGAGGAGCATTTGTAATAAGGTGGATGAATTGGCTGCGCAAATAGAGGTAAACGAATATGATTTGGTTGGTATTACAGAAACATGGCTCAAGGATGGTCAAGACTGGGAACTCAACATCCAGGGGTATTCGATATTCAGGAAAGATAGGCAAAAAGGAAAGGGAGGTGGGGTAGCATTACTGGTTAAAGAAGGGATTAATACAATTGTAATGAAGGATATTAGCTCTGATGACGTGGAATCTGTATGGGTAGAATTGAGAAATACCAAGGGGAAAAAAACATTAGTGGGAGTGGTATATAGACCTCCAAACAGTAAGGCAGAGGTTGGGGATGGCATTAAAAGGGAAATTAAAGAAGCGTGCAATAAGGGCACAGCAGTCATCATGGGTGACTTTAATCTACATATAGATTGGGCCAACCAAATTAGCAACAATACTGTGGAGGAGGAATTCCTGGAGTGTTTACGGGATGGCTTCCTGGACCAATATGTCGAGGAACCAACCAGAGATCAGGCCATCTTAGACTGGTTATTATGTAACGAGAAAGGATTAATTAGCAATCTTGTTGTACGAGGCCCCTTGAGTCAGAGCGATCATAATATGATCGAATTCTTCATTAAGATGGAGAATGAAGTAGTTGACTCAGAGACTAGGGTCCTGAATTTAAATAAAGGAAACTACGATGGTCTGAGGAGCGAGTTGGGTAGGATTGTTGGGGAATGGCACTCAAAGGATTGACGGTGGATAGGCAATGGCAAACATTCAAAGACCAAATGGATGAGCTACAGAATTTGTTCATCCCAGTTTGGCATAAAAATAAAACAAAAAAGGTGACTCAACCATGGCTAACAAGGGAAATTAGGGATAGCATAAGATCCAAGGAGAGGACATATAAATTGGCCAGAAAAAGCAATAATCCTGAGGATTGGGAGCAGTTTAGGAGTCAACAAAGGAGGACAATGGGATTAATTAAGAAAGGGAAAATAGAATATGAGAGTAAGCTTTCAGGGAGCATAAAAACTGACTGTAAAAGCTTTTATAGATATGTGAAGAGAAAAAGATTGGTGAAGTCAAGCGTAGGTCCCTTACAGTCAGAATCAGGGGAATTTATAATGGGAAACAAGGAAATGGCAGACCAACTAAATACATACTTCGGTTCTGTCTTCACAAAGGAGGACACAAATAACCTCCCAGAGATGCCGGGGAACATAGCATCTAATGAGAGGGAGGAACTGAAAGAAATCAGTATCTGTAGGGAAATGGTGTTAGGAAAATTGATGGGATTGAAGGCCGATAAATCCCCAGGGCCTGATGGTCTACATCCCAGGGTACTTAAGGAAGTGTCCCTAGAGATAGTAGATGCATTGCTGGTCATCTTCCAGAACTCGATAGACTCTGGAACAGTACCCATGGATTGGAGGGTAGCTAATGTTACCGCACTATTCAAAAAAGGTGGTAGAGAAAAAGCAGGGAATTATAGACCAGTAAGCCTGACATCGGTAGTGGGGAAAATGCTAGAGTCTATTATAAATCATGTGATAGCAGAGCACTTGGAAAGCAGTGACAGGATCGGACAAAGTCAACATGGATTTACAAAAGGTAAATCATGCTTGACTAATCTACTGGAATTTTTTGAGGATATAACTGATAAATAGATAAGGGAGAACCAGTGGATGTGGTGTATTTGGACTTTCAGAAGGCTTTCAATAAGGTCCCACATAAGAGATTAGCGTGCAAAATTAAGGCACAAGGGATTGGGGGCAAGGTATTGACTTGGATAGAGAACTGGTTGGCGGACAGAAAGCAAAGAGTTGGAATAAACGGGTCGTTTTCCGAGTGGCAGGCAGTGACTAGTGGGGTACCGCAAGGATCGGTCCTTGGACCCCAGCTGTTCACAATATATATTAATGATCTGGACGAGGGAATTGGATGTAATATCTCCAAATTAGCAGATGACACAAAGCTGGGTTGGAGGGTAAGCTGTGAGGAGGATGTCGTGAAACTCCAGTACGATTTGGACAGGTTGGGTGATTGGGCAGAAACATGGCAAATGCACTATAATGTGGATAAATGTGAGGTTATCCACTTTGGTGGCAAAAACAGGAAGGCAGATTATTATTTGCATGGCAATAGATTGGGAGAAGGGGAAGTGCAAAGAGACCTGGGTGTTATTGTGCACCAGTCGCTGAAGGTAAGCATGCAGGTGCAGCAGGCGGTTAAGAAGGCAAATGGTATGTTGGCCTTCGTAGCAAGAGGGTTCGAGTACAGGAACAAGGATGTCTTGCTACAGTTGTACAGGGCCTTGGTGAGACCACACCTTGAGTATTGTGTGCAGTTTTGGTCACCTTACCTGAGGAAGGACGTTTCTTGCCATGGAAGGAGTGCAGCGAAGATTCACCAGGCTGATACCTGGGATGGCAGGAATGACGTATGAGGAGAGATTGTGTCGATTGGGCTTATACTCACTGGAGTTTAGAAGATTGAGAGGGGATCTGATCGAAACCTATAAAATTCTGTCAGGACTGGACAGACTAGATGCAGGAAGGATGTTCCCGATGGTGGGGGAGTCCAGAACCAGGGGTCATAGTCTAAGGATAAGGGGTATGCCATTTAGGACAGAGATGAGGAGGAATTTCTTCACCCAGAGAGTGGTGAACCTGTGGAATTCTCTGCCACAGGGGGCAGTGGAGGCCAGTTCATTAAATATATTCAAGATAGAGTTGGATATATTTCTTAAGGCTAAAGGGATCAAGGTATATCGGGAGAAGGCAGGGACAGGGTACTGAATTTGAATGATCAGCCATGATCTCATTGAATGGCGGAGCAGGCTCGAAGGGCCGAATGGCCTACTCCTGCTCCTATCTTCTATGTTTCTAAAGCCTCCACTGGCACTGTGCATGCTCAGAGCACAGCCCAGTCTTGCGCCTGCGCACTGAGCTCCTGTGGTCATTGATGTGGCACATTCTGCCGCGCGGGGGATTCTGGGTAAACTCCCCACTGTGGAAAGCCCCAATTGTAAATATTTGTTTACCATAAACTGGACTCAGAAATTGGAGGCATATTGTTGCAATTTCAAGATGATGCCAAATTGGGTGATATATAGCTAATAATTTTGACTGCGCAGAAATACAGGAATACATAAACAGGCTTGCAGACTGTGCAGATAAATGGGAAATAAAATTCAATATAGTGAAATGTGAGGTGGTTCATTTTGGTGGGAGGAATAAGGAGGCCACCTATTCATAAGAAGGTAAGAATCTAAATGGAGTAAAGTAGCAAAGAAATCTGGAAATACACACACATAAATTACTAAAAGTAGTAACGCAAGTTGATAAGGCCATAAATCGTGGAAAGAAAATACTGGGGTTCATTTCTAGAGGAATATAATAACAATGCAGGGAGGTAATGTTAGATTTATATAGAACCTTGGTTAGACAACACTTGTAGTACTGTGGGCAGTTCTGGTCTCCATATAACAGGATATTGAAGCGCTGAAGAAAGTGCAGAATAGATTTACAAAGGTGTCACCAGAGAGGATGCAAATAGCAAACAAGATTGAGCAAGCTGGGGCTCTTTACTCTGGTAAAGAGAAGACTAAGAGGAGACCTGTTAGAGGTCTTCAAAATTATGTCAGGGTTCGAAACCGTGGAGAAGGAGAAACTTTCCATTTATCGGTGTGTCTGATATTAGCTGCATTGTGGTCATTGTCAGTATTTGAAGAAAACCCTTTAAAATGTGAAGTGTTTGGAAAAAGTAAAAATAAACTCCATTGAAGGCAAACACAATCAGCAGAATTTTTACCTGACCCTTCACCCTTTGATTAATTTGATATATACCCAGAATATTAAACTCCAGCCCAGTTATAGGTGTTATTAATATCAGCAGAAACATACCTCAACTGCCAGAATGAACACGGTTCAGTCCGAGATTTGATTAAGAGCAACAATAACAGCAACTTCCAACCCCTGCCGTCACATGTGAACTCGCTGGTGTTTCAGCAGGTTGGATGAATGAGTAATTTATTTCCCACACACGGAGCAGGTGAACAGCCTGTCCCCTGTGTGAGTGCGTTGGTGTGTCTGCAGATTGATTTTGCTTTTGAAGCTCTTCTCACAGTCCAGACATTTAAAAGATCCATCACCAGTGTGAATCAGCTGGTCTATCAATGTGCAAACATTGGGGCATGACTGAGTGAATCACTTCCCACACACTGTCTCTTTAAAAAATTACCTCACTCCCACAGGCAAGCAGAGGCACTCTACCTTTACCCAAAAAAACACACAACATAGAGAAGGGTTAATTCTCCGCCCCACTATAACGGTGAACTCTCCGTCCTCTGCCTCCTAGACTGTTCCAATGAAGCTCAACATAAGCTTGAGGAACAACACCTCATCTTTCTATTAGGCACTCTACAGCCTTCCAGACTCAACACTGTGTTCAACAATTTCAGATTGATGCACTATCAATTACTCATAAAAGACTGAGAGTTAAGAGAGTAACTAAAGGCTTTTATTAACAAAAGAATGAAGGTCTGCCTCGAGTGGTCGACCGGTCCAGAATACAAAGGGCTGGGGAGCAGTCACCTTTATACTAGGACTTGTGGGAGGAGTCAGCCGAGGCATGTCCAGGCATGTACACAGTGGAATACAAACAGTGGTTTACCACATTCACCCCTTGTTTCAAATTGAGTCCGGCGGGGTGAAGTGTATTAAAAGTTAGTGTATTGGAGTCTCTCCGGAGGTCTTGTCTGCCGCTGTGATCGGCGTGGCGACGGCGAGGGTAGTGGAGCTTCCGGCGTCGAGTCCTGCGTAGGCTGTGGCACAGGCGTGTCATCCTCGTAGATGTCGAGCGGGTCGCGGGGCCTAGGCCTGCCGTCTGCTGGGGCTGGATATCGGATCGTGGGGGGTGGTGGTAGTGAGTAGTGGGTTACTGCGGCCCCCGAGGGTGCAAGGTCTCTTATGGAGACTGTGTCCTCCCGCCCGTCCGGGTATGCAATGTAAGCATACTGGGGGTTGGCATGGGGGAGGTCGACCCTCTCGACCAGGGGGTCCATTTTATGGGTCCTCACGTGTCTTCTCAGTAGGACCGGCCCTGGGGACGTCAGCCATGGCGGTAGCGATGTCCCCGATGCGGACTTCCTTGGGAAGACAAACATTTTCTCATGAGGGGTGGCGTTAGTGGCAGTGCAGAGCAGTGACTGAATAGAGTGGACCGCATCGGGGAGCACACCCTGCCAGCGGGAGGTTGGAAGGCCCCTAGACTTTAAGGCTAGCAGGGCGGCCTTCCAAACTGTCGCATTTTCTCTTTCCACCTGTCCGTTCCCCCGGGGGTTGTAACTGGTGGTCCTGCTTGTGGCAATACCCCTAGTTAGCAGGTACTGACGGAGTTCATCGCTCATAAACGATGAGCCCCGGTCGCTATGGATATAGCTGGGGAAACCGAACAGGGTGAAGAGGTCATTCAGACATTTAATGACCGTGGCACTGGTCATGTCCCGGCAGGGGATGGCGAACGGGAAATGGGAGTACTCATCAATAATATTGAGGAAGTACACATTGCGGTCAGAGGAGGGGAGAGGCCCTTTAAAATCAATGCTCAGGCGCTCGAAGGGGTGAGTGGCTTTTATCAGGTGGGCCCTGTCTGGTCTATAAAAGTGCGGTTTGCACTCAGCGCAGACTTGTCAGTTCCTGGTCATGGTCCTGACCTCCTCAATAGAGTAAGGCAGGTTGCGGGCCTTGATGAAGTGGAAGAACCTGGTGACCGGGTGGCAGAGGTCATTGTGGAGGGCCCGCAGTCTATCGATCTGCGCGCTGGCGCAGGTGCCACGCGATAGCGCATCCGGGGGTTCATTGAGCTTCCCGGGCCGGTACAAGATCTCGTAATTGTAGGTGGAAAGTTCGATTCTCCACCTCAGGATCTTGTCATTTTTGATTTTGCCCCTCTGCTTGTTGTTAAACATGAAAGCAACTGAACGCTGGTCAGTGAGCAGGGTAAATCGTTTTCCGGCCAGGTAGTGCCTCCAATGACGCACAGCCTCCACAATCGCCTGGGCCTCCTTCTCAACAGCGGAGTGTCTGGTCTCCGGGCCTTGGAGGGTTCATGAAAAGAAGGCCACGGGTCTCCCTGCCTGATTGAGGGTAGCGGCCAGGGCAAAGTCGGACGCGTCGCTTTCCACCTGGAAGGGGATGGATTCGTCCACTGCGTGCATGGTGCCTTTGGCAATGTCCTCCTTGATATGGTGGAAGGCTAAGCGGGCCTCTGCCGTCAAGGGAAAAGAGGTGGACTTGATCAGCGGACGGGCCTTGTCCGCATAGTAGTGGACCCACTGGGCGTAATAGGAGAAAAACCCTAGGCACCTCTTCAGGGCCTTGAGGCAGTGGGGCAGTGGGAGTTCCATAAGGGGACGCATCCGGTCGGGGTCGGGGCCGATGACTCCGTGTTCCACAACACAGCCAAGGATGGCGAGGCGGTTTGTGCGGAATATGCACTTCTCCTTGTTATATGTCAGGTTCAGGAGTTGGGCGGTGCGGAGGAATTTTTCAAGGTTTGCGTCATGGTCCTGCAAGTCACGGCCGCAGATGGTCACATTGTCCAGATATGGGAAAGTGGCCTGCAACGCATTTTGATCTACCATCCGGTCCATCTCCCTTTGGAAGACAGAGACCCCATTGGTGACGCCAAAGGGAACCCTAAGGAAGTGATAGAGGCGGACGTTTGCCTCAAAGGCAGTATACTGGCGGTCCTCAGGGCGGATAGGGAGCTGGTGGTACACTGATTTCAGGTCAATGGTCGAGAAGACGCGGTACTGCGCGATCTGGTTGACCATATCAGCTATGCGGGGAAGTGGGTAGGCGTCCAGCAGGGTGTAGCGATTCATTGTCTGGCTGTAGTCGATGACCAGGTGCTGCTTCTCGCCGGTCTTAACGACCACAACCTGGGCTCGCCAGGGGCTGGAGCTGCCCTCAATAATCCCTTCCTTCAGGAGCCGCTCCACTTTGGTTTTAATGAAAACCCTGTCCCCGGCACTGTATCGCCTGCTCTTTGTGGCGATGGGCTTACAGTCGGGGGTGAGGTTAGCAAACAGTGGGGGGGGGGTGACTCTGAGTGTGGAGAGGTTGCACCTGGTGCACGGCAGGCAATTTGGGAGCTGCTGGCTGTGGACTGTGAGTGGGGGGAGGGGCCCACCGTACGCCATCGTAACACTTTTAAGATGGCACTGAAAATCTAACCCCAGCAGGACGGCAGCGCAGAGGTCGGGCAGGACCAGACGTTTAAGATGATCGTACACAGTCCCGTCTACAACGAGTGTCACCACGCAGTAGCCGCCGATGTCCGCCGACTGGGACTCGGAGGCCATAGAAATCCGTTGGTGCGCAGGCAGGACTGGGAGAGAGCAACGTCGCACCGTGTCGGGGTGGATGAAGCTCTCCGTGCTCCCAGAGTCAAAAAGGCAGATTGTATCGTGACCATTTACCTTAATGTCCATTGTGGAACTGGCCAGCTGGTGCGGTCTCGCTTGGTCCAGTGTAACGGATGCCAGCGTAGGGGTCGGTGTGTCGCTGCGGGTATCAGATGAGGCGGTGTTGGGGGCCTGCTGCGTTCCGGCTGTCGTCCAAGATGGCGGCGTCCATGATCCCCATGTGGCTGGAGGCGTCCAAAATGGCTGCTGTACCAGTGGTTCGCACATGGCCGGGGAGGCCCAAGATGGCGGCCCGCATGGCCCACACGCGGCGCTGCTGGGGTTCGGATTGGCCTTGGCCCTGCAGACGCTAGCGTAGTGTCCCTTCTTCCCGCAGCCCGAGCAGATCGCACTTTTCGCCGGGCAGCGCGCTCTGGGGTGTTTTGCCTGGCCACAGAAGTAGCATTTCTGGCCTTGGGGCACTGCTGTCTGGCCTTGGGACACTGCTGCGGTAGTTGGGCCGTTGCTGGGGTGTGGCTGGAGTGGCACGGCGCTAGGAGGCGGTACTACCGTGTCCCAGGCTGTCATTCCCAACGGCGTCCATGGTGCAGAGGAGTAGGCATCCATGCCCCGGTAGGCTGCATCCAATGATAGTGCGAGTTCAGAGGCCTTGTTGAGGTCGAGGTCACTCTGCTCCAACAGTCGCTGTCGGGTGTAATTGGATCTGTGGCCCGCTACAAAAGCGTCCCGGATAAGTTCCTCTGTGTACACGGCGGCCTTTACATCCTTACAGCCACAGGCCCGGCCAAGCACAGACAGTGCCTGAAGGTATTCCACGGTCGATTCCCCAGGTTGTTGTTTACGACTCCCCAGAAGGTGCCTGGCGTACACTTCATTCACTGGGCGCGTGTACTGGTCCTTGAGGAGCTTGATAGCGTCCGCGTACGAGGTCGCGTCTTGGATGACCGAGTACACTCGGTGGTTCACTTTGGAGGTCAGGACATCCAGTTTGTCCTCGTCCGATTTGATTGCTGCGGAGGCGGTCAGGAATTTTTCGAAACACTTAAGCCAGTGAGTAAACTTGGTGGATGAGTCCGCCTCCCGATGATCTAAGTCCAGGCATGCTGGTGTGAGGATCTTCTCCATTATAAAAATTTTGTTAATAAAATTGATGCACTATCAATTACTCATAAAAGACTGAGAGTTAAGAGAGTAACTAAAGGCTTTTATTAACAAAAGAATGAAGGTCTGCCTCGAGTGGTCGACCGGTCCAGAATACAAAGGGCTGGGGAGCAGTCACCTTTATACTAGGACTTGTGGGAGGAGTCAGCCGAGGCATGTCCAGGCATGTACACAGTGGAATACAAACAGTGGTTTACCACACAGATCATAACCTCTGCCCCCATTTTTTCAGATGGCAGTTGTTGCTGATGATTCTGATATTCCCATTTACACCTCCTCGAGACCCATCTTTTATTTCTTTACTTGTCCCATTACCATCTCCTTTTGCCTTGCACCAACATCCCTTTTGTCATGTAATCTCTCCCGTCTTCCATCCTATCACAGACCTTCTGTTTTGTTCTTTCCTCCCCTTTCCCTGCCTCTCTAATTTCATAAAATCTGTTACGTCTCTAACTTTTTCCAGTTCTGACGAAAGTTAATCGACCTGAAACGTTAATAGAATCATAGAAATCATAGAAATTTACGGCACCGAAGGGGGCCATTCGGCCCATTGTGTCTGTGTCGGCCGAAAATGAGCTACCCAGCCTAATCCCCCTGTCCAGGCTCCTGGTCCGTAGCCTTGTAGGTTACAGCACTGCAAGTGCATATCGGAATACTTTTTAAATGTGATGAGGGTTTCTGCCTTGACCACCCTTTCAGGCAGTGAGTTCCAGACCCCCATCACCCTCTGGGTGAAAAAAATTCTCCTCAACTCCCCTCCCCTCTAATCCTTCTACCAATTACTTTAAATCTATGCCCCCTGTTTATTGACATCTCTGCTAAGAGGAATACGTCCTTCCTATCCACTGTACATAGGACCCTCATAATTTTGTACACCTCAGTTAAATCTCCTCTCAGCCTCCTCTGTTCTAAAGAAAACAGTCCCAGCTTATCCAATCTTTCCTCAAAGCTAAAATTCTCCAGTCCTGGCAACATCCTCGTAAATCTCCTCTGTACCCTCTCTAGTGCAATCACATCTTTCCCGTAATCTGGTGATCAGAACTGCACGCAGTATTCTAGCTGTGTCCTAACTAGTGTTGTATACAGTTTTAGCATAACCTCGCTGCTCTTTTGGGACATACAATGATAGGAAGGGAACTCCTCCACAAAGCAATGCAAATAATTTAATAATTGATGCTGCACCATATTTTGTGGATAAAGTCACACTTGCTTATTTAATGGGAACAGGTGCATAAAGCAGTTCAATGATCATGTTAACACCAAAAGTTAAAAATATTAAATACAGCCCTTCATGTTCCCTGACACAACATAAATTTTGGTAATCTTCCAAAATTCGATAGACACTGGAACAGTTCCCATGGATTGGAGGGTAGCTAATGTTAACCCACTATTCAAAAAAGGTGGTAGAGAGAAAACGGGGAATTACAGGCCGGTAAGCCTGACATCGGTAGTGGGGAAAATGCTAGAGTCCATTGTTCTGCCCTCGCAACGCGCTTCTATGCAGAGCTAGACAGATAGCGAACAACTCGATATCTTCCAATAAAATCACAAGGCTTGACTTTTCTTGTAACGCTTTACTGAACGATTCTAATTGTAAAACTGAAATACAACACAGAAATGGAAGCACACATTAGTATACAGGCGCATAACTGATATGTATACACAGATTTAGGTACGCCTGAGCAACACAGTACATTTAGTAAACTGGGAGGCATTCTCTTTAAATTAGCCCTGTACATAGTGTATGAAAATACAGCTACTAGTTAATCAGCTAGACAGAGAAAAGTTACAACTAAACATTTTCTACAACATACAGTGCACATTAATCATCCATAGCATTCTAAAATACTTACAGACAAACAATTTCCAAGACTCAAGCATGGGGCCGATACAACTGCCCGGAGCCTGTGCTGCTGTAGGAGCACCGTGGTGTAGGTCTGTGTCCCAGCGAGGACTCCACGAGGACTACGTAGCAGTCCTGTGGGGAGCGTGATGACCTCATCACGCTCGGTAGCGTTGTCCGCGCTTGGGGCGTCACGTGATGCGCGTGGTCGCGTTTCTGGCCGTGGAGGCCGAAGTCGGGAGCGGGAGCTGGAGGCCAGGCTGAGCCGATGCTTGCCGCGGGAGCGGAAGATCGCGTCGCTCCCGGCGGCTGGTAGATGCGGCCGAAGACGCTAGGCCGGGCTGTGCCGGCAGCCTTTCTGGAAGGCCGAGTCGGGCCGGCAGCCGCCTCACGCACGTCACGTCGTACGTGCCGTGACGTCAGCACGCTACGTTGTACGTGACGTGACGTCAGCACACTAAGGCGCGTCTTAAAGGGGCAATGGCCCTAAAAGGTAAGTTAAAGGGGCAACGGCCCCAACAGGTAGGTTATACATATATAAGTAAGTTAAATACATACAGTGAGGTTAAGTTAGAGGGAGAGGCAGCACACTCCCCGCTTGGTACAATTCCATTGTACCACTACAGATACAAAATAAACCTGAAGAAAACGTCCTTTGGCTGCAACATACTCAGAGTCCGTTCTCTAGGTTACTTCAGAAAGGAGGATCTCCGAGACTGGCCTCAGAAACACTTTGATAGGCCCCTCCTTGACAATCTTCACCTCCACCTTGCGGACCCTCTTGTCCCTGGTCGGCAGAGTTTTGACAACCAGGCCCACTGGCCATTCATTTCTGCGTGCTTGGCTGTCTTTCAGCAAGACAACGTCTCTCACTTTGTCGTTTGGCTTGTCTTCTGTCCATTTCCTACGGCTCTGTAGGGTGGACAAATACTCTCCTCTTTGCTTGGGGAATGTCTGTCCCTCTTCAAGACATTTGAATTCCTCCTTGAAGACATCATGCTGGACAGAGCGAATGATCACACCTTTGGCTTGTGAAGGCTCACTTGTGCTGGATACTTCTTTAGAACATTTCCATCCTTTGCGTTCTATGTTGTCCGAATTCCCCTTGAAGGATGCTGCTACATGAATGAGTCGGGCTGTGGTTCGGCAGAGTGTTCTCCAGCTTGAGAATCGCTCGAAGCTTTGTGAGCCCAACTGAGATTCTGAGGCTTTGGTGACCAGGGTCATAACTTCAGGCCGAATCTCAGTATCAGCTTCAGGCTCCACAAGGGTGAAGGGATTGGACTCAGGAGTCTCCTCTGTGTTGACATTAGACAGGAAAGAGGGGCCCGAGAACCAACTGCTTTGCTGTAGGTGTGCTGCTGGTATAGACCTGGTAGCATGGTCTGCAGGGTTCAGGTCTGTGGAGACATAGCACCACTGGTCAGGGTGAGTGGATCGTCTGATACGAGTCACCCGGTTGGAAACATACACGTAAAACCTTCTTGTGGAGTTGTGGATGTAACCAAGTACAATCTTGCTGTCCGTGAAGAACTTGACGGCGCCCACATCGATGTCAATCTTGTCTCTGATCAACTGTAGGTTCCATTTTGCTTCTTTTTCTGGGAGGAGTGGAGCATCCCACTCACTCTGATCCGATGAGAGTTCCCGTACTAATGCTTTTCCTTGCATTGTTATGGGAGCTACGAACCCCAAAGGGTCGTACAAACTGTTGACTGTGGACAGGATGTCTCTCCGTGTGAATGGCCTTTCTTCACGGGACACCAGGAATGTGACGCTGTCTGTTTCCAGGTTCCAGGAGAGCCCCAGGCTCCGTTGAAGGGGGGGAGGATCCACTCCAAGGTGCAAATCCTTCAGATCCTTGGCACGGTCCTCTGCAGGGAAGGCTTCCATCACCTGTCCACTGTTCGATGCTACCTTGTGTAGTCTCAGGTTGGGCTCTTTCCATGACCAACAACTTTCAGGACGGCCATCTAACTCCAGAAGGCCCGAACTCAACAACTCTCGGCGGATAAGGCACCCAGCGAGGTCCTGTGTACCCTGTGGCTCGGGTGAGGACTGCTTGGCTGGATTGTCCGAGTGCTGTGGAGGTCTCTGTAGGTAAGTCTTGCTTGTTTCTTCTCCTTTAAGCTCAGTGTCTCCAAAAACAGGCTGTTTGCTACTGTGTTGAGTAGCTGGTTCTGCGTTGAGATAGTTGGATGTTTCCTTGGAGAACAATTTGGAGTGTTGTTGGACACACTCACTTGTACGTTGCACTGGACTGAGGGGCTGTCCCAGAACGTATGTTTCCTGGCTGGGCTCCCCGCTTTCGTTCTCCTCACCTTCTTCATAAGCTGCGGCTTTAGCTTTAGCTTTAGCGGCAGCTCTCTGGCTTTGGAGAATGTGGAGACTGGCAGCGAGGTCAGCTCTCTGCTTCATAACCCTAGCTTCTTTTTCAGCAAGGGCCAATTGAGCCTGGGCAGCTTTTGCCTTGGCACGTGCTTTGGCGGCTGCAGAAGCTGTCGATGACGACGGTCTGCTGGACTGCCGAGATGATCTAGTGGATACTTTAGAGGACTGTGCTGTCTGCTTCATCACACTAGCGTCGAGGTCATCTCTCTGCTTCATCACACTAGCGTCGAGGTCGGCTCTCTGCTTCATAAGGTCAGCTTTCTGCTTCATCATACTAGCTTCGAGGTCGGCTCTCTGCTTCATAAGGTCAGCTTCCTTTTCAGCGAAGGACAATTGAGCCTGGGCAGCTTTTGCCTTGGCACGTGCTTTGGCGGCTGCAGAAGCTGTCGATGACGACGGTCTGCTGGACCGCCGAGATGACCTAGGGGATACTTTAGAGGGCTGTGACTTGGCATCGTTTGCTAGGAGAGGCTCATGCTTCTCGCTTGACTGGTCGACGTCCTCTAGGGTATATTGTTTTCCTGAGCGTAGACTCATGGTAGCTGAGTGGTATCTTCCTGCGCTTGAGCCCGCTGTGCTGTTGTCTTTTTACTGTTCTGCCCTCGCAACGCGCTTCTATGCAGAGCTAGACAGATAGCGAACAACTCGATATCTTCCAATAAAATCACAAGGCTTGACTTTTCTTGTAACGCTTTACTGAACGATTCTAATTGTAAAACTGAAATACAACACAGAAATGGAAGCACACATTAGTATACAGGCGCATAACTGATATGTATACACAGATTTAGGTACGCCTGAGCAACACAGTACATTTAGTAAACTGGGAGGCATTCTCTTTAAATTAGCCCTGTACATAGTGTATGAAAATACAGCTACTAGTTAATCAGCTAGACAGAGAAAAGTTACAACTAAACATTTTCTACAACATACAGTGCACATTAATCATCCATAGCATTCTAAAATACTTACAGACAAACAATTTCCAAGACTCAAGCATGGGGCCGATACAACTGCCCGGAGCCTGTGCTGCTGTAGGAGCACCGTGGTGTAGGTCTGTGTCCCAGCGAGGACTCCACGAGGACTACGTAGCAGTCCTGTGGGGAGCGTGATGACCTCATCACGCTCGGTAGCGTTGTCCGCGCTTGGGGCGTCACGTGATGCGCGTGGTCGCGTTTCTGGCCGTGGAGGCCGAAGTCGGGAGCGGGAGCTGGAGGCCAGGCTGAGCCGATGCTTGCCGCGGGAGCGGAAGATCGCGTCGCTCCCGGCGGCTGGTAGATGCGGCCGAAGACGCTAGGCCGGGCTGTGCCGGCAGCCTTTCTGGAAGGCCGAGTCGGGCCGGCAGCCGCCTCACGCACGTCACGTCGTACGTGCCGTGACGTCAGCACGCTACGTTGTACGTGACGTGACGTCAGCACACTAAGGCGCGTCTTAAAGGGGCAATGGCCCTAAAAGGTAAGTTAAAGGGGCAACGGCCCCAACAGGTAGGTTATACATATATAAGTAAGTTAAATACATACAGTGAGGTTAAGTTAGAGGGAGAGGCAGCACATCCATTATAAAAGATGTAATAGCAGAGCACTTGGAAAACAGTGAGCGGATCGGACAAAGTCAACGTGGATTTACAAAGGCTTGACTAATCTACTGGAATTTTTTGAGGATAGTGAGGCGAAAATATCTTATATCCTCGGAAGAGGATACTGTACCGTGTGAAGGATCGGGTTTACAGTCACCGTGAAGTCTCCACAGATGCGAATTTTTCTCTGTTCTTCAGATTTATCATTATTCAACGTTTTCTTCATGACTGGGACGATGGGTGTTGCCCACTCGCTCCAATCTATTTTGGATAATACGCCTGCCTTTTCCAAATTCTCCAGATGTGCGGGTTAGGTTGATTGGCTATGATAAATTGACCCTTAGTGTTAGGGGGATTAAATACGGGGATAGGGTGGGATATGTGTTGGTGTAGGGGTTACGGGGATCGGGTGGGATATGTGTCGGTGCAGGCTCGATGTGCCGAAATGGCCTCTATCTACACTGTGGGGTTTCTGTGATTCTGTGATTCTGTGACTGCTGGACGAATTGCGTATGGCACCGGTCTTGCCTTAAAAACTTGGGAATTGCCGCATCTTCCACTTTTATTGAGGCGGTGATGCCTTTCAAGGTTCCTAATTTCTCTTGAAACACTTCTTTGGTGTTGGCCAAGATGTCTTTTAATCGTTCAGGTATCATTTTTTTCCTTACTGGTCACCGTCAGTGCCTGAATGGAGTGCCAGTCTAAACGTATTTTCCTGATCCATTCACGTCCCAACAGCGGTGGACCACCATCTTGTAGAACGTATAAATACAACTTTTGTATTTCCTTGCCGTTGTATACAACAGGCACCCTTATTTTTCCTTTGGGGTATACTTTCTGTCCCGTATATGTTTTCAAGATAATGGATGTGTCTTTTAAAGGTATATGCGGAAATAGCCGCTTGTAATCCCGTTGATTTATGACGGTCAGAGCTGATCCTGTATCTAGCTCCATTTTAACATGGGGACCCTGCTATCGTGAGGGTAACCCAAATGGTCTGGTATTCTTCTTTGGCAATTACATTATGTAATTTGAGACAGCTTAGTCTCTTGTTTTCGGCGTCGCTATCACTCTTCTGGTCTTCGGAGCTACTGTCCGTCATCATTTGTACCTTTCTGTACTTTTCTTTATTGATTTTTTTTTTCCTGTCCGTGGATTTTTTTTGTCCAGATCGGCATACCCATGCAATGTGTCCAATCTTTCCGCATTGCCTGCATGCTTTGTCCTTGAACCAGCAGTCCCTCTGGTCATGGGTGGATCTGCCGCAGCGATAACATCTCTCGAAGCCCTGTGTCATTTCATGGGTGCCGAAGTCCTGTGTCTTTTGTTGTATCTCAGCAGCTCCTCTTGCGGCTGCTTCGTATGATACAGCCATACTGAAAGCCTTGTCCAGTGTTAAATCTTTCTCAGAAAGCAGCCTTTTCTGTGTTCCTTCACTTCGGAGACCGCAGACGAATTTGTCTCGAAGATAATCTGCTAGTCCTGTCCCGAATTGGCAGTGCTTCGATAGCTTTCTTAATTCGGTGAGGTAATCAGCGTTACTTTCATTCTTGTGTTGATTTCTCTTGAAGAATTTGAATCGTTCCGCTATCAGCAGCGGTGTTGGGTTTAAGTGCTCCTGTAGGGTATCAACAATTTCTTTAAAATTCTTGTCCTTTGGTTTGGCTGGAGTGATTAAGTTTCGTAACAGCCCGTATGTCTTTGCGCCCATTAGATTTAGAAGTACTGACGCTTTTAAAAAATCATTTTCTATTCCATTTGCAGTGCAATATACCTCCACTCTTTCCACATATGTGGTCCAATCCTCTATATCGTTATTAAAAGCATAAATATTGCCAGCCTTAGGCATCCTGGAAAAAAAATGGCGCTTCCCGCACTTCCCCGCCGCTGCTGCCGATGACAACGCTGTTTTCCGCGTTTTTAAAATTTATTTATTTATTTACTGGTGGGGACTCGTTCCCGCCGGACTCTCTCTGCTAGGTCTGAATGCCGACCTGCTTGCAGCGCCGGCCGTCTCCCGAGTGCTCCCTCCCCGTCTGTTACTGATTGCCTCCACCTTCGCTGCAGAGCCAGCCGCTGGAGCCCCAGCCCAACGCCCAGGAAGGATTATTGCAGTACCTGCCACCAGCTCGGCTAGCTGGTGAAACCACAGCTTTTTCTTTTTCTTGCTTCGACTTTTGGACGTCAGAGGAATCGATGTCCTTGAGGTGCTGCCGAATTGCAGGTAACTCCGTTTCCAATTCGTCGCCACTGTTGTGTCTGTGTGTTAATAGAGACACTGAAGACAGGAGTTGGTTTCACAGGTGTTTACTAAACAAAGTCTGGAGTGGAACTAACTGATACAACACAATATACAGGCTTATATAGCCCGAGTGGCCATTACCGGCATTACAGTACACAGGGGGCTCTTAAAGGCACATACACTACAGGCCACAGGATCTCATTCGGGCCTGAGGCCATTCTCCAACTTTATAAACCCCGCAGTGCAGCCTACCCGCACTTTATTAATCTCCCGACCCGCTCCCGCCGACCTGCAGCTCCGCCCGGCGACCGCGCGAGGCTTTCTTCGTAAAGTCGGTGAGGGACACGTGACCCAGGCCCACGGCCTGATTGACGGGAGCTTCCGACCAATAGGGAGCGAGTGGGGTGGGGCTGGAGGTGCGAGCCGGCGGCGGGTCCTCCAACCAATCGGGGAGCCCGAGGGGCAGGACTAGCGCCAGCTGTTTGTCTGATCTGCAGGGCAGCGAGTTTCTCCAGTCCCTTGTTCAGGGCCCAGGGCCAGGGGAGGCTGTGGGCCTTTATTCCCCTTATTGGACACAAGGCTCTTTGTCTCACAACACACTGGCTCAGGTTTTAATAGAGACTTTTTAAATTCATCAATAAAAGCAGATAAAACCCGTGCTTCTGTGGCACAAACTTTTTAAAATTTGGGAGTAAAACTACAAGTTTTTTTCCCTCTGGGGAATTTATTATTAGTTTCAGGAAACAACAACCACTTGTATTTATAAAGCGCCTTTAACGTAGTAAAACGTCCCAAGGCTCTTCAGAGGATCGTTATAAAACAAAATTTGACACCGAGCCACATAAGGAGATATTCGGGTAGATGACCAAAAGCTTGGTCAAAGGGGTAGGTTTTAAGGAGCATCTTAAAGAAGGAGAGAGAGGAAGAGAGATGGAGAGGTTTAGGGAAGGAATTCCAGAGCTTAGGGCCCAGGCAGCTGGAGCGATTAAAATCGGATATGCTCAAGAGGCCGGAATTAGAGGAGCACAGATATCTCATGGGGTTGTACGGGCTGGAAGAGATTACAGAGATAGGGAGGGGCCATGTAGGGATTTGAAAACAAGGATGAGAATTTTAAAGATGAGGCACTTGAGGATAACAAACTGAGAAGAACCTTGACAAGGTACAGACTTAGCGAACATAGCCTAGCGATCGAAAAAGGCAGACACAGGCAGACCAGGCTGCCAAGAGAGGACAGGATATGCTCTCACTGCAGTCAGGGAGTAGTGGAGACAGAGATGCACTTCCTCACAGCCTGTGGAAAATATCAGGGCATCAGGGAGAATTTCTACCAAAAATTCTCACAAATATGCCCTGAATTCAGAAACCTGAATGACAACCAAAAACTCCCATACCTACTGGGGGAGGAGAGAAGCTGTATAACACTGGCGGCACACTATGTTACAGCCTGCCATGAACAGAGGGTCAACCAGTAAAATAAGAAAAGAGTATATATAAATAATGCGACTGTATATTTATACACTCAGGGATATACCTGTTTATACACTATGAATAGAACTGCGTTTATGTGTTCAACCATAAATGTATTTTGATGCTTTGGCAACATAAGATGTACCTTATCATGCCAATAAAGCGATTTGAATTTGAATTTGAATTTGAGTGGGGGAGGGTCAAGCCCTTATGGGACAGGGTCGTTAATTCTGTTCTGCAACAGTTACTGGGACAGACTGTATCTCCCCTCTCCTCCACACAGGGATTTGTGGTAGTTAAAGGGACAGTGATTCTTCTTGTTCTGTGAGATTGTAATTAAAGGGTCACTACTCGGAGATGGCTGCGAACCTTTAGTGCCGCCAGCCTTTCTAAAACATCTTCCTTTCTTTGAAGATCTGTGTGAACTCACTGGTGACTCAGCAGGTTGGATGGCCTCTGAAACCTCTTTGCACAGAACATTTAAAGGGTCTATCATCGGTTCTGGGGCAGGAGGGATCCGGTTAACAGTGATCACAATATCATTAGGTTTAAAGTAGTTATGGAAAAGGACAAAGAAAAATCAACGGTGAAAATTCCCAGCTGGAAGAGAGCCAATTTCAGTGATTTGAGAAGGGATCGAGCACAGGTGGACTGGAAACAAAGATTGTCCAGGAAAACAGTGAATGACCAATGGCAGGCCTTCAAGGCTGAGATAGTTCGGGTACAAACCAAGCATATTCCCATAAGGAGGGAAGATGGGCATTCAAAGCTAGAGCTCCCTGGATGACAAAGGACATCGAGGTTAGAATAAAACAGAAAAAGGAAGTTTACAACAAATGTCAGGTACAGAATAGTCAAAAACCAGGCAGAATACAGAGAGTGCGGGGGAAATTGAAACAGGATGTAAGAAGGGCAAAGAGACAATATGAGAAAAGATTAGCGGGTAACATAAAAGAGAACCCAAAAATCTTCTATAAACATATGAAAAATAAAAGGATAGTTAAAGGAATGGTGGGGCCGATTAGGGACCAAATAGGAGCTCATCATACGGAGGCAGAGGGCGTGGCTGAGGTACTGAATGAGTACTTAGCATCTGTCTTCACAAAAGAAGAGGATGAAGTTAATGTTGCAGTAGAGGAGGGGGGAGTAGAGAAATTGGATAAAAATAGATAGAAAGGAGGTGCTCAATAGGTTGTCATCACTCAAAGTTAACAAGTCACCCGGTCCAGATGGGATGCATCCTAGATTGCTGAGGGAAGCTAGGGTGGAGATAGCAGAAGCTCCGACCACAATCTTTAAATCTCCCTCAGATATATGGGACTGGTGCCAGAGGGTGGAAGATTGCAAATGTTACACCCTGTTCAAAAAAGGGGAGAGGAATAAACCTGGTAACTACAGGCCAGTCTAATGTCAGTGATGGGTGAACGACTAGCGACCATTGTCAAGGACAAAATTAATTCTTACTTGGAGAAGAATGGGTTAGTAAGGGGCAGTCAGTATGGATTTGTTAAAGGTAAATCGTGTCTGACTAACCTGATTGAGTTCTTTGATGAAGTGACAGAGGGTTGATGAAGGTAGTGCAGTAGATGTATATATGGACTTTTAAAAGGCATTTGATAAAGTACCACATAAAGAGACTTACTCGGAAAATAGAAGCACAGGGAATTAAAGGGCTGATGGTAATTTGGGTATATAATTGGCTAAGGGAGAGGAGACAGTGAGCAGTGCTGAGGGATGTTTTTCTGACTGGAGGGAAGTATGCAGTGGGTTCCCCCAGGGGTCGGGATTAGGACCATTGCTTTTCTTGTTATATATACCTGACATGGGTATAGGTGTACAATTTCAAAGTTTACGGATGATACAAAACTTGGCAACGTAGTAAATAGTGAGCATAGCAGTAGCAGACTTCAGGAGGACAGAGACAGATTGTGAAATGAGCAGACACAAGGCAGATGAAATTAAATGAGGATAAGTGTGAAGTGATGCACTTTGGGAGAAACAACAGGGAGAGGCCGTATAATCTAAATGGGACTATTTTGAGGGGGTGCAAGAGCAGAGGGACCTGGGGCTGCATATTCACAAATCTTTGAAAGTGCCACGGCAAGTTGGTGAGGCGGTTCAGAAAGCGTATGGGATACTTGGCTTTGTAAATAGGGCCATTGAACACAAAAACAAGGAAGTTACACTAAACCTTCACAAATCACTCGTTAGGAACATAGGACAGGAGGCCATTCAGCCCCTCGAGCCTGTTCCGCCATTCAATGAGATCATGGCTGATCTGTGACCTAACTCCATACACCCACCTTTGGCCCATATCCCTTAATACCTTTGGGTAACAAAAACCTGTCAATCTCAGATTTAAAACTAACAATTGATCTCGCATCAATTGCCGTTTGCGGAAGAGAGTTCCAAACTTCCAGCACCCTTTGTGTGTAGAAGTGTTTCCTAATTTCACTCCTGAAAGGTCTGGCTCTAATTTTTAGACGATGCCCCCAGTCCTAGAATCCCCAACCAGCGGAAATAGTTTCTCTCTATCTACCCTATCTGTTCCCCTTAATATCCTGAAAACATCGATCAGATCACACCTTAACCTTCTAAATTCTAGGGAATACAATCCTAATTTGTGTAATCTCTCCCCGTAACTTAACCCTTGAAGTCCGGGTATCATTCTGGTAAACCTGCGCTGCACTCCCTCCAAGGCCAATATATCCTTCCTAAGGTGTGGTGCCCAGAACTGCTCACAGTACTCCAGGTGTGGTCTAACCAGGGTTTTGTACAGCTGCAGGGTTTTGGCCTCAGCTGGAGTCTTGTGTACAGTTGGCACCACACTTTTGGAAGGCTGTCAAGGCCTTGGAGAGGGTGCAGAGGAGGTTGACCAGGATGGTACCAGGGATGAGGGACTTCAGTTATGTGGAGAAATTGGAGAAGCTGGGATTGTTCCCCTTAGAGCAGAAAAGGTTAAGAAGAGATCTAATAAAGGTCTTCAAAATGATGAAGGTGAAGTGGATTTTTAGTGAAGGGTAACATAGGTGCCCTTCAGGACTTAAGGGGTTAACAGTGCAGCTTGCACACAGGGTGACAGTGGAGACAGAAGCACCAGCCATGAACTAGGGAAGTAAAACCACGTGGGGAACAGATAAGATCGTAAAGGTCATGTGACAATCTGCAATTGTGCATGTGGGCTTCAAGCCAATTAAAACAATGTAACGAATTGTGCATGTGGGCTTTAAGCCAATTAGAACAATGTCATGAGCTGTACACGAGGTAGCCACGGCTTTTGTACACTTAAGTAATGGAAATTGAAGTCAATCGAGGAGACAGCTAGGAACGTGCTAAAGGAGCTCTAGCTGTACTCCCTGATCAGCCTTTAGTTACCTCCGCGGACTGTTTGTATTGTACTGTTGAATAGTTTTGTGTTTTAAATAAACTGCTCGGCTCTTTACCATTTGCAGACTAGTGTGCGGACTTAATTATTTAATTTCGCCACACTTGGCGTAGTCGGCAGGATACGTCGGAACGTAGATGGACAATGGCCAAGAGGACACAAGGGGGTGAGTAGATTTGGGACACCACCCGGAAAAATTACGTGATCCAGGCGGTCACCCGTCTGTCTGCGGAACGAGTATCCGAATCGCGCCGAGTCTGTAAAGCGGTAAAAGGACGGACGCATTTGGACGTGGTGAGTATAATCTTGATATATTACACGTAAACATTAGACAAAGTATTGGAAGGGACATTGTCGTTGCGATAAAAGCCAGTCAGACTGAAAGGTAAATGCACGAGTGTTGACATCGAGTCTTTTACTACGTATATTATTGTGTAAATACATTTTGGGATAGGATTTAAGTCGCGTGGAGAGGCCGAACGGACATAAACTCAAGTAGAAGTTGTATGTAAAGCCGGGGAAGGTCAGACCACAAAATGGCGTTGGGGAAAGAATTAGACTGGGGTGAAGAAGGAACCCTTACTAGATTCTATGCAGACGACCGGAAGGGCTTAATCGACAAAATGTTAAGAGACGGATGGGATCCAAGTCAGGACCCCGTCATTCAAAAGACTTGGTGGCAAAAAGAGAAAACTAAACGTACCCAAAAGGCCGGTGTAATAATAGTATGACAGCTTTCACAGTGTAACCTTAAACTGAAACCAAAAATAGAGGAATTAAAAGCAGCCAGAGCAGAAATTTTAAAAAACTGAGAGAAATTCAGGAGAGTCAGAGTGAAAGGGGACTCTTTGGCCCCCGATCATGTACACCTACCGCTCCACCACCTCCTCCGTATAATAAAACAGAGGAAGGAGAAGATGATGATGATAGTGAGGAGGGAGAAGGCCTCGCCGTTGCACCTTTGACGGTGACACAAGGAGCACAGGCAGCAAATAAATGGACAGTTTTGATCACAGGGGTTGGGGGATCTGCCACAAGAACGCATTTAAGTGAAGTAATATTATTGGAAGTGGCAGGGATTCTAACCCCTGCACAATTTTATGTTTGTCCCAATAAGGAGGGTACAATATTAGGACTCGACATTCTCAAACAATTGGGAGCGTTAATCGATCCACAGGGCTTGGTGGAGGGGACAAACCAAAGATAAAGAGGGAAAAGGGGGAATGGTAATCTTAGCTTGTTACCAGAAACAATGTAAGGAATTGAAACAGAAGGGAGAGATAAAGAAGGAAAAAGATCTAATTTGCAGGCTAACCAATTTGAAAACTCAGCAAAGGAGGGAAAAAAAAGGGATTTGGAAAGCCAAGAAAAGCTGCTGAGTCACCGATTTAAAAAGAAAAAAAGATAAACTTAAAGCTTTACCGACATGGAAGTTATTATCATCTGTGCCGAGACAAATAAAACACAACATTTGCTGAGTGAAAGGAACCTTAAAAATATGCTGGAATTTCAGTTTGTATGAGAATGCGTGTTAAAGTGTGAAACTTTTCCTGACTATGAATGTTTAAGAAGTTACAGTATTTCTTTTGTCTGAAAGTCTGTCTTTAAAAGAAAGATTCTGTCATGTTTGTTTTAGCTCCACTCACTTCTCTGTGTTAAAAAAGCATTTAACCCTTTTGTCTTGTCTTGGATTTTGGAAGTTTTAAGAATGTGCGAATAAGATTGTGCCCCCAGAATTGAAAAAAAACTTTGAACTAATTTAAGTTAAGCTGGTGTGTAAAAACTGAGAAGAGCAACAGAAAGTTTGTTTAACAAAAGATTAAGTTTCAGTCTAAGATTTAACCTTGGAGTCACAGTTGCTATGGTGGAATCTTCCAAAGCAGTTTGATTTGATTTGTTTAAATGTGAAAAACTAATTTTCCCCAGTTATATTCAATGTTTTTACAGTATTTTGGAAAGATATCTGAAGCAAGGACAATAAGAAATATGACGTAATTTACTGTTTTCTGCAAGAATGTGCTATTTTGTTTTGTTTTATCTGTTCACTGTTTTACAAAAGATAAGCTTCAGCCTTGAAGTTACAGTTGCCAATGTGCCTGGAAGAAAATTGTTTCTTTGTTAATGTGGTTTCTTGCTTTGTTTTCCAAGTTAGTTTAAAAGAAATTGATCTGGATTAAATTGGAGCTATGAGGTTAATTAACCTACTAAAACCAGACTTTCATTGTGGCCACGGTGAAATTCTGGTTGGTGTAAATTGGTGTAGTCCGAATTGAATAAGATAACTCTGCTCCACAAGAACATCCGATAGTGACAGGTCCCTCTACAATATTTAATTGACTATGGTACTGGGAGCCCTACAGAATGCGGGACTAAAGGTAAACCCTAGAAAGGTACAGGTAGGGAAGGACGAAGTAATCTACCTAGGATACATAATAACACAGGGGAAGAGACAAATGCCTGAAGACAGATGGGAGGGGCACTAGGACCAAGAGGAAAGCTAGCAGGAAGGGACCGCGCCAGAGAGGGGAGGGGGTCAAGCAGGTACTAGGGCTATTTAATTATTGCCAGAACTTTATCCCAGAATATGCAGAAATGGCCCAGCCTATACAGGATCTGACCAAAGGGGGGAAACCATCCCAGGAGCTGGTGGACTGGGGCCCCGACCATGTAACAGATCAGTGGTGATATGTGTGCATGTGTGGATATGAATGGTGTGGGACGATGGAAACACTGGTCCCAACTGAAACGAAACTAACACCCCTTTCGGGGGCCTATATCGAATTAACAGAATGAAGGAACTATGCGGAAGACTTGTGATCCTAATACTTTGCGGAGCAATCCCATGAAAAAAAACAGAAGCGACGCATCTCAACAGGGGGCGAGTAAAGTTCAAACCCAGCATGGCCGTGGAAGGACACTACCGAGTCCAAACATCTGAATACTGGGATGACATCCTCTCCCCGATACATGGCCAACGGGGTCAGGAGGAGAAGACAGACGTGGGGAAATGGATAATCTGTACGGGCGGACATTCTTAGAGACACAGTCAGAAAGCTGCTGCAGGGGCAGGCAGACACAGTCAAAGGAGCTGTGCGGGAAGGCGATGGGGCAGCAGGGAGCTTAGCCAAAGGGATTATAGTCCTGGAGGGCCATGCTGTCACCATTAATCGCCTAATCGGTCAAGAATTTGATTCTGAAAGAACGGAGGTCCAAAGGGATCTCTGCCATGCTTACGGGGGATGGATGGTTGGACAGGTCATAGAGAACCTCGACCAAATACACCGAGGTGAAGTCCCAGATTGGATAAACGGTACCCACCTGTTCCACCTAGCACAACACCCAGGGTCGCTAGACGCATGCACCTTGAAGGGAATGACTCGGGTCTTTCCCGTGACTGGTGCGTGCACAGACTCACATTCGGCCCTGGTGAGAATGGTCCTAATGATTCTGGCGATGGCAAGGGGAGAATCGGGACCATATCCCCAGGTTGAGGTAGAGAACTTGGGACTCATCCGGGGCGAGGACTGCATGCGGTACTACCCTATGGATCAGTATGGGATCAAACGGAACGGAACCATGAGAGGGGTCTCGTAAACAGGGGGCCGCAGGGTAGGAAGCCTAATTATATGTCCACATCCAGTAGGCTGGGGAAGTGAGGATGGGTGCGGATTGAACCAAACAATCGGTTGTGCCCTTGAAATAAACCCATCAGAGTGCGAACGCACACACTCAGCCTACCGCGGAAAGGGGGAATACTGCGTAGTCACAAATCAGTGAACATATGGCTATGATGGTCTGGAATGTAACATTACTAATCCTAATTTCTGTTTTACCCTGAGGCTACCGGTCGCGATCGGACAAGCGCGAATGACATACATATATGTGCGGCAAACCACTATCCTGAATGTAACAGATGATTTGAAATAGGATTTGTACCAGTATGAGAATGAATTAGCTGCACCAATACCACACCTGCCCAAGAATAAGAGATACCACGTTCTCAAGAAGGAGCTGCGCCAGCTGGGCAAGGACATTGAGACAGACCTTCGCTACATTCCATGGTATATGAAGGCCTGGAATTGGGGACTAAATGTTAATATCCACCCGTGGATATATATCATATCACACATATTGGTGGCAGCACAATTAGTCTTAGTTCTTGGTTATGCTTTCATGTTTTGCTCATCCTGCAGAAGACGCCGCGCCCAGCAGATCGTAAAGGTACTTGAGGAAAGGAAGAATCTGATGAGTAGTGGAATTTAACCGCTGACATCACGCACCTATTCCTCCCTAACCCATCGGCTGATCACCGAACAGGGGGCGGGACGAATTGGCATAACTTAGTTTAGTGTGGTCTCATGGGCTGGGGTAGCCAAGGACCAAAGGGGGGTTTGAAGTGGATTTTTAGTGAAGGGTAACATAGGTGCCCTTCAGGACTTAAGGGGTTAACAGTGCAGCTTGCACACAGGATGACAGCGGAGACAGAAGCACCAGCCACGAACTAGGGAAGTAAAACCACGTGGGGAACAACAGAGAAGATCGTAAAGATCATGTGACAATCAGCAATTGTGCATGCGGGCTTTAAGCCAATTAGAACAATGTAACGAATTGTGCATGTGGGCTTTAAGCCAATTAGAACAACGTAACGAATTGTGCATGCGGGCTTTAAGCCAATTAAAACAATGTAACGAATTGTGCATGTGGGCTTTAAGCCAATTAGAACAATGTCATGAGCTGTGCACGAGGTATCCGTGGCTTTTGTACGCTTAAATAATAGAAATTGAAGTCAATCGAGGAGACAGCCAGGAACGAGCTAAAGGAGCTCTAGCTGTACTCCCTGATCAGCCTTTAGTTACCTCCGCGGACTGTTTGTATTGTACTGTTGAATAGTTTTGTGTTTTAAATAAACTGCTTGGCTCTTTACCATTTACAGACTAGTGTGCGGACTTAATTATTTAATTTGGCCACAACAGAGGGGTTTTGATCGAGCAAGTAGGGAGAAACTGTTCACTCTGGCAAGTGGGTCGGTAACCAAAGATCACAGATTTAAAATAGTTGCTAAAAGAACTAGAGGGAAATGAAGAGAATTGTTTTCACACAGAGGGTTGTTAAGATCTGGAACGCACCATCTGAAAGGATGCTGGAATCAGGTTCCACAGGAACTTTCAAACAGTAATTGGACATGTACCTGAAGAGGACTAGTTTGCAGAGTTCTGGGGATAAAGCTGGTGTTTGGGACTAAATTGGACAGCACTTTCAAAGAGCCGGCACAGACACGATGGGCCGAATCACCTCCTTCTGCGCTGTTAGGTTCGATGATCAGTGTGAAGATGCTGGTGTCTCTTAAGGATCTTAGAGCTTTTAAAGCTCTTCCCACAGTCAGAACATTTAAAGGGTCTCTCATCAGTGTGAGCTCGCTGGTGTCCCTTCAGTTCCCCAGGGCTTTTAAAGCTCTTCCCACAGTTAGGACACTGAAATGGTCTCTCATCAGTGTGAACAAGCTGGTGTCCCTTCAGTTCCCTGGCACTTTTAAAGCTCTTCCCACAGTCAGAACACTGAAATGCTCTCTCATCAGTGTGAACTCGCTGGTGTCCCTTCAGATCCTTGGGGCTTTTACAGCTCTTCCCACACTCAGAACACTGAAATGGTCTCTCGTCAGTGTGAACTCGCTGATGTGCCAGCAGGTTGGAGAGCTGAGCGAATCCCTTCCCACACACTGAGCAGGTGAACGGTCTCTCCCCAGTGTGAACTCGCTGGTGTCCCTTCAGATGCCCAGGGCTTTTAAAGCTCTTCCCACAGTCAGAACATTTAAAGGGTCTCTCCCCAGTGTGAACTCGCTGGTGTCCCTTCAGATCCTGGGGGCTTTTAAAGCTCTTCCCACAGTTAGGACACTGAAATGGTCTCTCATCAGTGTGAACTCGCTGGTGTCCCTTCAGTTCCTGGGGGCTTTTAAAGCTCTTCCCACAATTAGGACACTGAAATGGTCTCTCATCAGTGTGAACTCGCTGGTGTCCCTTCAGTTCCTGGGGGCTTTTAAAGCTCTTCTCACAGTTAGGACAATGAAATGGTCTCTCATCAGTGTGAACTCGCTGGTGACCCTTCAGTTCCCCGGGGCTTTTAAAGCTCTTCCCACAGTCAGGACACTGAAATGGTCTCTCATCAGTGTGAGCAAGCTGGTGTCCCTTCAGATCCTCGGAGCTTTTAAAGCTCTTCCCACACTCAGAACATTGAAATGGTCTCTCATCAGTGTGAACTCGCTGGTGTACCAGCAGGTTGGAGGGCTGAGCAAATCCCTTCCCACACATGGAGCAGGTGAACGGTCTCTCCCCAGTGTGTAAGTTTTGGTGTCTCTTCAGCTCCCCGGAGCTCTTAAAGCTCTTCCCACAGTCAGAACACTGAAATGGTCTCTCCCCAGTGTGAACTCGCTGGTGTGTTTGCAGGTGGGATGAACAAACAAATCCCTTTCCACACACGGAGTAGGTGAACGGACTGTCCCTGGTGTGACTGCGCCGTTGAACTTCCAATGCAGATGGGGAACTGAATCCCTTCCTGCCGTCCCCACCTTTACCCAGTTTCTCCCCGGTGTGACGGTGCACGTGTCTCGCCAGGTCAGGCGATCGGCTGAATCCGCGTCCACACACCGAACACATGTGCAGTTTGTCATCGCTGCTTTCTCCTTCCATGTGCAAAGGCCGATGATATTCAGGTCCTGATGAATCGAGCGACTCTGTCAGATCTTGACGTGATGTTTGGTCTGAGCTTCCCGCCTGTAACTGCTCCACTTCTATAACCCTGTAAATTGAGATCAGAAAAGGATCAGAGGCAAACTGTTGTTTAATTTTCCCTTTTCCGACCCTAGGGGCAGTGAAGCTGATTTTCAGGCCCCAGCTGCTGCACAGGTTGGTTGAAAGGATCAGCAGTAATGGCGGCTGCAATACCCACAAGCCCCGGCGCTGCAGAGAGCGCTCTGTTGACTCTGAGTCCCGCGCATGTGCTCATGGCCCCTGCGCTCTCCCTCCTGTTCCACAATCGCCCGTCCCGATCGGTCCACAATGCGCATGCTCAGCGCACAAAACCCCGCGGTTGGAACATTGGTCGTGCATGCGGAGCCGCAACATCTGGTACGCGTGCACGGCTCAGGTGGGGGCGAGTTGGTGTTTCGCCGCAGCCGCCAGGGAGGTGCGCATGCGCAGGACGACCCAACATTCTTCCTGTCAGCAATCACTCCCTCGTTTCTTTAATAAAAACAGAAACTGCTGGAAACACTCAGCAGGTCAGGCAGCATCTGTGGAGACAGAAACAGAGTTAATGTTTCAGGTCGATGACCCTTCGTCATAAACATAGAAGATAAGAGCAGGAGTAGGCCATTCGGCCCCTCGAGCCTTCTCCGCCATTTAATGAGATCATGGCTGATCATCCAAAATCAGTACCCTGTCCCTGCTTTCTCTCCATATCCCTTGATCCCTTTAGCCTGAAGAAATATATCTAACTCCTTCTTGAATATATTTAATGAACTGGCCTCTACTGCCCTCTGTGGTAGAGAATTCCACAGGTTCACCACGCTCTGGGTGAAGAAATTCCTCCTCATCTCAGTCCTAAATGGCTTACCCCTTATCCTTAGACTGTGACCCCTGGTTCTGGACTCCCCGGCCATCGGGAACATCCTTCCTGCATCTAGTCTGTCCAGTCCTGTCAGAATTTTATAAGTTTCAATGAGATCCCCTCTCAATCTTCTAAACTCCAGCAAGTATAAGCCCAATCAACCCAATCTCTCCTCAAACGTCATTCCTGCCATCCCAGGTATCAGCCTGGTGAATCTTCGCTGAACTCCTTCCATGGCAAGAACATCCTTCCTCAGGTAAGGCGACCAAAACTGCGCACAATACTCAAGATGTGGTCTCACCAAGGCCCTGTACAACTGCAGCAAGATATCCTTGTTCCTGTACTCGAACCCTCTCGCTACGAAGGTCAACATACCATTTGCCTTCTTAACCACCTGCTGCACCTGCATGCTTACCTTCAGCGACTGGTGCACAAGGACACCCAGGTCTCGTTGCACTTCCCCTTCTCCCAATCTATTGCCACTCAGATAATAATCTGCCTTCCTGTTTTTGACACCAAAGTGGATAACCTCACATTTATCCACATTATATTGCATCTGCCATGCTTCTGCCCAATCACCCAACCTATCCAACCCATACTGGAGTTTCTCGGCATCCTCCTCACAGCACACACGCCCACCCAGCTTTGTGTCATCTGCAAACCTGCAGATATTACATTTAGTTCCCTTGTCTAGATCATTAATATATATTGTGAATAGCTGGGGTCCTAGGACCGATCCCTGCGGTACCCCACTAGTCACTGCCTGCCACTCGGAAAAAGACCCGTTTATTCCAACTCTTTGCTTTCTGTCTGCCAACCAGTTCTCTATCCAAGACAATACCTTGCCCCCAATCCCATGTGCCTTAACTTTACACGCTAATCTCTTATGCGGGACCTTATCGAAAGCCTTCTGAAAATCCAAATACACCACATCCACTGGTTCTCCCTTATCTATTTTACCAGTTACATCCTCAAAAAATGCCAGATTAGTCAAGCACGATTTACCTTTTGCAAATCCATGTTGACTTTGTCCGATCCGGTCAGTGTTTTCCAAGTGCTCTGCTATTACATCTTTTAAATGGACTCTAGCATTTTCCCCACGACCGATGTCAGGCTTACCGGTCTCTAATTCCCCGTTTCCTATCTACCACCTTTTTTGAATAGTGGGGTAACATTAGCTACCCTCCAATCCATGGGTACTGTTCCAGAGTCTGTCGAATTTTGGAAGATGACCAGCAATGCATCTGCTATTTCTAGGGCCACTTCCTTAAGTACCCTGTATGTAGATTATCAGGCCCTGGAGATTTATCGGCCTTCAATCCCGTCAATTTCCCTAACACCATTTCCCTACAAATACTGATTTCATTCAGTTCCTCCCTCTCATTAGACCCTATATTCCTCGACCTCTCTGGGAAGTTATTTGTGTCCTCCTTTGCGAAGACAGAACCAAAGTATGTATTTAATTGGTCTACCATTTCTTTGTTCCCCATTATAAATTCCCCTGATTCTGACTGCAAGGGACCTACGCTTGACTTCACCAATCTTTTTCTCTTCATACTCTATTTTCCCCCTCTTAATTAATCCCTTTGTCCTCCTTTGCTGAATCTTAAACTGCTCCCAATCCTCAGGTTTACTGCTTTTTCTGGCCAATTTATATGTCCTCTCCTTGGATCTTATGCTATCCCTAATTTCCCTTGTTAGCCACAGTTGAGTCACCTTCTTTGTTTTATTTTAATGCCAAACAGGGATGAACAAATTCTGTCGTTCATCCATGCGATCTTTGAATGTTTGCCATTGCCTATCCACCGTCAACCCTTTGAGTGACATTCCCCAATCAATCCTACCCAACTCACGCCTCATACTATCGTAGTTTCCTTTATTTAAATTCAGGGCCCTAGTCTCTGAGTCAACTACTTCATTCTCCATCTTAATGAAGAATTCTATCATATTATGATCGCTCTGACCCGTCAGAACTGCTTGTTCTTTAGTGTCAGCCAGTGGCTCAGTTGGTAGCACTCTCACCTCTGAGTCAGAAGGTTGTGGGTTCAAGTCCCACTCCAGAGACTTGAGCACAAAAATCTAGGCTGACACTCCAGTGCAGTGCTGAGGGAGTGCTGCACTGTCGGAGGTGCCGATTTTTGGAGTAGACATTAAACCGAGGCCCCGTCTGCTCTCTCAGGTGGACATCAAAGATCCTATGGCACTATTTCAAAGAAGAAAAGCAAAGAGAGGGCATGAAAAAATATTGGCAAAGAAAACAAGTGGAGCCTATTAGGGACTATAAAGGTAACCTGTGTGTGGAAGCGGAAGACATGAATATGGTTCTTAATGAATACTTTGCGCCTGTTTTCACAAAAGAGAGGGACGATGTAGACATTGCAATCAAGGAGGAGGAGTGTTGCAGTGGGGAAAGAGTTAAACGGACATCGCTGGCAGTTTCACTGAATGGTGTAATAAAGACCATACTTTGCAGTAATAAGCTTTTTCTAAGTTGCTGAATTGTCCGTGGAGATAACATAGCCAGACATGGAACCAACAGAGGTCAGAGGTGCAACAACAGCTTGACATATACTTTTCCGATAATAAGGCGGTACTTTAATGTAACGCAGCATAGGCAACCAATCAGTGAAGATGCATGCGGGCCACGGTCCAATCGGGTGGCAGGAATGAATTGTGCATGAGATGGCCATGTGTATTGTAATGTATAAAAATGTAGTGTTTGCTGTACCAATTTGGAAAGGTCTGGCTAAGACAGAGCAGACTGTTTCCCCACCGGTGCAATAAAGACAACTTGACTATCGATCTAAAACCTTGTGTCGAGTGTTGGTTTAAAATACTCCACAACAATTGGCGTCACAAACAGGATTCGAACCTGTGTGGGGATAGACAGTATACATGGACCAGGGTCCCGCAGGGGTTCCACAACAGTCCAAATATATTCCACCGTGTACTGAGTCAAGCCTTAGACGGGTTAGACCTATCAAAGTACCAGAGCGCCCTACTCCAATATGTCGATGACAATGATTGCATCAGAGGATGCCTAAGGACACATGGGAGCATGACTAGCCACCCTCCAGACACTTAAGAAAGCTGGCTTTAAACTGAACCCCCAAAAAAAAGGCACAGGTTGGATTGTCCAAAGTAAAGTATCTAGGGCACGAAATTACCCAGGGGTATAAGGCACTCCCGCAGGAAGGAAAGGCAGCCATAAAAGACATGCCAAGGCCGGTGACCGTCCGGGGAGTGAGGAAAGTGTTGGGACTGTTTAACTACTGCAGGAATTTTATATCAGACTTTGCAGGGAAAGCAGAGCCGATTCAACGGTTAGTTAAAGGGGGGAGACCCGCCACTGATAAGATAGAATGGGAATCGGAGCACGACGAGGCTTATGCAAAATTAAAAGCAGCCCTGACGTCCGCACCCGCACTAGGATTGCCAAATATAGTCAAACCATTCCATATATATATAGTATAGACGGGAACTTCTATAATGCTGTAGTCACCCAAGAGTATGGGGGAGATATGAGGCCAATTGCCTATTACTCCACCCAACAAACCCCCATGGCTAAAGGAATGGCGAGATGTGTGGCGGCCCTCGACTGTGCCGCATGAGCGGTGCGGATATGCGAGCCCGTCACTATGTCAGGACAGCTGATATTACACACGAAGGAGGGCGGCTTGGGAAGCAGTATTGATACCCAAGGACAGATCAGTCCAGATTATAAGGGAACATAGAGCCAACCCCGCAGAGGGAATGCTATCAGAGGGTGAGGCACACGAGTGTCAGTTAGTAATCGAAGAAGAGGTCAGAGGAACCGTATCAGAATCGCCCCTTGAAAATCCCGAAAACACCTTTTATGTAGACGGATCTCGCCGATATATAAATGGGGAGCCACACACGGTTGGGCAGTAATATCCGAGAACGGAGAAACAGTCGCAAAGGGAGGGCTTGAAGGAGGAACCTCAGCTCATGTAGCAGAACTAGTGGCTCTCACAGAAGCATTGAAATTGGCAAAGGGAAAACGAGTAAATATATACACAGACAGTAGGTATGCGTTTGGGGTAGTGCATGATTATATGATAGCGTGGAATAGGAGAGGATATGTAACCTCCGGAGGAGGACAAATACAGCATGAGGAGGTAGTGAGAGACCTAGTAGAAGCGGTAAAAGGAGAAGAGGTAGCAGTGATTAAAATAAAGGCACACCGCAAGATAGTGAGCGAGCAACAAAAAGGAAATATGCTAGCTGATCAGGCAGCAAGAGCAGCAGGTAGAATAACAGCAGAGGAAGTGAACATTAAAAGAATCCAAGAGGAGACCGAAATAGAGGAGCAGGAGCAGTGGACAAAGAGAGGCGCAGCCAAAGGTAGAGATGGAATATGGAAAAAGGGTCACAGGGTGACCGGACTGACAGCATATGAACTCAGGACTGGACGAGCAGTGTGTCTGCCGGAAGGAGTAGCATCTGGTAGCGAGGGACTGGGATCCTTAAAAGAGAAAATGAGGAAATACGTACAAACATTGGATAATCAATTGAAGGAGCTCAAACAAGAAGTTAAAGAACAGGACATCAGAGATAAAAATACACAAAAGCAGGGGCCCTCGGAGCCCCTACCCAAGGTGGGCGAGCAGGTATTTGTTAAAATATTGCCAGTGAGATCGGGATTCTCACCTAGATGGACCGCACCATTTGAGGTTATGACCAGCGATACGTGCGCATGTATAGATATGAGGGGAAAGGGTAGATAGAAACATTGGGCTCAATTAAAATGGTACAACAATAACCCCTCTGATCTTAAATCCCACAGGAACAATGGAATAAACACCGGAGATAAGCTAACCTCTGGTGACGACCAGGCTTCTGCTTAATTTACAGGGAAACTTCACCATGAAGGTGGGATTACTGCTGGGACATGAAATAAGCAAAGGGACATCCCACATTACACGACAAGTACAAGATGAAGAAGCACCATGTTTTAATGGAACAATCATATTCGGAGTCTCATCCACGGCTCCCAATACACAGAAAGAAGAGACAAGCGAACCGAGGATGCTACAATGTCCAGGTATGAAATCTGGATCCATGAATGCACTAGTATTATTTACCGAGGGAGAACAATTGTATGGTAACGTGAGACACAAAATTGTACCGGTGCTAATGAACTTAACCATGTTACAATGGCCAGGATATTGTGAAAGGTTTACTAAAACTAGAGAATTGTATGCATATATGATGAAGAATGTAATTAACCAAGCTGCTGATGCGACAGGGGCTACTAATTTTAGGGGACATGCTGCATTCCACCAAAGGATTAAGAGGAGCTTAGGAACCGATATACTCACGGGAATAAACACAGGGACATCATTCATTAATGCCCTAGATATACAAGGAGTCCAGAGTCATGTGGAACGACTACAAAGGGTAATACAACAGATTTTAGAGAAGGAAACTGGTTTGGTTCGACAAGGATCAGAGTTGGGAGGACATACGATAAGGAAATTACTCGAGGGAATCAAGGTTCTAGAGGACCATGCCAGCATTATCAACAAACTAAACCATAGAGATGAGGAACAGGCAAAAGACGGGGTAGAGAGAGGCTTATGTCATGCCTATGGCCAATGGATCACCTGACAGTTAAAACATAATCTGGCACAGATACCGCGAGGGGAGGTACCAGACTGGATTAACAGCACACAGCTCTATGGCCTGAGCCAGAATCCAGGCCCTCTGAGTACTTGTACCCTCAAAGGGATGACCAGAGTATATCCAGTGATACAAAAATGTAAAGCAGAAGTGACAGCAATGATAGGCATGGTGCTCCTGATACCAGTGGTGGGACTAGACATGACTCCATACCCACAGTACCAGGTAACAAACATAGGCATAGTGAGGGGTGAGACATACCTCCAATACTATCCAATTGATACCTATGCCATCAGGAAGAATGGTACTATGAGAGGAGTCTCCCTAAACGGATGCCACGGGAAAGGCACGCTTACGATATGCCCACATCCGGTAAGAGAAGGCCGTAAGGATGAGTGCGGCTATAATAAGACAGAGGGATGTGTGTTGGAATTATCACATGTTGATCACCATCACATCCACTCAGGATATAGAGGCGAAGGGGAGTATTGTATAGCCACCACAGAGACTGAGTACCAATATAGTAATCTTGTATGTGCAATCACAATACCTAACTTTTGCTTTACGCCAAAGGTCCCTGTGACAATTGGACACACCAGATTGGTGTATGTACATTCAAGGGAGGAGATAAAACTAAATGTGCCAGATAGTCTAAAGGATGAGTTGGTTAATTATGAAGATCCGGTCAGGGCCCCAATACCCCGCCTGCAAGAGGATCTGCAAGAAATGAAAGAGGATTTAAGTAAGATGGTGAAACAGTACATAGTGCTGCAAAGGGACCTTGGGGAGTTAGAAAGTGTGGAAATGTACCTTTTAAAGCTGAATATAGTTACATGTGCCCCTTTTTGACAAACAAAATGGAGTACTAGTCCTCCCAGAAGCCTCTGCAGAAATGTCCTCTATTCCTTCCTTAAACATATTAACCTTCACTAAACACTGTAAACTGTTGCTTATCTGCGTTGCAAACAAAGACCATTTACATGAGTAAAGGGAACCTTACGCAAGCCACCTGGCCAGAGGCTTGGCCACCAGATAACAGAAGAAACATACTGTATGAAGTATCTACATTCCATTCAATACTGATAGTCTTAATTAAATAGTCTAGAATAAATAACTACCCATTGTATTATCAATAGTCTTTCGCTACGCCAGACTTTAGAAATATGTAGAAATTAGTTAAGGATTGAAGAACTCTTTGTCCCTTTGTCTGACTTGAAAGACACGTGATGAAACCACAACCTGTTTACTGTAAAAATCTGTTGTTAATCTGTAATTCTGGAGAGAGTCTCTGCTAGCCTTTGACTGAGCGGGACGCTCTCCTTGCGGCAAGTAAAAATTTATTAAAAAAGAACATCGACCGGAGCTGATCGTTTCAGAGTCTCATTGAGAGTCGAGATTTCGACAAAAGGGACTTAGAGGTAGAGCTACAGGACGTCCCGTGGTATGAGAAGCTGTGGGATTGGGGAGGGACTGTCAACATACACCCATGGATCTGCATCATTTCTCATATATTAGCGATAGTACAGTTAGTCATGGCGATAGGATGGGGAATAGCAGCATGCACCGCTTGTAAAAAGAAACGGACCAAACAAAGAGCTAAAGCGATTCGGAAAACACAAGTTTGCTCTAAACATGATGGGTATGCAGGGCCTCCCGAACCAGCGCCTGATCACCGCATGGGGCAGGAGGCACAGCGATGCTTATACATGTGGTTTAACTTGGGCAAGGGCCAAGTACCAAAAGGGGGGACTGCAGTGGGGAAAGAGTTAAACTGACATCGCTGGCAGTTTCACTGAATGGTGTAATAAAGACAATAATCTAATGGGCCTTTTGTAGTAGTAAGCTTTTTCTAAGTTGATAACATAGTCGGATGTGGAAACCATAAGAGACCCAAGAGGATGTACGTTCTGTTCTGGCAGGAAAGTAAAACAATGAAAGAGGCCGAGAGAGGCAGGAAAGGAGGACAATGAGTCAGAAGTACAATGTTGATGAGACCCATTTGGCATAAACAAAGGTCAGAGGTGCAACAACAGCTTGTGGGATAACGGCCGATAATAAAGGCGGTACCTTAATGTAACGCAGCATAGGCAACCAATCAGTGAAGGTGCATGCGGGCCAAGGTCCAATTGGGTGGCAGGAATGAATTTTGACATGTGTATTGTAACGTATAAAAATGTAGTGTTTGCTGTACCAATTTGGAAAGGTCTGGCTAAGACAGAGCAGACTGTTTCCCCACCGGTGCAATAAAGACAACTTGACTATCGATCTAAAACCTTGTGTCGAGTGTTGGTTTAAAATACTCCACAACTGTGTAGTCACGGACAAATTATTCTAAAGAGCTTTTAAAAGCTACAAGGTACGGGACTGAAGACGTTCCTCAAACGGAGGGAAGACAAATCCTAGGGACATGATGGTTTCCATCCGAGGATTCTGAGAGAAGCCAGAGGAAGGAATAACGGAGGGTCCCCGAGTACAAATTGGCTGGTACCTTTCCCTACATTACAACAGCGACAGCAATTCAAAATCAATAAATTGGTCGTGAAGCCCTTTGGGCATCCTGGGGTTCTGAAGGGCGGCGAATAAATGCACCATCGCCTCTGAGTCAGAGGTTGTGGGTTCAAGTCCCACTCCAGAGACTTGAGGGCAAAAATCCAGGCTGACACTCCAGTGCAGTGCTGAGGGACTGCTGCACTGTCAGAGGTGCTGTCTTTCAGATCAGACGTTAAACCGAGGCCTCCTCTGCTCTCTCGGGTGGACATAAATGATCCCAGGGCACTATTTCGAAGAAGATTAGGGGAATTATCCCCGGTGTCCTGGCCAATATCAACATCACTAAAAAACAGATTATCTAGTCATTATTATGTTGCATAGAAACATAGAAAAATAGGAGCAGGAGTAGGCCATTCGGCCCTTCGAGCCTGCTCCACCATTCAATGCGATCATGGCTGATCCTCTATCTCAATACCATATTCCCGCTCTCTCCCCATACCCACTGATGCCTTTTGTGTCTAGAAATCTATCTATCTACCTTCTTAAATATATTCAGTGACTTGGCCTCCACTAGCGGTACCCCACTAGTCACCGCCTGCCACCCAGAAAAAGACCCATTTATTCCTATTCTCTGTTTCCTGTCTGTTAACCAATTTTCAATCCATGCCAGTTTATTACCCCCAATCCCATGAGCTTTAATTTTGCACACTAACCTCTGATGTGGGACTTTAATCAAAGGCCTTCTGAAAATCCAAATACACCACATCCACTGGTTCTCCCTTATCTATTCTACCAGTTACATCCTCAAAAAACTCCAGCAGGTTTGTCGAACACGATTTCCCTTTCATAAATCCAGGTTGACTCTGTCTAATCCCGTTGATATTTTCTAAGTGTCCTGTTATCACATCCTTTATAATCGAGTCCAGCATTTTCCCTCCTACTGATCTCAGGCTAATAGCAGGGTTACATTTGCCACCCTCCAATCTGCAGGAACTGTTCCATAATCTATAGAATTTTTGAATTGCTGTTTGTGGGATGTTGCTGAGCGCAAATTGGCTGCTGATTTTCCTACATTACAACAGTGACTCCATTTCATTGGCTGTAAAGTGCTTTGGGACGTGCGATGGTCGTGAAAGGCGCTATATAAATGCAAGTCTTTCTTTTCTTTCTTTAAGTTCTTTGTTTCTCTTTTTCACTCCATTTTGACCCAGACTGTCTCACAATGGAGGGGTTATCATAGAATCACAGAAATTTAGGGCACAGAAGGAGGACATTTTAACTGAGAGGAGGGTTTCTGCCTCTACCACCCTTTTAGGCAGAAAGTTCCAGACCCCGACCACGCTCTGAGTGAAAAAAGTTCTCCTCAACTCCCCTGTAATCCTTCTACCAATTACTTTAAATCTATGGCCCCTGGTTACTGACCTCGCTGATAAGGAAAATAGGTCCCTCCTACCCACTCTATCCAGGCCCCTCATAATTTTATACGCCTCAATCAAGTCTCCCTCAGTCTCCTCTGTTCCAAAGAGCAATTAGTAACAGAGATTGGAGAAGTTTGGGGCTTTTTTTTTTGCACTGAAGCAGTGAAGGATGAGGGCCAGCTTGATGGAGGTCTTCAAGACCATGAGGGTTATTGATCAAAGGCAAATGACAGATTCCTCTCCAGGCACCTCTAAGTCCGCATGCGCCGCTCTTGTTGGGGTTTAGAATGCGCATGCTAGGGGGCCACGGAGTCCCAGGACCATCTGCTAGTGGGCATGCTCAGGGGCAGTGTCCCAGGACCAGCTGCTAGTGGGCATGCTCAGGGGCAGCAGAGTCCCAGGACCAGCTGCTAGTGGGCATGCTCAGGGCAGCAGAGTCCCAGGACCAGCTGCTAGTGGGCATGCTCAGGGGCAGGAGTGTCCCAGGACCAGCTGCTAGTGGGCATGCTCAGGGGCAGCAGAGTCCCAGGACCAGCTGCTAGTGGGCATGCTCAGGGGTAGAGTCCCAGGACCAGCTGCTAGTGGGCATGCCCAGGGTAGCAGAGTCCCAGGACCAGCTGCTAGTGGGCATGCTCAGGGGCAGCAGAGTCCCAGAACCAGCTGCTAGTGGGCATGCTCAGGGTAGCAGAGTCCCAGGACCAGCTGCTAGTGGGCATGCTCAGGGGCAGCAGAGTCCCAGAACCAGCTGCTAGTAGGCATGCTCAGGGGCAGAGTCCCAGGACCAGCTGCTAGTGGGCATGCTCAGGGGCAGCAGAGTCCCAGAACCAGCTGCTAGTAGGCATGCTCAGGGGCAGAGTCCCAGAACCAGCTGCTAGTGCGCATGCTCAGGGGCGGAGTCCCAGGACCAGCTGCTAGTGCGCATGCTCAGGGGCAGAGTTCCAGGACCAGCTGCTAGTGGGCATGCTCAGGGGCGGAGTCCCAGGACCAGTTGTTAGTGGGCATGCTCAGGGCAGCAGAGTCCCAGGACCAGCTGCTAGTGGGCATGCTCAGGGGGCAGCGGAGTCCCAGGACCAGCTGCTAGTGGGCATGCTCAGGGGCAGGAGTGCCCCAGAACCAGCTGCTAGTGGGCATGCTCAGGGGGGCAGAGTCCCAGGACCAGCTGCTAGTGAGCATGCTCAGGGGCCCAGAGTCCCAGAACCAGCTGCTAGTGCGCATGCTCAGGGACAGCAGAGTCCCAGAACCAGCTGCTAGTGGGCATGCTCAGGGGCAGAGTCCCAGGACCAGCTGCTAGTGCGCATGCTCAGGGTAGCAGAGTCCCAGGACCAGCTGCTAGTGGGCATGCTCAGGGGCAGCAGAGTCCCAGAACCAGCTGCTAGTGGGCATGCTCAGGGGGGCAGTGTCCCAGGACCAGCTGCTAGTGCGCATGCTCAGGGGCAGCAGGGTCCCAGGAACAGCTGCTAGTGCGCATGCTCAGGGGCAGCAGGGTCCCAGGAACAGCTGCTAGTGCGCATGCTCAGGGGCAGAGTCCCAGAACCAGCTGCTAGTGCGCATGCTCAAGGACAGCAGAGTCCCAGGACCAGCTGCTAGTGGGCATGCTCAGGGGCAGCAGAGTCCCAGAACCAGCTGCTAGTAGGCATGCTCAGGGGCAGAGTCCCAGGACCAGCTGCTAGTGGGCATGCTCAGGGGAAGCAGAGTCCCAGAACCAGCTGCTAGTAGGCATGCTCAGGGGCAGAGTCCCAGAACCAGCTGCTAGTGCGCATGCTCAGGGGCGGAGTCCCAGGACCAGCTGCTAGTGCGCATGCTCAGGGGCAGAGTTCCAGGACCAGTTGCTAGTGGGCATGCTCAGGGCAGCAGAGTCCCAGGACCAGCTGCTAGTGGGCATGCTCAGGGGGCAGCGGAGTCCCAGGACCAGCTGCTAGTGGGCATGCTCAGGGGCAGGAGTGTCCCAGAACCAGCTGCTAGTGGGCATGCTCAGGGGGCAGAGTCCCAGGACCAGCTGCTAGTGAGCATGCTCAGGGGCCCAGAGTCCCAGAACCAGCTGCTAGTGCGCATGCTCAGGGACAGCAGAGTCCCAGAACCAGCTGCTAGTGGGCATGCTCAGGGGCAGAGTCCCAGGACCAGCTGCTAGTGCGCATGCTCAGGGGCAGAGTCCCAGGACCAGCTGCTAGTGCGCATGCTCAGGGGCAGAGTCCCAGGACCAGCTGCTAGTGGGCATGCTCAGGTGCAGCAGAGTCCCAGGACCAGCTGCTAGTGGGCATGCTCAGGGGTAGAGTCCCAGGACCAGCTGCTAGTGGGCATGCCCAGGGTAGCAGAGTCCCAGGACCAGCTGCTAGTGGGCATGCTCAGGGGCAGCAGAGTCCCAGAACCAGCTGCTAGTGGGCATGCTCAGGGGCAGAGTCACAGGACCAGCTGCTAGTGCGCATGCTCAGGGGCAGCAGGGTCCCAGGAAAAGCTGCTAGTGCTCATGCTCAGGGGCGGAGTCACAGGACCAGCTGCTAGTGCGCATGCTCAGGGGCAGAGTTCCAGGACCAGCTGCTAGTGGGCACGCTCAGGGGCAGCAGAGTCCCAGGACCAGCTGCTAGTGCGCATGCTCAGGGGCAGCGGAGTCCCAGGACCAGCTGCTAGTGCGCATGCTCAGGGGCACCAGGGTCCCAGGAACAGCTGCTAGTGCTCATGCTCAGGGGCGGAGTCACAGGACCAGCTGCTAGTGCGCATGCTCAGGGGCAGAGTTCCAGGACCAGCTGCTAGTGGGCATGCTCAGGGGCAGCAGAGTCCCAGGACCAGCTGCTAGTGGGCATGCTCAGGGGTAGAGTCCCAGGACCAGCTGCTAGTGGGCATGCCCAGGGTAGCAGAGTCCCAGGACCAGCTGCTAGTGGGCATGCTCAGGGGCAGCAGAGTCCCAGAACCAGCTGCTAGTGGGCATGCTCAGGGTAGCAGAGTCCCAGGACCAGCTGCTAGTGGGCATGCTCAGGGGCAGCAGAGTCCCAGAACCAGCTGCTGGTAGGCATGCTCAGGGGCCGAGTCCCAGGACCAGCTGCTAGTGGGCATGCTCAGGGGCAGCAGAGTCCCAGAACCAGCTGCTAGTAGGCATGCTCAGGGGCAGAGTCCCAGAACCAGCTGCTAGTGCGCATGCTCAGGGGCGGAGTCCCAGGACCAGCTGCGAGTGCGCATGCTCAGGGGCAGAGTTCCAGGACCAGCTGCTAGTGGGCAGGCTCAGGGGCGGAGTCCCAGGACCAGTTGCTAGTGGGCATGCTCAGGGCAGCAGAGTCCCAGGACCAGCTGCTAGTGGGCATGCTCAGGGGGCAGCGGAGTCCCAGGACCAGCTGCTAGTGGGCATGCTCAGGGGCAGGAGTGCCCCAGAACCAGCTGCTAGTGGGCATGCTCAGGGGGGCAGAGTCCCAGGACCAGCTGCTAGTGAGCATGCTCAGGGGCCCAGAGTCCCAGAACCAGCTGCTAGTGCGCATGCTCAGGGACAGCAGAGTCCCAGAACCAGCTGCTAGTGGGCATGCTCAGGGGCAGAGTCCCAGGACCAGCTGCTAGTGCGCATGCTCAGGGGTAGAGTCCCAGGACCAGCTGCTAGTGGGCATGCCCAGGGTAGCAGAGTCCCAGGACCAGCTGCTAGTGGGCATGCTCAGGGGCAGCAGAGTCCCAGAACCAGCTGCTAGTGGGCATGCTCAGGGGCAGTGTCCCAGGACCAGCTGCTAGTGCGCATGCTCAGGGGCAGCAGGGTCCCAGGAACAGCTGCTAGTGCGCATGCTCAGGGGCAGCAGGGTCCCAGGAACAGCTGCTAGTGCGCATGCTCAGGGGCAGAGTCCCAGAACCAGCTGCTAGTGTGCATGCTCAGGGACAGCAGAGTCCCAGGACCAGCTGCTAGTGGGCATGCCCAGGGTAGCAGAGTCCCAGGACCAGCTGCTAGTGGGCATGCTCAGGGGCAGCAGAGTCCCAGAACCAGCTGCTAGTAGGCATGCTCAGGGGCAGAGTCCCAGGACCAGCTGCTAGTGGGCATGCTCAGGGGAAGCAGAGTCCCAGAACCAGCTGCTAGTAGGCATGCTCAGGGGCAGAGTCCCAGAACCAGCTGCTAGTGCGCATGCTCAGGGGCGGAGTCCCAGGACCAGCTGCTAGTGCGCATGCTCAGGGGCAGAGTTCCAGGACCAGTTGCTAGTGGGCATGCTCAGGGCAGCAGAGTCCCAGGACCAGCTGCTAGTGGGCATGCTCAGGGGGCAGCGGAGTCCCAGGACCAGCTGCTAGTGGGCATGCTCAGGGGCAGGAGTGTCCCAGAACCAGCTGCTAGTGGGCATGCTCAGGGGGCAGAGTCCCAGGACCAGCTGCTAGTTAGCATGCTCAGGGGCCCAGAGTCCCAGAACCAGCTGCTAGTGCGCATGCTCAGAGACAGCAGAGTCCCAGAACCAGCTGCTAGTGGGCATGCTCAGGGGCAGAGTCCCAGGACCAGCTGCTAGTGCGCATGCTCAGGGGCAGAGTCCCAGGACCAGCTGCTAGTGCGCATGCTCAGGGGCAGAGTCCCAGGACCAGCTGCTAGTGGGCATGCTCAGGTGCAGCAGAGTCCCAGGACCAGCTGCTAGTGGGCATGCTCAGGGGTAGAGTCCCAGGACCAGCTGCTAGTGGGCATGCCCAGGGTAGCAGAGTCCCAGGACCAGCTGCTAGTGGGCATGCTCAGGGGCAGCAGAGTCCCAGAACCAGCTGCTAGTAGGCATGCTCAGGGGCAGAGTCCCAGAACCAGCTGCTAGTGCGCATGCTCAGGGGCGGAGTCCCAGGACCAGCTGCTAGTGCGCATGCTCAGGGGCAGAGTTCCAGGACCAGCTGCTAGTGGGCATGCTCAGGGGCGGAGTCCCAGGACCAGTTGCTAGTGGGCATGCTCAGGGCAGCAGAGTCCCAGGACCAGCTGCTAGTGGGCATGCTCAGGGGGCAGCGGAGTCCCAGGACCAGCTGCTAGTGGGCATGCTCAGGGGCAGGAGTGCCCCAGAACCAGCTGCTAGTGGGCATGCTCAGGGGGGCAGAGTCCCAGGACCAGCTGCTAGTGAGCATGCTCAGGGGCCCAGAGTCCCAGAACCAGCTGCTAGTGCGCATGCTCAGGGACAGCAGAGTCCCAGAACCAGCTGCTAGTGGGCATGCTCAGGGGCAGAGTCCCAGGACCAGCTGCTAGTGCGCATGCTCAGGGGTAGAGTCCCAGGACCAGCTGCTAGTGGGCATGCTCAGGGGCAAAGCCCCAGGACCAGCTGCTAGTGCGCATGCTCAGGGGCAGAGTCCCAGGACCAGCTGCTAGTGGGCATGCTCAGGGGCAGAGTCCCAGGACCAACTGCTAGTGCGCATGTTCAGGGGCTCTGGGTAACGGTCGTTAACGGTTGAAGAGTCGGAATTAGCGGCGGAAAGCGAGTTTTTTCAGCTGGTCGGACGAGCGGAGAGGGACGGGGAAATAAATGACGGTAAACACAAACCTGGGAGTCCGAGGGTCCCGGAAAGCGAACGGAGCAGGTCAGACTTCCTCAGAGACACGTGACCGGTGCCCCAGTGACGTCATCGCCCCATGGACAGGTGACCCGGGTCCACGGCCTGATTGACGGGAACTTCCGACCAATAGGGAGCGAGCGGGGCGGGGCTGGATGAGCGAGCCGGCGGCGGGTCCTCCAATCAATCGGGGAGCCCGAGGGGCGGGACTAGCGCCGGCTGATTGTCTGATCCGAAGGGCAGCGAGTTTCTCCAGTCCCTTGTTCAGGGCTCGGGGCCAGAGGAGGTTGTGGACCTTTATTCCCCTTATTGGATACAAGGCTCTTTGTCTCACAACACACTGGCTCAGGTTTCAATAGAGACTTTTTAAATTCATGAGTAAAAGCAGATAAACCCCGTGGAACAAAATATTTAATATTTCGGAGTAAAAAAATTGTTATTTTCCTCTGTGGAATTTGTTAGTTTCAGACAGTAACAACGATTTGTATTTATAAAACGTATTTAATGTAGTAAAATGTCCCAACGCGCTTCACGGGAACGTTATAAAACAGAATTTGACACGGGTGCAAACCAAGCATATTCCCATAAGGAGGAAAGATGGGGCGTCCAAAGCTCGAGCTCCCTGGATGACAAAGGATGCAGAGATTAGAATAAAACACAAAAAGGAGGTTTACGACAAATGTCAGGTACAGAATACAGTCAAAAACCAGGAGAATACAGAGAGTGGGGGAAAATTGAAAAAGGATATATGAAAGAAAGATTTGCATTTATATAGCGCCTTTCACGACCACCAGATATCTCAAAGTCCCTGTTGTAATGTGGGAAACAGGGCAGCCAATTTGTGCACAGCAAGCTCCCACAAACAGCAATGTGATAATAACCAGGTAATCTGTTTTTGTTATGTTGGTTGAGGGATAAATATTGGCCAACACACCAGGGATAACTCCCCTACTCTTCTTCAAATAGTGCCATGGGATCTTTTACATCCAACTGAGAGAGCAGACGGGATCTCAGTTTAAAGTCTCATCAGAAAGAGGGCACCTCCGACAGTGCAGCATTCCCTCAGCACTGCACTGGAATGTCAGCCGAGTGTCAGGACTTGAACCCACAACCTTCTGTCTCAGAGGCTGAAAGTGCTACCCACTGAGCCACAGCTGACACAAGGGAGAGAATATGAGAAAAGATTAGTGGGTAACGTAAAAGGGAGCCCAAAAATCTTTTATAAACATATCAAAAGTAAAAGGATAGTTAAAGGAACGGTGGGGCCAATTAGGGACCAAATAGCAGCTCATCATACGGAGGCAGAGGGCGTGGCTGAGGTACTGAATGAATACTTAGCATCTGTCTTCACAAAAGAAGAGGATGAAGTTAATGTCGCAGTAGAGGAGGGGGGAGTAGAGAAATTGGACAGGATAAAAATGGATAGAAAGGAGGTGCTAAATAGGTTGTCATCACTCAATGTTATCAAGTCACCCGGTCCAGATGTGATGCATCCTAGATTGCTGAGGGAAGCTAGGGTGGAGATAGCAGAAGCTCTGACCACAATCTTTCAATCTCCCTCAGATATATGGGAGTGGTGCCAGAAGACTGGAGGATTGCAAATGTTACACCCCTGTTTAAAAAAGGGGAGAGGGATAAACCTGGTAACTACAGGCCAATCAGTCTAATGTCAGTGACGGGTGAACGTCGAGAGACCATTGTCAAGGACAAAATTAATTCTCACTTGGAGAAGCATGGGTTAATAAGGGGCAGCCAGTATGGATTTGTTAAAAGTAAATTGTGTCTGACTAAACTGATTGAGTTATTTGATGAAGTAACAGAGGGTTGATGAAGGTAGTGCAGTAGATGTTGTATATATGGACTTTCAAAAGGCATTTGATAAAATACCACATAAGAGACTTACTCGGAAAATAGAAGCACAGGGAATTAAAGGGATGATGGTAATTTGGGTATATAATTGGCTAAGGGAGAGGAGACAGTGCTGAGGGATGTTTTTCTGACTGCAGGGAAGTATGCAGTGGGTTCCCCCAGGGGTCGGTATTAGGACCATTGCTTTTCTTGTTTTATATATAAATGGCCTGGACTTGGGTATAGGTGTACAATGTTGAAGTTTATGGATGATACAAAACTTGGCAACGTAGTAAATAGTGAGCATAGTAGTAGCAGACTTCAGAAGGACAGAGAGTGAAATGAGCAGACACAAGGCAGATGAAATTAAATGAGGATAAGTGTGAAGTGATGCTCTTTGGGAGAAACAACAGGGAAAGGCCGTGTAATCTGAATGGGACTATTTTCAGAGGGTTCAAGAGCAGAGGGACCTGGGGGTCCATATTCACAAATCTTTGAAAGTGCCACGGCAAGTTGGTGAGGCGGTTCAGAAAGCGTATGGGATACTTGGCTTTGCAAATAGGGCCATTGAATACAAAAACAAGGAAGTTACACTAAACCTTTACAAATCACTAGGAACATAGGACAGGAGTAGGCCATTCAATGTGATCATGCCTGATCATCCAAGTTCAGTACCCGGTCCCTGCTTTCTCCCCATACCCCTTGATCCCTTTAGCCTTAAGAAATATATCCAACTCCTTCTTGAATATATTTAATGAATTGGCCTCTACTGCCTTCTGTGGTAGAGAATTCCACAGGTTTACCACTCTGTGGGTGAAGAAATTCCTCCTCATTTCTGTCCTAAAAGGCCTACCCCTTATCCTTAGACTGTGACCCCTGGTTCTGGATTCCCCGACCATCGGGAACATCCTCCCTGCATCTAGTCTGTCCAGTCCTGCCAGAATTTTATAAGTTTCAATGAGATCCCCTCTCATTCTTCTAAACTCCAGCGAGTACAAGCCCAATCGACCCAATCTCTCCTCATACGTCATTCCTGCCATCCCAGGTATCAGCCTGGTGAATCTTCGCTGAACTCCTTCCATGGCAAGAACGTCCTTCCTCAGATAAGGCGACCAAAACTGCACACAATACTCAAGATGTGGTTTCACCAAGGCCCTGTACAACTGCAGCAAGACATCCTTGTTCCTCTACTCATACCCTCTCGCTATGAAGGCCAACATACCATTTGCCTTCTTAACCGCCTGCTGCACCTGCATGCTTACCTTCAGCGACTGGTGCACAAGGACACCCAGGTCTCCTTGCACTTCCCCTTCTCCCAATCTATTGCCATTCAGATAATAATCTGCCTTCCTGTTTTTGCCACCAAAGTGGATAACCTCACATTTATCCACGTTATATTGCATCTGCCATGCTTCTGCCCAATCACCCAACCTGTCCAAATCATCCTGTAGTTTCTCGGCATCCTCCTCACAGCATACACGCCCACCCAGCTTTGTGTCGTCTGTAAATTTGGAGATATTACATCTAGTTCCCTTGTCTAGATCATTAATATATATTGTGAATAGCTGGGGTCCAAGGACCGATCCCTGCGGTACCCCACTAGTCACTGCCTGCCACTCGGAAAAAGACCCATTTATTCTAACTCTTTGCTTTCTATCTGCCAACCAGTTCTCTATCCAAGTCAATACCTTGCCCCCAATCCCATGTGCCTTAACTTTACACGCTAATCTCTTCTGCAGGACCTTATCGAAAGCCTTCTGAAAGTCCAAATACACCACATCCACTGGTTCTCCCTTATCTATTTTACCAGTTACATCCTCAAAAAATTCCAGTAGATTAGTCAAGCACGATTTACCTTTTGTAAATCCATGTTGACTTTGTCCGATCCTGTCGCTGTTTTCCAAGTGCTCTGCTATTACATCTTTTATAATAGACTCTAGCATTTTCCCCACTACCGATGTCAGGCTTACCGGCCTGTAATTCCCCGTTTTCTCTCTACCACCTTTTTTGAATAGTGGGGTAACATTAGCTACCCTCCAATCCATGGGTACTGTTCCAGATTCCATCGAATGTTGGAAGATGATCAGCAATGCATCTACTATTTCTAGGGCCACTTCCTTAAGTACCCTAGTATGTAGATTATCAGGCTGATCTGTGACCTAACTCCATACACCCGCCTTTGGCCCATATCCCTTAATACCATTGGGTAACAAAAACCTATCAATCTCAGATTTAAAATGAACAATTGATCTCGCATCAATGACTGTTTGTGGAAGAGAGTTCCAAACTTCTACCACCCTTTGTGTGTAGAAGTGTTTCCTAATTTCACTCCTGAAAGGTCTGGCTCTAATTTTTAGACTATGCCCCCAGTCCTAGAATCCCCAACCAGCGGAAATAGTTTCTCTCTATCTACCCTATCTGTTCCCCTTAATATCCTGAAAACTTCAATCAGATCACACCTTAACCTTCTAAACTCCAGGGAATACAACAATTTGTGTAATCTCTCCTCGTAACTTAACCCTTGGAGTCCGGGTATCATTCTGGTAAACCTACGCTGCACTCTCTCCAAGGCCAATATATCCTTCCTAAGGTGTGGTGCCCAGAACTGCTCACAGTACTCCAGGTGTGGTCTAACCAGGGTTTTGTGCAGCTGCAGGGTTTTGGCCTCAGCTGGAGTCTTGTGTACAGTTCTGGGCACCACACTTTAGGAAGGATGTCAAGGCCTTGGAGAGGGTACAGAGGAGGTTGACCAGGATGGTACCAGGGATGAGGGACTTCAGTTATGTGGAGAGATTGGAGAAGCTGGGATTGTTCCCCTTAGAGCAGAGAAGGTTAAGAGGAGACCTAATAGAGGTGTTCAAAATGATGAGGGGTTTTGATCGAGCAAGTAGGGAGAAACTGTTCACTCTGGCAAGTGGGTCGGTAACCAAAGGTCACAGATTTAAAATAGTTGCTAAAAGAACTAGAGGGGAATGAGGAGAATTGTTTTCACACAGAGGGTTGTTAAGATCTGGAACGCACCATCTGAAAGGATGCTGGAGTCAGGTTCCACAGGAACTGCCAAACGGTAATTGGACATGTACTTGAAGAGGACTAGTTTGCAGAGTTCTGGGGATAAAACTGGGGTTTGGGACTAAATTGGACAGCACTTTCAAAGAGCCGGCACAGACACGATGGGCCGAATCACCTCCTTCTGTGCTGTTAGATTCTATGATCAGTGTGAAGACGCTGGTGACTCTTAAGGCTCTTCGAGCTTTTAAAACTCTTCCCACAGTCAGAACATTTAAAGGGTCTCTCGTCAGTGTGAACAAGCTGGTGTGACAGAAGGGTGGATGACTGAGTGAATCCCTTCCCACACACGGAGCAGGTGAACGGTCTCTCACCAGTGTGGAGGAGCCGGTGTCTCTTCAGCTCCCAGGAGCTTTTAAAGCTCTTCCCACACTCAGAACAGTTAAATGGTCTCTCCCCAGTGTAAACAAGCTGGTGTCTCTTCAGCTCCTGGGGGCTTTTAAAGCTCTTCCCACAGTCAGAACATTTAAAGGGTCTCTCATCAGCGTGAACAAGCTGGTGTGACAGGAGGGCGGATGACACAGTGAATCCCTTCCCACACATGGAGCAGGTGAACAGCCTCTCTGCAGTGTGAACTCGCTGGTGTTGCTTGAGCTCCCCAGGGATTTCAAGAATCCCTTCCCACACATGGAGCAGGTGAACGGTCTCTCCCCAGTGTGTAGGAGACACTGTCCCTTCAGCTCCTGGGGGCTTTTAAAGCTCTTCCCACAGTCAGAACATTTAAAGGATCTCTCGTCAGTGTGAACAAGCTGGTGTGTCTGCAGGTTGGATGACTCACTGAATCCCTTCCCACACATGGAGCAGGTGAATGGCCTCTCCCCAGTGTGGAGGCGCTGGTGTCTCTGCAGGTTGGCTGTCTGAGTGAATCCCTTCCCACAGTCGGAGCAGGTGAATGTCCTCTCCCCAGTGTGAGCTCACTGGTGTTGCTTGAGCTCCCGGGGGCTTTTAAAACTCTTCCCACAGTCAGGACAGTTAAAGGGTCTCACATCAGTGTGAACAAGCTGGTGTTTCTTCAGATCCCCGGGGCTTTTAAAGCTTTTCCCACAGTCAGAACACTGAAATGGTCTCTCCCCAGTGTGAACTCGCTGGTGTTTGCAGGTGGGATGAACAAACAAATCCCTTTCCACACACGGAGCAGGTGAACAGACTGTCCCTGGTGTGACTTCGCCATAGAACTTCTATTGCAGACGGGGAACTGAATCCCTTTCCGCCGTCCCCACCTTTACCCGGTTTCTCCCCGGTGTGACGGTGCACGTGTCTCACCAGGTCAGGCAATTGGCTGAATCCGCGTCCACACACCGAACACTTGTGCGGTTTGTCATCGCTGCGATCGCTGCTTTCTCCTTCCATGTGCAATGGCCGATGATATTCAGGTCCTGACGAATCGAGTGCCTCTGTCAGATCTTGACGTGATGTTTGGTCTGAGCTTCCCACCTGTAACTGCTCCACTTCTATAACCCTGTAAATTGAGTTCAGAAAAGGATCATAGGCAAACTGTTGTTTAATTTTCCCCTTTCCGAACCTAGGGGCAGTGAAGCTGATTTTAAAGCTCCAGCTGCTGCACAGGTTGGTTGAAAGGATCAAAAGTAATGGCAGCTGTAATACCCACAAGCCCCCACGCTCCAGAAAGTGCTCTGTTGACACCGAGTCCCGCGCATGTGCTCATGGCCCCCGCGCTCTCCCTCCTGCTCCACAATCGCCCATCCCGATTGGTCCGCAACGCGCATGCTCAGCACACAAAACCCCGCGGTTGGAACACGGGCTGCGCATGCGGAGCCGCAACATCTGGTACGTGTGCACGGCTCAGGTGGTGGCGAGTTGGTGTTTCACCTCAGCCGCCGGGGAGGTGCGCATGCGCAGGACAACCGAACATTCTTCCTGTCAGCAATCACTCCCTCGTTTCTTTAATAAAAACAGAAAATGCTGGAAATACTCAGCAGGTCAGGCAGCATCTGTGGAGAGAGAAACAGAGTTAACGTTTCAGGTCGATGACCTTTCGTCAGAACTGCTTGTTCTTTAGTGTCAGCCAGTGGCTCAGTTGGTAGCACTCTCACCTCTGAGTCAGAAAGTTGTGGGTTCAAGTCCCTCTCCAGAGACTTGAGCACAAAAATCCAGGCTGACACTCTAGTGCAGTGCTGAGCGAGTGCGGCAGTGTCGGAGGTGTCGTTTTTTGGATGAGACGTTAAACTGAGGCCCTGTCTGCTCTCTCAGGTGGATATAAAAGATCCCATGGCACTATTTCGAGAAAGACAGGCTTGCATTTATATAGTGCCTTTCATGATCAGCAGACGTCTTGAAGTGCTTTACAGCCAATGAGGTACTTTTGGAGTGTAGTCACTGTTATAATGTGGGAAAGAGCAGGGGAATTATCCCCCAGTCTCCTAGCCAATGTTTATCCCTCAATTAACACAACAAAAAGATAGATTATCTGGTCATTATCACATTGCTGTTTGTGGGAGCTTGCTGTGCGCTTACTGACTTCCGCGGTTCCTACATTAGAACCGGGGTCACAGTCTAAAGATAAGGGGTAAGCCATTTAGGACAGAGATGAGGAGGAATTTCTTCACCCAGAGAGTGGTGAACCTGTGGAATTCTCTACCACAGAAGGCTGCAGAGGCCAATTCATTAAATATATTCAAGAAGGAGTTGGATATATTTCTTAAGGCTAAAGGGATCAAGAGATATGGGGAGAAGGCAGGGACAGGGTTCTGAATTTGGATGATCAGCCATGATCTCATTGAATGGCGGAGCAGGCTCGAGGGGCCGAATGGCCTATTCCTGCTCCTATCTTCTATGTTTCTTTGTTTACATTATAACAGTAACTGCACTTCAAAAAGTACTTCATTGGTTGTAAAGCGCTTTGGGACATCCGCTGGTGGTGAAAGGCGCTATATAAATGCAAGTCTTTCTTCACTAGTCTCACCAGCGCCCTCTTCTAGCTGATGGTTGATTGACAGCCATGAGCCCGCGCATGCGCACACGTCGCGGCGGTTTGGGCCGAGTCCGGCACAGCGACCCCTCCCGGTCACCAAGGGTAATAACCGCGCATGCCCAGAGGAGACCAACCCCCTCCCCCCAATCAGCTGCGCCTGCGCACTCGGATCCTGTCGGACAGAGTCGGCGCGGGGCATTCCGGGGAAAGGCCTTGGTGTCGGTTACAGAGTCGCGATCCGTGACGCAAAGTGAGTTTTCTCCGCTCCGAGTGGGTGGAGAATCGCGAGGGGTGGATCGGGAGAGAATAAAGAGAAATAGAAAAACCTGAGAGCCCGCGAGGCCCCGGACCGAGCGGCGTCCTTGATCTCCTCGGGTCACGTGACCCGGGCCCGTGGCCTGATTGACGGGAGGTTCCGACCAATTGGGAGCGAGCGGGGCGGGGCTGGTGGAGCGAGCCGGCGGCGGGTCTTCCAACCAATCGGGGAGCCCGAGGGGCGCCGGCTGATTATCTGATCCGCAGGGCAGCGAGTTTCTCCAGTCCCTTGTTCAGGGCCCGGGGCCAGGGGAGGCTGTGGGCCTTTATTCCCCTTATTGGACACAAGGCTTTTTGTCTCAGGCATAGGGTGACGTCGCACTGAAACTTTCCGCCCACCTTTACAAAGATGGCTGCCGTTAACCTGGGCCTGTAAGGGAAAGAAATCCCCGCAACTGCAAACACCGGACCTTCAGGTTATTATTAGGGGCTTGCCTCCTGCATGAGTTGTTTATGAAGTCTCCCCTCCCACCTACCAGTCCATTACTCCCCTCCATCGCGATTCTTACCCGCTCCACCATCGCGCTCCCAGCTTCAGCTCTTCTCCATCCATGGGCTGCAGGGCATTCTGAAGGGGGAGGGTGAACAGGCAGAGGTCGTGGTTCACATTGGGACCAACGACATAGGTAGGAAGAGGGATGAGGTCCTGCAACAAGAATTTAGGGAGCTAGGTAGCAGATTAAAGAGCAGGACCTCAAAGGTTGTAATCTCTGGATTACTCCCGGTGCCACGTGCTAGTGAGTATAGGAATAGGAGGATAGAGCAGATGAATGCGTGGCTAAAGAGTTGGTGCAGGAGGGAGGGCTTTAGTTTCCTGGATCACTGGGCCTGCTTCTGGGAAAGGTGGGACTTGTACAAGTCGGACGGGTTGCACCTGCACCAGAGCGGGACAAATATCCTTGCGGGGAGGTTTGCTAGCACTGTTTAGGGGGGTTTAAACTAAAATGGCAGGGGGTTGGGAACCTGAGCAGGGAGACAGAGGAAAGGAAAACAGGGATAAAAGCAAAAGATAGGAAGGAGAAAAACAAAAGTGGCAGTCAGAGAAATCAATGGTTTAAATCAAACGTGGCCACAGTAAATAATAATTCTAATAGGTCTAAGAGCGTTAAAAAAACAAGCCTGAAGGCTTTGGGCTAAAAATTCAGTATGGGCGCCGGAATTACCGCTGCGCACGGAGCCACTTGCGCCAGGGGGATATTCAGTTTCAGCGCCCCAAGTGGAAGCCGGCCGCTAAACAAGGGTTTCGGCGCCCCGCTTGGGGCGCTGAAACTGAATATCGGCGCGCAAAGTGCCGCAGCGCCACCCGCTGCGGCACGGCAGCCTGCGGTACTGCAGGCCGTCCTCCCACTCTTAAGGGGGAGGTGCCTGCAACAGCGCGATCCCTGCTCGCGAGTGCCGGCAAATGAGCCCGGCACCAAGGAGAAGTGCCGGGCTCTCGGGAAACAGCCGGCAATGCCGCGGTTGCGGGGGGGGGGGTGTAGGAGGCCGGGGACGGAGGTGCGGGCAGGCGGCCGCCGAAAAACTGGCCGGCCGCACCTCCACCTTAACTTGCCCCACTACCGCCACAGGTAGGCCCCTGTGTACCGGTCGCTGTTTGCGGCCGGTGCGGAAGAGGCGGCTGCGACCTAATATGGCGCTCGGGGCGGTAGCGGGGCGCTGCGCACACCGATGACGTCATCGGTGGCGGCGCAGCGCTACAGGCTAACGCCGCCATTAGCGCCCCGCTAAATATCGCGGTGGTTGTGGCCAGAGGCGCAAAAGCCCTCTTTGGGCGCAAACTGGTGGCGCAGGCCACTGAATTTCTAGGCCTTTGTGTCTTAATGCGAGGAGCATTTGTAATAAGGTGGATGAATTGGCTGCGCAAATAGAGGTAAACGAATACGATTTGGTTGGGATTACAGAAACGTGGCTCAAGGATGGCCAAGACTGGGAACTCAACATCCAGGGGTATTCGATATTCAGGAAAGATAGGCAAAAAGGAAAGGGAGGTGGGGTAGCATTACTGGTTAAAGAAGGGATTAATACAGTTGTAATGAAGGATATTAGCTCTGATGATGTGGAATCTGGGTAGAATTGAGAAATACTAAGGGGAAAAACACATTAGTGGGAGTGGTATATAGACCTCCAAACAGTAAGGTGGAGGTTGGGGATGGCATTTAAAGGGAAATTAAAGAAGCGTGCAGTAAGGGCACAGCAGTCATCATGGGTGACTTTAATCTACATATAGATTGGGCCAACCAAATTAGTAACAATACTGTGGAGGAGGAATTCCTGGAGTGTTTACGGGATGGTTTCCTGGACCAATATGTCAAGGAACCAACCAGAGATCAGGCCATCTTAGACTGGGTATTATGTAACGAGAAAGGATTAATTAGCAATCTTGTTGTACGAGGCCCCTTGGGTCAGAGCGATTATAATATGATAGAATTCTTCATTAAGATGGAGAATGAAGTAGTTGACTCAGAGACAAGGGTCCTCAATTTAAATAAAGGAAACTACGATGGTCTGAGGAGCGAGTTGGGTAGGATTGATTGGGGAATGGCGCTCAAAGGGTTGACGGTGGATAGGCAATGGCAAACATTCAAAGACCGAATGGATGAGCTACAGAATTTGTTCATCCCAGTTTGGCATAAAAATAAAACAAAAAATGTGACTCAACCGTGGCTAACAAGGGAAATTAGGGATAGCATAAGATCCAAGGAGAGGACATATAAATTGGCTAGAAAAAGCAATAATCCTGAGGATTTGGAGCAGTTTAGAAGTCAACAAAGAAGGACAAAGGGATTAATTAAGAAAGGGAAAATAGAATATGAGAGTAAGCTAGCAGGGAACATAAAAACTGACTGTAAAAACTTTAATAGATATGTGAAGAGAAAAAGATTGGTGAAGTCAAGCGTAGGTCCCTTACAGTCAGAATCAGGGGAATTTATAATGGGAAACAAGGAAATGGCAGACCAACTAAATACATACTTTCGTTCTGTCTTCACAAAGGAGGACACAAATAACCTCCCAGAGATGCCGGGGAACATAGGGTCTGATGAAAGGGAGGAACTGAAAGAAATCAGTATTTGTAGGAAAATGGTGTTAGGAAAATTGATGGGACTGAAGGCCGATAAATCCCCAGGGCCTGATGGTCTACATCCCAGGGTACTTAAGGAAGTGGCCCTAGAGACAGTAGATGCATTACTGGTCATCTTCCAGAACTCAATAGACTCTGGAACGGTACCCATGGATTGGAGGGTGGCTAATGTTACCCCACTATTCAAAAAAGGTGGTAGAGAAAAAAGGGGGAATTATAGACCGGTAAGCCTGACATCGGTAGTGGGGAAAATGCTAGAGTCTATTATAAAAGATGTAATAGCAGAGCACTTGGAAAGCAGTGACAGGATCGGACAAAGTCAACATGGATTTACAAAAGGTAAATCATGCTTGACTAATCTACTGGAATTTTTTGAGGATGTAACTGGTAAAATAGTTAAGGGAGAACCAGTGGATGTGGTGTATTTGGACTTTCAGAAGGCTTTCGATAAGGTCCCACATAAGAGATTAGCGTGCAAAATTAAGGCACATGGGATTGGGGGCAAGGTATTGACTTGGATAGAGAACTGGTTGGCGGACAGAAAGCAAAGAGTTGGAATAAACGGGTCGTTTTCCGAGTGGCAGGCAGTGACGAGTGGGGTACCGCAAGGATCGGTCCTAGGACCCCAGCTGTTCACAATATATATTAATTATCTGGACGAGGGAATTGGATGTAATATCTCCAAATTTGCAGACGACACAAAGCTGGGTGGGAGGGTAAGCTGCGAGGAGGATGTCGGGAAACTCCAGTACGATTTGGACAGGTTGGGTGATTGGGCAGAAACATGGCAAATGCACTATAATGTGGATAAATGTGAGGTTATCCACTTTGTTGGCAAAAACAGGAAGGCAGATTATTATTTGAATGGCAATAGATTGGGAGAAGGGGAAGTGCAAAGAGACCTGGGTGTACTTGTGCACCAGTCGCTGAAGGTAAGCATGCAGGTGCAGCAGGCGGTTAAGAAGGCAAATGGTATGTTGGCTTTCGTAGCAAGAGGGTTCGAGTACAGAAACAAGGATGTCTTGCAACAGTTGTACAGGGCCTTGGTGAGACCGCACCTTGAGTATTGTGTGCAGTTTTGGTCACCTTACCTGAGGAAGGACGTTCTTGCCATGGAGGGAGTGCAGCGAAGATTCACCAGGCTGATACCTGGGATGGCAGGAATGACGTATGAGGAGAGATTGTGTCGATTGGGCTTATACTCACTGGAGTTTAGAAGATTGAGAGGGGATCTCATCGAAACCTATAAAATTCTGTCAGGCCTGGACAGACTAGATGCAGGAAGGATGTTTCTGATGGCCGGGGAGTCCAGAACCAGGGGTCATAGTCTAAGGATAAGGGGTAAGCCATTTAGGACTGAAATGAGGAGGAATTTCTTCACCCAGAGAGTGGTGAACCTGTGGAATTCTCTGCCACAGAGGGCGGTGGAGGCCAGTTCATTAAATATATTCAAGAAAGAGTTGGATATATTTCTTGAGGCTAAAGGGATCAAGGGATATGGGGAAAAGGCAGGGACAGGGTACTGAATTTGGATGATCAGCCATGATCACATTGAATGGCGGAGCAGGCTCGAAGGGCCGAATGGCCTACTCCTGCTCCTATCTTCTATGTTTCTATCTCCAGGACTGCACTGCGCATGCTCAATATACCGGCCCCCTCCCCGCACGTGCGCACTGGGTCTTGTCGTCTGGGTGCGGCATGTGGTCCACCGCGGGGAATGCTGGGTAAAAGCCCCCATTGAAAGACCAGATTAGTGAATGGAACATGATTTACTGTGATCGGATTGAGGACTGAACCATGTTCATTCTAGTAGTTATGGTTTGTTTCTGCTGATCTTAATAACCCCTGTACCTGCGCTGGAGATTAATATTCTGTATAAATAGTGAATAAATAAAGCTCGAGGAACAGCACCTCATCTTTCGATTAGGCACTTTACAGCCTTCTGGACTCAACATTGAGTTCAACAATTTCAAACTTTAACCTCTGCTCCCATTTTTCATGCTGTATGATTTTGCCATCCCCATTTGCAACATTTTCCAAGACTCGGTTTCACAGCAACATCTCTTTCCTCAGCAACTGTCTCCGGTTCTGACTTATTCCACGTGGATTCCAACTGAACTTCCACCCTTCGTGTTTCAGATCCACCCAGGACAACTTTCCTGCCTCTTACCTTAGTAATATCTGTTACATCTCCAGCTTTTTCCAGTTCTGATGAAGGGTCCCAGGCCTGAAACGTTAACTCTGTTTCTCTCTCCATGGATGCTGCCTGGCCTGCTGAGTATTTCCAGCATTTTCTCTTGTTATTTCAGTGAATAAATCAGCTTGTTTCAAACACACAGTGTGTCAAATATTTGATTCCTCCGGACTGTTTAATTTTTGGGCCTTTTCTTACTCTAGATTATTTCCGTTCTCATCTCGTTCGCCTTCCACCACATCAAACCCCAAGCTTGCTCCGTTTGAGTACACAACTTGTGGGTGTCATAGAATGAACTGTAGTGTCTCAATTACACTCATCTGCCATCAACTGGTCCAGGCAGCGGGCAGTCGAGGGGGTCGTTCGGCCCGACTGCCTGCCTCTCTCCTGGTGGCCCTGGAGATGGAGCACGCGGAGTCCGCCGGCAGGCTCGAGGCCTTCTGCGACTGGTGGACGTTGCGTGGACTAGAGTGCATCATCACCCCGGCCAACACAATTTTAATTTAATTTGTTAAGTTTCATTTAATGGTTTTTTAAGTTACAGTTTATTTGTTTATGGTCCCTACAAAAGAGTACACTCATCTGCACACCGCAGGGACTGGAGTGCTTATCACCACAGGTAATGAATGTTAATTTAATTATTAAGTTTCCTTTAATGTTTTAAGTTAAGCTACAGTTTATTTGTTAGCACAAAAGAGTACACTCAGCTGCAATTCCTTTGAACCATAGCTTTATAGAACTATCTTGCATAAGTTTTGAAATCTGTTATTATCTGTATTACCCTTTGTGGATTCAAGTTAGTAAAACTCCTCCACATGTACTACATGTGATAACCTTTGAAAGGTTCTGATCTTTGTAATAGTAATTTCTGAGCTTGATGGTCTAGTTGATTTAATTTCTTGTTACTAACATACCTTGCACTATTTCTTTAATCGAGATAATTGTTTCAAATACTTCCTTTATCATGTCTTTAGCTCCTCCATTGATCCCTGTCAATGATCCGTTGTTAGGGGCTGGGGTTAGGGTGTAGGCTTACGGGTTAGTGTTTGTGGCTCTTGGTTATTGGTTAGGATTGGGGTTAGTGGTAGTGGTTATTGGTTAGGATTGGGGTTAGTGGTTATTGGTTAGGATTGGGGTTGGTGGTTGGGGCTCGTGGTTATTGGTTAGGATTGGGGTTAGTGGTTGGTGTTAGTGGTTATTGGTTAGGATTGGAGTTAGTGGTTATTGGTTAGTGGTTGGGGTTAGTGGTTATTGGTTAGGATTGGGGTTAGTGGTTGGTGTAGTGTATGTGCCTTTAAGAGCCCCCTGTGTACTGTAATGCCGGTAATGGCCACTCGGGCTATATAAGCCTGTATATTATGTTGTATCAGTTAGTTCCCCTCCAGACTTTGTTCAGTAAACACCTGTGAAACCAACTCCTGTCTTCAGTGTCTCTATTAACACACGGATACAACAGTTGGGGTTATTGGTTAGGATTGGGGTTAGTGGTTGGGGCCAGTGGTTATTGGTTAGGATTGGGGTTAGTGGTTGAGGCCAGTGGTTATTGGTTAGGATTGGGGTTAGTGGTTGGAGTTAGTGGTTATTGGTTAGGATTGGGGTTAGTGGTTATTGGTTAGGATTGGGGTTAGTGGCTGGGGCTAGTGGTTATTGGTTAGGATTGGGGTTAGTGGTTGGGGCCAGTGGTTATTGGTTAGGTTTGGGGTTAGTGGTTGGGACTAGTGCTTATTGGTTAGGATTGGGGTTAGTGGTTGGGACTCGTGGTTATTGGTTAGGATTGGGATCAGTGGTTGGGGTTAGTGGCTGGGGCTAGTGGTTATTGGTTAGGATTGGGGTTAGTGGTTGGGGCCAGTGGTTATTGGTTAGGATTGGGGTTAGTGGTTGGGGCCACTGGTTATTGGTTAGGATTGGGGTTAGTGGTTGGGGCCACTGGTTATTGGTTAGGATTGGGGTTAGTGGTTGGGGCTCGTGGTTATTGGTTAGGATTGGGGTTAGTGGTTGGGGCTCGTGGTTATTGGTTATGATTGGGGCTAGTGGTTGGGGGTAGTCACTTGGATGTTAGACTTGGGAGTTAGTGATTAGGGTTAGAAACCATTATTAACAATACAGGTGTCACTGGATGCATCTTTTTCATTTCATGTTTTTTAACCTCACACAGACGACTCACGAAACAGCCTCATGAATTGTTCATTCAAGGAACATTCTTTCTGGCTGGAGCCTGATTTTTTCCCTTCTTTCACATCTCGACAGTTCTCAGAAAAAGACATACACTTTGGGATTTGGGGACAAGAACTGGCGGATCCAGGTGTTGGGCTGGTTACATCACAATCATTAGCCTGCCTGAAAAGGGCTTCTGAAAATAACCTGTCACCATCTGATTCCACCGTCATATCTTCATCTATTACCCACCTTTCGCCCTCACTGGAGCACTTTTCACCACCATGACCGTTCTCCATACTGAGGCTCTCTGATTTCCATTTATAGTCTCAGTAAAAGTGGTCCCTGGATTTGGTGTCTCAGTGTAAGTGGTCCCTGGATTTGGTGTCCAGATTCATTTCCAGCCATTTTGAGATGTCCCTTATCCTGACAACAGAAAAGTAACACACCCTTCGGGACTCTCGATCCTGACTGTAAAGACAACTATCTATCCTTCTAATTATAGAATCCCCTATACGACAATGTTTCCACTCTGCTCCTCCACCCCTTGGACAGCCTCCTGTTCCATGGTGCCTCAGGCAGCATTCTAGCTGTCCTTCCCAGTCTTTCTCCTGATCCTCACAGGTATTGAGTACTTTGTACCTGTTGGACAGGAGCCGTGTCTGCTGGACTTCCTTCACTACTTCTCCTACATTCCCCTTACCTGGCTGACTGACAGTCACACTCTCCCCTTCCTGCACCTGTGCTTTCTTCTGGTGTGTGACTGTACTGGAGTAAATTATCCAGTAATTCCTGCTCCTCCCTTATATGTCGGAGTGTCTCTAGCTCGGACTCCAACTCACTGACTCTAAGCTGGAATGTCATGACGCAGAGACATTTGCTGCAGATGTGGCCGTCTGGGACAGTCTCGTTCACAAACTCCCACATACTACAATCCCCACACACTGCCTGGTCTTTATTAATGAATGAATGAATTCATTTTTTGCTTTCTGTAGTTTACCTCTTGAACTGTGATTAATTACTTCGCTATTTATCAGTTATGAGCATCTTTAAAAGCAGTTAGAATTTAATCAATTACCTCGTTTTCCTTTGACTTACAGTTACTTGCACTAATAAATTCTTACTAAGTCAAGCTTAACACTAACCACTAAAGAGACTAAACACACATAAGAACATAAGAAATAGGAGCAGGAGTAGGCCAATCGGCCCCTCGAGCCTGCTCCGCCATTCAATAAGATCATGGCTGATCTGATCCTAACCGCCAATCTACTATCACAGAACCATCTCCTGAATCTAACAGAATTAGACACACGAAATAGGAGCAGGATCAGGCTACACGGCCCCTGGGCCCGCTCTGCTACCCACAGGGCCATGACCGATCCGAACCTAGACTCATGTCCAAATTCCTGCCCGCTCCCCGTAACCCTTAATTCCCTTTACTTCTAGGAAACTGTCTATTTCTGTTTTAAATTTATGTAATGATGTAGCTTCTACAGCTTTTTGGGGCAGCATATTCCATGGACCTACCACCCTCTGAGTGAAGTAGTTCCTCCTCATCTCAGTTTTGAAAGAGCAGCCCCTTATTCAAAACTATGCCCCCTAGTTCTAGTTTCACCCATCATCGGGAACATCCTCTCCGCATCCACCCGATCCAATCCCTTCACAATCTTATATGTTTCAATAAGATCGCCTCTCATTCTTCTAAACTCCAATGAGTAGAGTCCCAATCTACTCAACCTCTCCTCATATGTCCATCCCCTCATCCCCGGGATTAACCGAGTGAACCTTCTTTGCACTGACTCGAGAGCAAGTATGTCCTTTCTTAAGTATGGACACCAAAACTGTACGCAGTATTCCAGGTGCGGTCTCACCAATACCTTGTACAACTGAAGCAATACCTCCCTATTTTTATATTCTATCCCCCTAGCAATGAAAGCCAACATTCCATTGGCCTTCTTAATCACTTGCTGCACCTGCATACTAACCTTTTGAGTTTCGTGCACCAGGACCCCCAGATCCCTTTGTACTTCAGTACTTTCCAGTTTCTTGCCATTAAGATAATAACTTGCTCTACGATTTTTCCTGCCAAAGTGCATAACCTCACACTTTCCAGTATTGTATTCCATCTGCCAAATCTCTGCCCACTTACTTAGCCTGTCTAGGTCCCCTTGCAGGTTTTTTATGTCCTCACTCACTACTTTCCCTCCCATCTTAGTATCATCTGCAAACTTTGATATGTTACACTCGGTCCCCTCCTCCAAATCGTTAATATAGATTGTAAAGAGTTGGGGACCCAGCACCGACCCCTGCGGAACACCACTAGTTACTGATTGCCAGTCTGAGAATGAACCATTTATCCCAACTCTCTGCCTTCTGTTAGATAGCCAATCCTCTACCCACACAAAGGGATATCTATATTCTTACCGATATAATTATGTTAATTTGCTCTGCTGTGTGTTGATTATAACCACTTTTTCTGTGTCCTCCGGTGCGATTATTTATTCTTTACTGTTGCTCCTGGTTTAAATTACTGAGCACCTCCTTCCCCCTCAGCATCCAATTCCCATTCTCACCAAATTCCCCTTACCACTCTGTTTAGCAAGCCACTCCGTTTAGTAGATTCTCCAGCTCTGTGCCACACCGCTTATCCTCCTCGTAGTCCCTCCTCCAAAGTTATCTCTGTCTTCAGCTATTCCACTCACTTTTCTGCCACCTTGCTGTTGACCTAAAATGGCGATGGTTGTTACCCAGAACACTCCGCGCGCGAGAATAGGCCCTATCAATGCTGCAGGGCCTGGTGTGGGCAGGCGCGGGGAGAGCTCGGTGCGGGGCGGGTTCTGCGCGTGCGCAGTGCCGCCAGTCGGGTGATGGCGGCGGAAGGTGGAGAGAAGATTCCGGAGCGGGGAGGAGACGGCGGAGCGCAGGGGAGCAATAGAACCGGCGGGGAGACTTTATAAACACCCGGGGTGGGCCTCAGGCCCCGAACAAGAGCCTCCGGGCCGGGCGTTTGCCCCGAGCGGGGCGGCAGCTGCGGGGCTTTCTCCCAGTGACAAGCCCGGGGTGACGGCCGCCATCTTGAGAGGCTCAGGGGGCAGCAGGGCGCATGCGCGGCCCCCTTGGCCAGGAACCAGGAGGAGAGAATCTTGTCAATTTCTATCTTGGACTCACAGTGATGGCTTTTGTAATCTCCTTTTACAGGCTGTGAGAAGGGCAGCATTTACACACCGCAAACTCAAACCAAACCACATCAAGATCTGACAGAGTCACTCCATTCATCAGGACCCGAATATCATCAGTCCTTGAATGTGGAAGGAGAAATGTTTGTCTGTTCTGTCTGTGGGGAAAGATTTCAAACATCAGCGTGAGTGGAAAGGCACCGAGACACACACACCCGAGTGAGAGTGTTCCAGTGCACTGACTGTGGAAAGAGCTTCAACCAGTTACACAGCCTGAAAAATATCACCCCTTTCACAGCGGGGAGAAACTGTACACGTGTTGTGTGTGTGAACGAGGCTTCAACTGATCGTCCGACCTGGAGAGACACAAGGACACCCGCACCATGGAGAAACCGTGGAAATGTGGGGACTGTGGGAAGGGATTCAATTACCCATCTGAGCTGGAAACTCATCGACGCACTCACACTGGGGAGAGGCCATTTACCTGCACCGTGTGTGGGAAGGGATTCACTCAGTCATCCAGCCTCTATACACACCAGAGAGTTCATACTGGAGAGCGACCGTTCACCTGCATTGAATGTGGGAAGGGATTTACTGCTTTATCAACCCTCCTGACACACCAGCGAGTTCACACTGATAAGAGACCTTTTAAATGTTCTGACTGTGAGAAGAGCTTTAAAAGCACAAAGGATCTGTTGACACACCAACGAGTTCACACTGGGGAGAGGCCGTTCACCTGCTCCATGTGTGGGAAGGGATTCACTCAGTCATCCCACCTTCTGACACATCAACTTGTTCACTCTGATAACAAACCTTTTAATTGTTCTGACTGTGAGAAGTGCTTTAAAAATAAAAAGGATTTATTGATACACCGACGCACCCACACTGGGGAGAGGCCGTTCACTTGCTCCGTGTGTGGGAAGGGATTCACTTGTTCGTCCCACCTTCTGACACACCAACTTGTTCACTCTGATAAGAGACCGTTTCAATGTTCTGACTGTGAGAAGAGCTTTAAAAGCAAACAGCACCTGCTGAAACACCAACGCACTCACACTGGGGAGAGGCCGTTCATCTGCTCCGTGTGTGGGAAGGGATTCACCCGATCATCCCACCTGTTGAGACACCAGCGATTTCACACTGGGGAGAGGCCATTCATGTGCACTGAGTGCAGGAAGGGATTCACTGATTTATCCGACCTTCTGACACACCAGCGAGTTCACACCGGGGAGAGACCGTTCACCTGCTCTGTGTGTGGGAAGGGATTCACTCAGTCATCCCACCTCACCGAACACCGACATGTTCACACGGATGAGAGACCTTTTGAATGTTCTGACTGTGAGAAGAGCTTTAAAAGCACAAGTGGTCTGCTGAAACACCAACGCACTCACACTGGGGAGAGGCCGTTCACCTGCTCTGTATGTGGGAAAAGATTTAGTGATTCATCCTACCTGCTGACACACCAGCGAGTTCACACTGGAGACAGACCGTTCACCTGCTCCACGTGTGGGAAGGGATTCACGGCTTCCTACAACCTGCTGGCACACCAACCTGTTCACACTGGGGAGTGGCCATTCACCTGCTCCATGTGTGGGAAGGGATTCACTGATTCATCCAACCTGCTGACACACCAGCGAGTTCACACCGGGGAGAGGCCGTTCACCTGCTCCGTGTGTGGGAAGGGATTCACTCAGTCATCCTCCTTACTGAGACACCAGCGAGTTCACGACCGACTGCAGAGGTTGGATTCTGCTGTTATTGCGGCTGTTAATGACATCCAGGACTGAACCATGTTCATTCTATCAGTTGGGGTTTGTTTCTGCTGATGTTTATAACCCTATAACTGGGCTGGAGATTAATATTCTGGATAAATGTCAAATAAATCATCTTTGTTTCAATCACACTTTGTGTTGAGTCTGTGCTGACTCCATGATAAGAGGAGACTGATTGATGTCCTGTTACTGACTGCTCCATTTTTGGGCCGTTTCTCCTTTCTTACTCTGGATTATTTCGGTTCTGATCTAATTGGCCTTCTACCATCCTGGGAGTCCCATGATACAATGATAATGGAGTTGTTGACTAATCACAGCGATCAATCTCTATCAATGAGTCTACAACAGACCCAGACACGAGGTGAGGAAAACCCCAGTGGTGGAGAGCTTTAGGAGCCATCGGACCAAAGTCACCTCTTCCTCCCAAGCATTCTACACTGACCACATATCATGTCTCAAATTACTTACACTGTGTCCCAAAATCTTATTCTATGAATGAAATCGGCCCAATTTACATTTGAATGAATCAACACTAACTGCTTCCATCGTCTCCCTAGGGAGCCTGTCCCAGAGATTGACCACTCACTCACTGAAATATTGTTTCCACAGATTGGATTTGAATGTACCCCCTTCAAGCGCAGGCCGTGTCCTCTGGTTCTACTGTTCTGGACAGGGTGAAATAACTTGTCGTGTTCTACATTATCCAGTCCCTTTAGAATTCTAAAAACAGCAATCCTATCACCTCTCGACCTCTTTCCAGTGTGAACAGGCCCAGTTTACATAACCTGGACATGTTCGCTCGATATTCAATTAAATTCTGACACAAACCCGTTGATGCTTCTTAAATTGCATTAACCGACACTTCACAGAATCCTAGAATAATACAGCACAGAAGGAGGCCATTCGGCCCATCGTGCCTGTGCGGCTCTCTGAAAGATCCATCCAATTACAAAAGCAAAATACTGCGGATACTGGAAATCTGAAATAAAGAGAGAAAATGCTGGAAATCCTCAGCAGGTCAGGCAGCGTCTGTGGAGAGAGAAACAGAGTTAACGGTTCAGGTCACTGACCTTCCATCAGAACTTTTCATCACACATTATAATCTAATGTATTACTCACACTGGTTTAAGCTTATATTGTGGTTAATAACGGCAAACTCTGTTGTTTCTCTCGATCTGATTACAGTTTCCAACCAGTCGATTCAGTGGAATGTTCTATCAGTGTTGCCATAGCGACCTGTCTACAGTGAAGCGCCTGTTTGACTTCTTGAAAGTGCAAAGTATCTGCTGACAGGCCAACACACTCACACTGGGGAGAGGCCGTGCACCTGCTCCATGTGTGGGAAGGGATTCAGTCTATCATCCACCCTGCTGACACACCAACACACTCACACTGGGGAGAGGCCGTTCACCTGCTCTGTGTGTGGGAAGGGATTCAGTCTATCACCCAACATGTGGACACACCAACACACTCACACTGGAGAGAGACCGTTCACCTGCTCCGTGTGTGGGAAGGGATTCAGTCTATCATCCAACCTGCTGAGACACCAGCGAGTTCACGTGGCTGCAGGGGTTGGATTCTGCTGTTAATCACATCCAGGACTGAACCATGTTCATTCTGACAGTTGGGGTTTGTTTCAGCTGATGTTAGTAACCCCTATAGCTGGGCTGGAGTTTAATCTGTATCAATGTCAATTAAATGAGCTTTGTTTCCCACACACACAGTGTGTCGAGTCCTTGATATCTCGACAATAAGACGAGCTGATTGAGGACTTGTTACAAACTGAGTGGAATCCATCTGAGAACTGAGTTGCCACAACTTGTTAAAAGATGGATCTACAAGATGTCCAAGTCTGACAGGACAGAAAATTCTATTATATCACAGGGTCCACTTCAACCCTCCAGGGCAGTGAGCCCCTGTAATATTGGATTTTAACCTATGGGAAATATTCTGATAATCTGTTATTGTCACGGGGCAAAGCAGCCTTGTTACTTTAACATCCGTTTAGTCAAACTCAATGGACAATCCGATCTCCAAAGGGAAATGTCTCCTTAAAGTTGACGGTGTCGGCAGTTCTGCAGCTCATTTCTCAGTGTGAGCGTGTCAGAATAAAAAGCTTTAACAACAGCCGATGTTTCACAAAGGGAGACCTCACCAGACCAAAGGCCATTGGTGGAGTTTAATGGGCTGCTTGTGTTACTGGGCTACAGGAGGCCATTTTTAACCGAAGGAAAACTGGTCACAGCAAACAGAGAGTTTAACAGACTGTTCCTGGTCCACTTGAACCCCCACCTTCTCTCTCACTCACTATTTATGGGCACTGCTGCAGTAATTGCTCCTCTGACCTTTCCTCTCTTGTCCCTCCTACACCCCTAATACATGACCCGACACAATCTCCCTCCCCCTACATCCTCACTGTGCTGGAATCCACATCAGTCTCCCCATCTGCGCCTTGTTCTCTCCCTGGATCCGAAAACTACTGAATTCACTCTTCCCCTCCTGAAGTCTACAGGCTCTGAAACTGAAGCTTGGTGTCCCTCAGTCCTGACTCCTTGATTTTCCTCCCCTTCTCTCCTCCTCTTTCCCCCTTGGTTGTGTTCCACACTCTGGGCCTTGGGCCTTCCCCGGGGATTCTCAGTATGAACAGGTGGGATGTGTTTGGAGACAGGGTGTCCCGGCTCTCCACCTTTAAAGGGACAAGGAGACGACCAGCTGGGCTGAATGGCCCTGCTTTATGACATTACTGCAGTGCCTAGCAACCAACCTCCCTGAGCCCTGCTCATTATGGGCTGGGTTTAGCTCAGTGCTGTTACAGGAAGGGAAACAGGAGCAGGATTCACCCCGTGTGGAGCCCAGGATTAATGGGGAGAGGTACAGGATCAATTTATACCTTATTGAGTGAGAAATGTCATTGTCCCGGACAGTCCCTGTCCCTCGGTATCTGTGTCGGGGAGCGGCTGATTGGTTTACTCTGTATCTAACCCATGCTGTACCCGACTGGAGAGTGTTTGATGCTGACACTAGGGGCTCAGCTCCACGAGCACAACATTTAACCCAAAGATGATCTGATAAACCCATCAGCTTCTCCCCTGGACACAGGTCCTGAGGGACAGGGAGTCTCTCTGATATTTTGGTCAGTGTCGTTGATCAAGTTTAAATACCTTGCTCACATCTCCTCTCACCCTGCTTTGTTCTAATGAGAAGTGCCCCAGTTTCTCTCGTCTCTCCTCCTGGGAAAGAGAAGTTCACCTCAGTTAGAAGCTCAAACAGGCGCTTCACTGCAGACAGGTCATCATGAGGAAACATTTCTTTACCCAGCGAGTTATTATGATCTGAAATGCACTGTCTGATATCGAAACCTCGACTCCGAGTAAGACTCTAAAACACAAGCAGTACTGTCAGATTGTTAGTTTAATTTTTACTTGCACAAGGGGAGAGCTGCCTGGACAAAGGCTAGGCCAACATCTCCACCGAACATCAGTGAATGCAGCATATTTATACACTCAAACAAGCAAGCGTTCCATAAATCACATGTAATGGTATTGTATCATTTTAAACACATTAAGAATTTGCACAAGAACAATCAAAAGGTCAGCAGGACAGAAATATCTCCAGACAAGGTTAGTTAATCATATATTCTGTCAGGAGGTTCTGTCTGAATCTTGTTACCAAAATGATTTACTTACTCATGTCTGATCATCTTGTTACCAAGATGATTAGCTTACTCAATAGTTTTGCTTCTTTGTCTAGTGACAATCATTAATAGTTTATCTATTCTATAGCCTTATGCCTCCCTTGTGCTAGTGAGTCAATTATAGCTGTTATCACATCCTCAATGTGGGTGGGTATTATGAAAGATCTCTTGGTCCTCGACACGTTGTGACACATTTACTTTTTCTTGCTTTAGCTACAACCTAAGCAAGTTTGTTCTTTTACTTGGCCATTTTATTCTACCCAGCATGCTAAGTATAATGTCAATTTCCACATTCCACCCTTTTGACCTAACTAGGACAATAATCTAATCAGATCTGGATTCTTCGGAGCCTTTCTAACTCCATGGCTTCTGCCTTTTCTGAATTTTGTTGAAACAGCCAATATGCCATTTTATTGGAATTAAAGGGGATAGGTCTTAATGGAATTCCTCCCTTCGTACGGATGGGCACCTGTGTGCATACCCAACAACTGGAGGCATTAGTTCCCCTAGCATAAGTGTAAGACATATACAAAAAGGTGTTTACATGCAATTCGGGCATTACAGGTATAAGTGTCACAAGGAAACATAGTCCTAATGTCCATTTCCATTTACTGATGGGGTTGGCGATTCCTCTTCCTCGGGTTCTGCGGCTCTTTTGCAGTGCGAGGCGTGGATCCATGTTGGTCTCTCTTTCACCTTTACTGCAGTGTTAGTGGTTAACAGGATCTGGGATGGACCCTCAAATCTTGGGTGAAGGCTACTCTTTCTCTTGAACACCTTTACATAGACGAACTCGCTGGGCTCCAAGCTATGGCATCTTCCTTCGGCAGGGTCAACTTGGGCTTCTTTTACCTGCGAATGGAAACTAGAAATACATTTTGTTAGAGCAATGCAATAGTTTAGCATATTTTCTTCCATTTTGTGAATGTCCATTTGTTTAGCAGTAAACGGTGCGGAAAAAGGCAATCGTTGGGGACGTCCCATAATGATTTCAGGTGGTGATAATCCTGTTGTTCTATTTGTTGCTGACCGCATTACCATCAATGCTAGGGGTAACAGTTCGACCCATTTGAGTCCAGTCTCATCACATAGCTTAGCTAACTTATTTTTCAACATTCCATTATATCGCTCCACCAGCCCAGCTGACTGTGGATGATAGCTGCAGCGAAAATGCTGATTGATTTGCAAAGCCTTACACATCTCTCGCATAATTGTCCCAGTAAAATGTGACCCATTGTCACTCAAGAGTTGTACAGGTATACCGAATCGTGGTACAATTTCCTTTAACAAATGTTTAGCGACGGTAACAGCGTCATTCTTTTTACATGGAAAAGCTTCAACCCATTTAGAAAACACATCTATAATAACTAATACATACTTAAAACCCATACATGCGGGTAATTCAATAAAATCCATTTGCAAATTCACAAAAGGTCCTGTTGGATTTGGGTGGGAGGCAGACTGTACCTTCTCCGTTTTTCCCGGATTCATCGTTTGACAGGTAGTAAGTACACTTTTCACTAATTTGTTTTGCAATTGCCGAAATACCTGGTGCGTACCATGTCTGTACGATATAGTCTGCCATTACCCCCTTTGCCCGCATGTGTGAAAGTATGAACACAGCGGGCAATCCATGGGAGCAAAGATCTGGGTGCCACCACGCAGCCGTCATGGTGAACTCACACTCCCTTAGGTGTTTTATCACATTGATCTTGTGCCCAGGCTAACACCTCCTCAGTACTGGCCTGTGACTGAAAGGCCAATACATCATCCAATGTGGGCGGCAAATCAACGGGTTTTGTGTTTTTAAGAACATAGGCTGACACCTGGGAACCTGTATTTGACAAAGCAGCACTTTTTGCAGCCCTGTCATTGCCCAATGCAATGTGGTCCTGATTGCCTGTGTGTGCTTGACATTTAATAATAGCAATTTTACGTGGACAGCACGTAAAAAATTGTCAACTTGTCCTGCATTCTTGATCGTTGAGCCTGCGGAGGTCAAGTAACCCCTAAATTTCCAGATCTGTCCATAATCATGGGCAACACCAAAGGCATACCTTGAATCTGTATAACTATTAACAGTTTTGTCTGTGGCCAAGATACATGCTCTTGTGAACGCGAATAGTTCTGCTTGTTGTGCTGAAAAGGAGTTTGGTAACGACATTGCCTCTACAGTTGAATTGTCTGTCGTGATGGCGTAGCCAGTGCGGGAAGTACCTTTGTCATCTCGGAGGGCTGAGCCGTCGACGAAATATATTAAATCTGGATTTTCTAGCTGTGTTTCACTTAAGTCCACTCGGGGTTTGGTGACCAGCTGGGTTACCGTCTCACAGCAGTGGGGTGTGCCATCCTCAGTGGTCGGGAGGAGCGTAGCTGGATTTAGGGTTGCGCATCGCTTTATGGTCAAGTTTGAATTGGACAGTCATTCTACCTCGTACTTAATGGTACGTGCTGATGTTAGGAGTTGAGTGGCGTATTTGGTTAACAGCACCTCGACAGAGTGTGGGACATGTAGTACTGTATGATGATTTAGAGTCACAGTTTGTGCTTGTTGTACAGCATAGTAAGCGGCGGCGAGTGCGGGCAGGCATCCCGGCAGACCGACTTCTTGTTGGTATTATAATGCCCTGGTCAAGTAAGGACTTGATTACTGGTTCAATGCCTTGTTCTGCTGCTTGGGAGAGAGGATATTGTGCCTTTCTTGGGAGTGGGACTGCAGGATTGAGGGTAACCTTGTAGGGTTGTGCAGTTAACATCTTTCTGACCTCATTGGGGTGGCTAGACCATACTTGTTTGGGGATTTGACTCAGAAGTTTCTCTACTTCTGTTAGGAGCGGGAAGTTATGGATGTCCAACACCCTTGCCTCAAATTTGCCTTTGAACAGCAGGCTTGTCTGCAATTCCACCCCGTATCCCTGCTTTTCTTCATACTGGACCAAGGTACCCTGAGGCACTTGCCACTCTTTTTCTATTCCTAGTCCTCCCATTCTTTTAACCATTGGTCCCAAGTCCCTTGGTGCATGCCCTTGTGCCACCGCAAGGGTGCAATGTGGTTTACTGTCTTTTTCTTCAAACAGGTCCCATGCTTCCATGGGTAAAAGAACAGCGGCGGTTATGCCTTCGGGACCAATTAAAATTTTCCGAATTTTCAGCAAATATCTGTGTTGCAGAACGGGCTTATAATATCTTTTGTGGTATTTGTCCATTCCTGTCTCATCATAAAAGGCTGTGCAGTGGGGCTCTGTATGCCAATGGCCCAAATGCAATTCTTTCTGCTATTTGGACACCAATCTAAGGACAAATTGGAGGGAGCCTATAATAGTTGACAATGTTTTGTTAAGACCATCTTCACAAATCTGCCATGCATATAGGACCGGGGACAAATTGATCTGTAGTGGGTGCATACCACATCTGTCTACAGGAACATGGACTTCAAGTCCTTTTTCAGAGCAAACAATCGTTGCCTTCATTTTGCATAATAAGTCTCTTCCTAATAAATTCACTGGTACTTCTTGAGACGGTAAAAAGGTATGTTGATTCCTGTAATTATCTACTTGCACATTGAGGGGTTCTGACCAAGTCATGGTCTGAGTAACTCCTGACAATCCTACGCAACTGGCACTACTAGCTGTACACGGAATTCCTTCTGCATATTGTTTTGTCAACACTGAATTGGTGGCTCCCATATCTACCAGAAAAGGAATTTCTTTTCCCTCCATATTTATTATTAAGGTGGGCTCTTTTGTCATATTGGTTGAAACTGCAGGCAATCGTACTAGGGGTAATTGCTTTTGGGCAATCTGCGGGTCAGGTCCCAGGCATCATGTTGAATAGGGTAAATTTAAACTTTGTCCACTTTGATTCTGGGTAGCATTTTCTGCTCCCCACTGGTTGCGGACTGAAAAATTCGCTTGAGGGCGGGTGTGAGCCTGCGCTTGGGTAGAACCGTTTCCCTGGGTAAATTCATTACCTTGTCCCCCATTTTGTTGTAATTGCCAGTTTTGACTTTCTTTCTACCACTTCTCCCTGGGTCCCTTTCTAAGAGACACCCCTCGAGACACGTTATTCGGTCTAGATTAAATGTACCATCTGGTGGGAATGGCCTTTTCCCCTTTTTGGTCCATTTTACCCTTTTGGGTAAGTCATCTATTGATGTCTTACTACAATTCTGGAGCATGTAACAGGCGGGTATGCCTTTTTCTGGAGTTTTACTTGCTCTGGCTCCCATTTTTATTGGTTGCGATCCCCTGATCACTTTTTACTCTTTACCAATTTAAGTGTTTCTAAGTGTTTTTAAGTGTTATGTTTTTCCAAGAGCTCACAGACAATAGTAGCACATTAATACAAAGCTAAAAAAAATTACAGAGATGACAAAAATTGCAAAAACCCAGAGGGGTATACAGATCAAAATTCTTTTACTCTAACTAAACAAATAGCCAATTCTCGGTCTGTGTTGTACGCCCCTACAGACTGAGTCCTTAACAGTAAAACTTATTACTTTAAAATCCTGTCTTTCAAGGATAAGTCCTATCTTTCAAGGATGAGCGTCCCTTTTTTTTACTTTTCCTCTATTTCAAAGATATCTCTCCCTTTCTTTCAAGGGTAATCGTTTCCTTCCTTCAAGAAACAGGGACCTCTACAGACGTCTCTTCTTACCTTCCTTTCAACAATCTGCCCGGCCTGTTTTCAGGGTTCAGGTTTTTGAAATCTGTCTCCCTTTTCTGTCAAGCTGAAAGAGGAAGTGATAACAAAAATTTTCAACTCAACCCTGAAATGAGTCTTAACTCGGCAGTACTCCCGCCGAGACAAACAGACTACACTACTGTACTTGTCCAAGGAGAAACCCCTTTGGTGACTAAGCGCCACTGATAACTGGCCGGTTAGGGTCCGTTCTTAGAGAGTCATCGTGTTTTTGTCCATTTACTCACCGGTAGGTAGTAAGCGATCTCGGTGGAACCTCCAAGTTTTACTGTCGAAATCTCGACTCCGAGTAAAACTCTAAAACACAAGCAGTACCGTCAGATTGTTAGTTTAATTTTTACTTGCACAAGGGGAGAGCTGCCTGGACAAAGGCTAGGCCAACATCTCCACCGAACATCAGTGAATGCAGCATATTTATACACTCAAACAAGCAAGCATTCCATAAATCACATGTAATGGTATTGTATCATTTAAAACACATTAAGAGTTTGCACAAGGACTATGAAGGTATGAGAGCGGAATTGAGTAGAGTGGATTGGGAAAATAGATTAAAGGGTAAGACGATACATGATCAGTGGTGTACATTTAAGGAGTTATTTTACAACTTCCAAAAAATATATATTCCACTGAGAAGAAAAGGGTGTAAAAGAAAAGACAGCCATCCGTGGCTAAGTAAAGAAATTAAGGATAGTATTCGACTAAAAACAAGGGCATATAAGGTAGCCAAATCTAGTGGGGGGATAGAGGATTGGGAAAACTTTAAAAGACAGCAAAAAATAACAAAAAGATTGATTAAGAAAGGGAAGATAGATTATGAAAGTAAATTAGCAAAAAATATAAAAACAGATAGTAAGAGTTTTTATAGTTATATAAAAAGAAAAAGGGTGGCTAAAGTAAATGTTGGTCCCTTAGAGGATGAGACCGGGAAATTAATGGTGGGAAATATGGAGATGGCAAAAACACTGAATGAATATTTTACATCAGTCTTTACAGTAGAAGACACTAAGAATATCCCAACACTGGACAAACAGGGGGCTAAAGGGGGGGAGGAGCTAAACACGATCAAAATCACTAAGGAAGTGGTACTCGGTAAAATAATGGGACTCAAGGCGGATAAATCACCTGGACCTGATGGCTTACATCCTAGGGTCTTGAGGGAAGTGGCGGTAGGGATTGTGGATGCATTGGTAATAATTTTCCAAAACTCCCTGGACTCGGCAAAGGTCCCGGCAGACTGGAAAACTGCTAATGTAACACCCTTATTTAAAAAGGGCAGTAGACAGAAGGCTGGAAACTATAGACCGGTTAGCCTAATATCTGTGGTAGGTAAAATTTTGGAGTCCATTATTAAGGAGACAGTAACAGGACATTTGGATAATCATAATTTAATAGGACAAAGTCAGCATGGTTTTATGAAGGGGAAGTCATGTTTGACAAATTTGCTGGAGTTCTTTGAGGAAGTAACATATAGGGTGGATAAAGGGGAACCAGTGGACGTAGTGTATTTAGACTTCCAAAAGGCATTTGACAAGGTGCCACACAAAAGATTATTGCTTAAGATAAAAAATCACGGGATTGGGGGTAATATTCTGGCATGGATAGAGGAATGGCTATCTAACAGAAGGCAGAGAGTTGGGATAAATGGTTCATTCTCAGACTGGCAATCAGTAACTAGTGGTGTTCCGCAGGGGTCAGTGCTGGGTCCCCAACTCTTTACAATCTATATTAACGATTTGAAGGAGGGGACCGAGTGTAACATATCAAAGTTTGCAGATGATACTAAGATGGGAGGGAAAGTAGTGAGTGACGAGGACATAAAAAACCTGCAAGGGGACATCGACAGGCTAAGGGTGAAACTAGAACTAGGGGGCATAGTCTTAGAATAAGGGGCTGCTCTTTCAAAACTGAGATGAGGAGGAACTACTTCACTCAGAGGGTGGTAGGTCCATGGAATATGCTGCCCCAAAAAACTGTAGAAGCTACATCATTACATAAATTTAAAACAGAAAGACAGTTTCCTAGAAGTAAAAGGAATTAAGGGTTACGGGGAGCGGGCAGGAATTTGGACATGAGTCTAGGTTCAGATCGGTCATGGCCCTGTTGGTAGCAGAGCGGACCCTGGGGCCGTGTAGCCTGATCCTGCTCCTATTTCGTGTGTCTAATTCTGTTAGATGCAGGGGATGGTTCTGTGATAGTAGATTGGCAGTTAGGATCAGATCAGCCATGATCTTATTGAATGGCGGAGCAGGCTCGAGGGGCCGATTAGCCTACTCCTGCTCCTATTTCTTATGTTCTTATGTTCTTAAAAGGTCAGCAGGACAGAAATATCTCCAGACAAGGTTAGTTAATCATATATTCTGTCAGGAGGTTCTGTCTGAATCTTGTTACCAAAATGATTTACTTACTCATGTCTGATCATCTTGTTACCAAGATGATTAGCTTACTCAATAGTCTTGCTTCTTTGTCTAGCGATAATCATTAATAGTTTATCTATTCTATAGCCTTATGCCTCCCTTGTGCTAGTGAGTCAATTATAGCTGTTATCACATCCTCAATGTGGGTGGATATTATGAAAGATCTCTTGGTCCTGGACACGTTGTGACACATTTACTTTTTCTTGCTTTAGCTACAACTTAAGCAAGTTTGTTATTTTACTTGGCCATTTTATTCTACCCAGCATGCTAAGTATAATGTCAATTTCCACACTGAAAGGGTGGTGGAAGCAGATTCAAGAATAACTTTCAAAAGGGAATTGGATACATATTTGAAAGGAAAACATTTACCGGAATATGGGGAAAGAGCAAGGGAGTGGGACTAATTGGATAGCTCTCCCAAAGAGCTGACACAAGCATGATGGGCCGAATGGCTGCCTTTTGTGCTGTTTCATTCTCGGATTCTCTGATAACTAAAACCTCTCATCCATGGTATAACCTCAGTGAATTTATTCTGCAGCCTCTCTGTGGCCCCGACATCCTTCCTGCTGTAAGATGCCCAAAACTTATTCTAACTGCAGCCGAACCGATGGTTTTGTTTTCTACACCCCATTTATAAAAAGCCTCGGTTATTTTTAAACCACTTTATAAACTTGTCCTCCCACTTTTAAAGATTTGTGTATCTGATCTCCCTGTAGATTTTAGAGATATTAACATAACATGGCTGAAATACATTGACATCAAATGTCTGATACAATGTGTATTATGGGAAAGAGAAGTTTAGTCTGAGTTAGAAACTCAAACAGGCGTTTCACTGCAGACAGGTCGCCATGGCAACACTGATAAGACATTCCATTCACTGAATCGACTGGTTGGAAACTGTAATCAGATCAGGGGAAAGAACAGAGTGTGTCTGTTATCAACCGCAATATAAGCTTAAAGCAGAGTGAGTAATAGAATAGATATTATAATGTGTGATGTTTATACCCAGGATTGTGAAACTATAAGAAATAACATCCCTGAAGGCAGCAGAACAGGTGGATAAGGTGGTTAAAAAGGCATATGGGATACTTGCCTTCATTAGCCGAGGCATAGAATATAAGAGCAGGGAGGTTATGATGGAGCTATACAAAACGCTGGTTAGGCCACAGCTGGAATACTGTGTGCAGTTCTGGTCGCCACACTATAGGAAGGAAAGGGTGCAGAGGAGATTCACCAGGATGTTACCTGGGCTGGAGTGCTTCAGCCATGAAGAAAGACTGGACAGGCTGGGGTTGTTTTCCTTGGAGCAGAGAAGGCTGAGGGGGGACCTGATTGAGGTGTACAAAATTATGAGGGGCATAGATAGGGTAGATAGAAAGGAACTTTTTCCCTTAGTAGAGGGGTCAATAACAAGGGGGCATAGATTCAAGGTAAGGGGCAGGAGGTTGAGAGGGGATTTGAGGAAGAACTTTTTCACCCAGAGGGTGGTTGGAATCTGGAACTCACTGCCTGAAAGGGTGGTAGAGGCAGGAACCCTCACAACATTCAAGAAGCATTTGGATGAGCACTTGAAATGCCATAGCATACAAGGCTATGGACCAAGTGCTGGAAAATGGGATTAGATTAGACAGGGCTTGATGGCCGGCGCAGACACGATGGGCCAAAGGGCCTCTTTCTGTGCAGTATATCTCTATGACTCTATGACTCTAACATAATTAACAGCAGGCAGGGTAGTTTAGTGATAATGAGAACATTACTGAAGAAAAGTAACTGCTGGGAAGAACTGTACAGGGCGTGGTGAGACCACAACTGGAGTACTGCATACAGTTTTGCTCTCCTTATTTAAGGAATGATATACTTGCATTGGATGCAGTTCAGAGAAGCTTCACTAGGTTCATTCCTGGGATGAAGGGGTTGTCTTATGAGAAAAGGTTGAGCAGGTTGGGCCGATACTCATTGGAGTTTAGAAGAATGAGAGCTGGTCTTAAACATAGAACCTGGTTCTGGACTCCCCGGCCATCGGGAACATCCTTCCTGCATCTAGTCTGTCCCGTCGTGTTAGAATTTTATAAGTTTCAATGAGATCCCCAGGGGTCACAGTCTAAGGATAAGGGGTAAACCATTTAGGACAGAGATGAGGAGGAATTTCTTCACCCAAAGAGTGGTGAACCTGTGGAATTCTCCACCACAGAAGGCAGTTGAGGCCAATTCATTAAATACCTGTAATGCCCGAATTGCATGTAAACACCTTCTTGTATATGTCCCACAAATACGCTATGGGAAACAACAAGGAAGGAGGTTGTTGGGTATGTACCCAAATCCCTATCCACTCTAAGGGAGGGATTTCTCTTAGACCTGTCCCACTTAATCTGTCAGAAGTAGTAGAATGGTATATATACCAGAGCGGCACACGCCAATCCCCTAGGATGCCCCAGGCTGGAGAAATTACTTCGGTGATTGGGGAACAGGAGGATGGGGGTCGTGGATAATAGAAGGATTGATCATGATAGCCTGTATCATATGCGGAATATTCCTGATCATAGTTTTGCTAAAGTGTTGTTGTAGACAGCTAGGACAAACACTTCTGAAGGCAGGGCCAGCTAAAATGATGGTGCAGCTAGGCACTAATGATCCAATCAAAGAAGAAATGGAAAGAATGAATCAGAGTTTGGTGGATTAGGCTGTCCTCAAGGAGGACAAAAGGGGGGAATGTGGAAACATGGCCATAAGAACCACCCCAGAGGCTAATGGGAAAATAGTAAAAGAATTGACATTGCTATTAACCGCATAAACAGCAAAAAAGAAAGAATAGGTTTAGTCACGTACATCAGGGGTTAGCAGTAGGTCATATGAGTCATGTAACCACAAGAACAAGGAACGAAGGATAAAATAAGAATTGATTATGGAACTTGGGGAAGAATTTCAGTATATACTAACATCAGGAAACAGATGGGCTTAACCCAGTGCTTATGAATACCTTGTTGCTATAGAACTAACACCCATGATTGGTTAAAAGAACTAAGAATGATGAGATTTTGAAATGGAATGCTCCAGTAAGTTTAACCTATATCCGCTTGTCTAACTAGAATATGGTAAGATCGAAACTGCTTTGCACACAATTTTATATTTAACCATTACACATGATCATATGGAACTTGTTTACTTGACTGTATAAAAACGCTGCGAAATGTTTAATCTGCGGAGCTGTAGTCTCAACCTTTGAACTGCTCTCCCCTTGCTGCAAGTAAATAAAGATCTCTTTCTGACGGTATATTTGTGTAAAGAGTCTTACTCGGAGTTGAGATTTCGACACTCCAAGGCCAATATATCCTTCCTAAGGTGTGGTGCCCAGAACTGCTCACAGTACTCCAGGTGTGGTCTAACCAGGGTTTTGGCCTCAGCTGGAGTCTTGTGTACAGTTCTGGGCACCACACTTTAGGAAGGATGTCAAGGCCTTGGAGAGGGTACAGAGGAGGTTGACCAGGATGGTACCAGGGATGAGGGACTTCAGTTATGTGGAGAGATTGGAGAAGCTGGGATTGTTCCCCTTAGAGCAGAGAAGGTTAAGAGGAGACCTAATAGAGGTGTTCAAAATGATATGGGGTTTTGATCGAGCAAGTAGGGAGAAACTGTTCACTCTGGCAAGTGGGTCAGTAACCAAAGGTCACAGATTTAAAATAGTTGCTAAAAGAACTAGAGGGGAATGAGGAGAATTGTTTTCATACACAGGGTTGTTAAGATGTGGGACGCACCATCTGAAAGGATGCTGGAATCAGGTTCCACAGGAACTTTCAAATGGTAATTGGACGTGTACTTGAAGAGGACTGGTTTGCAGAGTTCTGGGATAAAGCTGGGGTTTGGGACTAAATTGGACAGCTCTTTCAAAGAGCTGGCACAGACATGATGGGCCGAATCACCTCCTTCTGTGCTGTTAGATTCTATGATCAGTGTGAACACGCTGGTGTCCCTTAAGGCTCTTCGAGCTTTTAAAACTCTTCCCACAGTCAGAACATTTAAAGGGTCTCTCTCCAGTATGAACTCGCTGATGTACCAGCAGGTTGGAGGACTGAGCGAATCCCTTCCCACACTCGGAGCAGGTGAAAGGCCTTTCACCAGTGTGTAGGTGTTGGTGTCTCTTCAGCTCCCCGGAGCTTTTAAAGCTCTTCCCACAGTCAGAACATTTAAAGGGTCTCTTGTCAGTGTGAACTCGCTGATGTACCAGCAGGTTTTTGGGCCGAGCGAATCCCTTCCCACACACGGAGCAGGTGAACGGCCTCTCCCCAGTGTGGAGTTGTTGGTGTCGCTTGAGCTGCCGTGGGCCTTTAAAACTCTTCCCACAGTCAGAACATTTAAAGGGTCTCTCGTCAGTGTGAACAAGCTGGTGTCTCAGTAGGATGGATGACTCAGTGAATCCCTTCCCACACACGAAGCAGGTGAACGGTCTCTCCCCAGTGTGAACTCGCTGGTGTCGCTTGAGCTACCGGGGGATTTTAAAACTCTTCCCACACTCAGAACATTTAAAAGGTCTTTCGTTAGTGTGAACACACTGGTGTACCTTCAGCTCCCCGGGGCTTTTAAAGCTCTTCCCACAGTCAGAACACTGAAATGGTCTCTCATCTGTGTGAACAAGCTGGTGTCTTAGCAGGGTGGATGACTGCAGGAATCCCTTCCCACACACGGAGCAGGTGAACAGCCTTTCCACAGAGTGAACTCACTGGTGTCCCTTCAGCTCCCCGGGGCTTTGAAAGCTCTTCCCACAGTCAGAACAGTGAAATGGTCTCTCGTCAGTGTGAACTCACTGGTGTGTCAGCAGGTGGGATGAACAAACAAATCCCTTTCCACACACGGAGCAGGTGAACGGACTGTCCCTAGTGCGATTACGGCGTTGAACTTCCAATGCAGACGGGGAACAGAAGCCCTTCCCGCCGGCCCCACCTTTACCCGGTTTCTCCCTGGTGTGATGGCGCATGTGTCTCGCCAGGTCAGGCGATCGGCTGAATCCGCGTCCACCCACCGAACACGTGTGCGGTTTGTCATCGCTGCGATCGCTGCTTTCTCCTTCCATGTGCAAAGGCCGATGATATTCAGGTCCTGATGAATCGAGCGACTCTGTCAGATCTTGACGTGATGTTTGGTCTGAGCTTCCCGCCTGTAACTGATCCACTTCTATAACCCTGTAAATTGAGATCAGAAAAGGATCAGAGGCAAACTGTTGTTTAATTTTCCCCTTTCCGAACCTAGGGGCAGTGAAGCTGATTTTCAGGCTCCAGCTGCTGCACAGGTTGGTTGAAAGGATCAGCAGTAATGGCGGCTGTAATACCCACAAGCCCCGGCGCTCCAGAAAGCACTCTGTTGACGCTGAGTCCCGCGCATGCGCCTCATGGCCCCCACGCTCTCCCTCCTGCTCCACAATCGCCCGTCCCGATCAGTCTGCAACGCCCATGCTCAGCGAACAAAATCCCGCGGTTAGAACACCCGGCGCGCATGCGGAGCCGCAACATCTGGTACGCGTGCGCGGCTCAGGTGGGGGCAAGTCGGTGTTTCGCCTCAACCGCCAGGGAGGTGCGCATGCGCAGGACGACCCAACATTCTTCCTGTCAGCAATCACTCCCTCGTTTCTTTAATAAAAACAGAAAATGCTGGAAATACTCAGCAGGTCAGGCAGCATCTGTGGAGAGAGAAACAGAGTTAACATTTCAGGTCGATGACCTTTCATCAGAACTGCTTGTTCTTTAGTGTCAGCCAGTGGCTCAGTTGGTAGCACTCTTGCCTCTGAGTCAGAAAGTTGTGGGTTCAAGTCCCAGCCCAGAGACTTGAACATAGAAATCTAGGCTGACACACCAGTGCAGTGCTGAGGGAGTGTGGCACTGTCGGAGGTGCCGTCTGTCGGATGAGATGTTAAACTAAGGCCCTGTCTGCTCTCTCAGGTGGATGTAAAAGATCCCATGGCACTATGTTGAATAAGAGCAGAGGAGTTATCCCTAGTGTCCTAGCCAATGAGTTTATCCCTCAAAAAACATAGATTATCTGGTCATTATCAGATTACTGTTTGTGGGAGCTTGCTGTGCGCTAATTGGCTGCGTTTCCTACATTACAACAGTGACTGCAGTTCATTGACTGTAAAGCACTTTGGGTCATCTGGTGGTGGTGGAAGGCACTCTATAAATGCAAGTCTTTCTTTCTTCACTGGTCTCACCAGCGAACTCTTCAGGCTGATTGACAGCTTGGCTCCGTGTCCAGTTCCGATGGACGGGTCACATCGTCTGCATGCCCGATACGAGACTCCCAAAACATGCGCTCTACTCGGAGCTCCGGCATGGCAAGAGAGCCCCAGGTGGGCAGCGGAAACACTTCAAGGACACCCTCAAAGCCTCCTTGAAAAAGTGCAACATCCCCACCGACACCTGGGAATCCCTGGCCCAAGACCGCACAAAGTGGAGGAGAAGCATCCAGGAAGGCGCCGAACACCTCGAGTCTCTTCGCCGGGAGCAAGCGGAAGCCAAGCGCAGGCAGTGCAAGGAGTGCACATCAACCTAAGCACCCCACCCACCCATCCCTTCAACCACCATCTGCCCCACCTGTGACAGAGACTATAGGTCCCGCACTGGACCCATCAGCCAGAGAACTCATTCTTAGTGTGGAAGCGTCATCCACAGTTCCCAGGGACTGACTGAGGAGGATCAACAGCCGAGAGTGTGCGCATGCGCGCGCGGGACGGCGAATTGGCCGAGTCCGGCATAGCGACCCCTCCCGGTCACCGAGGGTAATAACAGCGCATGCCCAGAGGAGACCAACCCCTTCCCTCACTCGGAGCTGTGCCTGCGCACTCGGATCCTGTCGGACGAAGTCGGCACGGGGCATTCCGGGAAAGGCCTTGGTGTCGGTTACAGAGTCGCGAACGGTGACGCAAAATGAGTTTTCTCCGCTCCGATTGGGTGCAGAATCATGCAGGGTTGGGGGGAGGGGTGGATCGGGAGAGAATAAAGAGAAATAGAAAAACCTGAGAGTCCGCGAGACTCCGGACCAAGCGGCGTCAGTTGGATGGTGCACGTGATCTCCTCGGGGACACGTGACCTGGGCCCGCAGCCTGATTGAAGGGAGCTTCTGACCAATAGGGAGCGAGCGGGGCGGGGCTGGAGGAGCGAGCCGGCAGCGGGTCCTCCAACCAATCGGGGAGCCCAAGGGGCGGGACTAGCGCCAGCTGATTGTCTGATCCGCAGGGCAGCGAGTTTCTCCAGTCCCTTGTTCAGGGCCCGGGGCCAGGGGAGGCTGTGGGCCTTTATTCCCCTTATTGGACACAAGGCTCTTTGTCTCACAACACACTGGCTCAGGTTTTAATACAGGCTTTTTAAATTCATCAATAAAAGTAGATAAACCCCGTGCTTCTATGGCACAGAATTTCTAATATTTTATAGAATCATAGAATGGTTACAGCACAGAAGGAGGCCATTCGGCCCGTCGAGCCCCGTGCTGGCTCTCTGCAAGACCATTCAGCTAGTCCCACTCCCCGCCCTTTCCCCGTAACCCTGCAAATTTCTTTACTGCAGGTACTTATCCAATTCCCTTTTGAAAGCCGTGATTGAATCTGCCTCCACCACCCTTTCAGGCAGTGCATTCCAGATCCTAACCACTCGCTGCGTAAAAAAGTTTTTCCTCATGTCGCCTTTGGTTCTTCTGCCAATCCCCTTAAATCTGTGTCCTCTGGTTCTCGACCCTTCCGCCAATGGGAACAGTTTCTCTCTATCTACTCTGTCTAGACCCCTCATTATTTTGAACTCCTCCATCAAATCTCCTCCCAACCTTCTCTGCTCTAAGGAGAACAACCCCAGCTTCTCCAGTCTATCCACGTAACTGAAGTCCCTCATCCCTTATCACTGGAACCATTCTTGTAATTCTTTTCTGCACCATCTCTAAGCCCTTCACATCCTTCATAAAGTGCGGTGCCCAGAATTGGACACAATACTCCAGTTGAGGCCGAACCAGTGTTTTATAAAGGTTCATCATAACTTCCTTGCTTTTGGACTCTGTGCCTCTATTTATAAAGCCCAGGACCCCGTATGCTTTTTTAACCGCTTTCTCAACCTGCCCTGCCACCTGCAATGATTTGTGCACACATACCCCCAGGTCTCTCTGTTCATGCACCCACTTTAGGATTGTACCCTTTAGTTTATATTACCTCTCCTCGTTCTTCCTACCAAAATGTACCACTTCACACTTTTCTGCGTTAAATTTTATCTGCCACGTGTCCGCCCATTCCACCAGCCTGTCTATGTCTTCTTGAAGTCTATCACTATCCTCCCCACTGTTCACTATACTTCCAAGTTTTGTGTCATCTGCAAATTTTGAAATTGTGCTCTGTACACCCAAGTCTAAGTCATTAATATATATCAAGTAAAGCAGTGGTCCTAGTACCGACACCTGGGGAACACCACTGTGTACCTTCCTCCAGTCCGAAAAGCAACCGTTCACCACTATTCTCTGTTTCCTGTCACTTAGCCAATTTCCTATCCATGCTGCCACTGTCCCTTTTATTCCATGGGCTTCAACTTTACTGGCAAGCCTATTATGTGGCACTTTGTGAAACGCCTTTTGGAAATCCATGTACACCACATTAAGCGCATTGCCCTCATCAACCCTCTCTTTTATCTCATCAAAAAACTCAATCAGAATCAGAGCGGTCTCTGGGGCACGAGGAATTGTGGGTGCTGCGGCCGCCATTAGTCAGAGGCTGTCGGGAAGAGTTTTATTGCAGGCTGATGGAAGTCGGTTCCTGGCTGCCTGTGTAGGTCTTTTTGTTGCTTCAGTTTGAGCTGGAGTGGAGATGGGGGAGAAGCTGCTGGGTTTAACCCCCATTACTTCTGAGCCCAGGAGGGCCCAACAATTTCCAATGTGAGACTGTCAAGGGAGGTGGATTCTGGGGGAGATTAGGTTGCTAAGCAGACACTGTTCGCACAATGTAAAAGAGTATTGTTTTAGGAACAATTATTTCTGTAAAGGCTTTTAATCCGTTTTACATACAGATTTTAAAAATTAATTCTTGGGATATGGGCATCGCTAGCAAGGCCAGCATATATTGCCAATCCCCAGTGTCCCGTTGAGAAGGTGATGGTGGGCCTTCTTCTTGAACCGCTGCAGTCCGCGTGGTGAAGGTACTCCCACAATGCCAGGTGTTACCAGGTTTTGACTTGGCAACGAACGGTGATATTTGTCCAAGTCAGGATGGTGAGTGACTTGGAGGGGAACTTGGTGGTGATTGTGTTCCCATGTACCTGCTTCCCTTGTCCTTCTACAAGCTGGAGGTTGCGGGTTTGGGAGTTTTTGTCAAAGTTGTTGTCGAGCTGCAGACGTATAAAGTCTCTCTCCTTTGACCCCTCCCACTCCCACCTCTCTCTCTCTCTCCTCCCATAGAGGCCAGCGTCGTGTGTCGGCCCAGACCAGGTGGCAGGTTCCCTTCCCTGAAGGACATCAGTGAACCAGTTGGGATTTTACGACAATCCGGCAGCTTTCATGGTCACTTTTTTCTGGTGCTGACCCCACAAATGACCAGATTCATTGAGCTCAATTTCACAACCCGCCTTTGTGTTTTTGTGTGTTCTCTCTCACGCTCCCTTTTTCCTGTTTTAAATTCATTTTACAGGGTATTAGAAGGGGAGGATTTGAAGACGGGAAACTCAAACAAAACATCACATCAAGATCTGACAGAGTCACTTGATTCATTGGGACCTGAATATCAACAGATTTGAGCATGGAAGCAAAAAGCACTGTTCACAGCGGAGAGAAACCTTACACGCGTTCTCAATGTGGATGAGGCTTCAGTCGATCATCTGGCCTGTCGAGACACAAGCGCAGTCACACTGGGGAGAAACCGTGTAAATGTGGAGACTGTGGGAAGGGATTCAGTTACCCGTTTGAGCTGGAAATTCATCGACGCAGTCACACCGGGGAGACACTGTTCACCTGCCCCGAGTGTGGGAAGGGATGCACTCATTCCTCTGCCCTGCTGAAACACCGGCGAGTTCACACTGACAAGAGACTTTTTAAATGCCCGGACTGTGCGAAGTGCTATAAAAGTTCCAGGGAACTGACGTGTCATCAACGTGTTCACACTGACGAGAGACCATTCAGGTGCTCTCACTGTGGGACTGGGTTCAGGCGATCATCTGACCTCACTGTACACCAGCGCACCCACACTGTGGAGAGGCCGTTCACCTGCTCCGTGTGTGGGAAGGGATTCACTCAGTCATCCCAGCTTACTAAACACCAGCTTGTTCACACTGATGAGAGACCTTTTAAATGTTCTGACTGCGAGACGTGCTTTAAAAGGAAAAAGGATCTGCTGACGCACCAACGATTTCACACTGGGGAGAGGCCGTTCACCTGCTCCATGTGTGGGAAAGGATTCGCCCATTCATCCAAACTACTGAAACACCAGCATGTTCACACTGGGGAGAGGCCGTTCACTTGCTCTGTGTGTGGGAAGAGATTCACTGATTCATCCAACCTGCTGAGACACCAGCGAGTTCACATGTGACTGCAGAGGTTGGATTCTGCTGTTATTGCTGCTGTTAATCACATCCAGGACTGAACCATGATCATTCTGACAGTTGGGGTTTGTTTCTGCTGATGTTAATAACCCCTATAACTGGGCTGGAATTTAATATTCTGGAGACGTTAAACTGAGGCCCCGTCTGCGCTCTCAGGTGGATGTAAAATATCCCATGGCACTATTTCGAAGACGAGCAGGGGAGTTATCCCCGGTGTCCTGGTCAATATTTATCCTTCAATCAACATACCAAAAAAAGTAAGATTACCTGGTCATTATCATGTTGCTGTTTGTGGGAGCTTGTTGTATGCAAATTGGCTGCCACATTACAACAGTGACTCCACTTCAAAAGTACTTCATTGCCTGTAAGCGCTTTGGGATGTCCTGAGGTCGTGAAAGGCGCTATAGAAATGCAAGTCTTTCTTTTATAAATGTCAAATAATCAGCTTTGTTTAAAACACATTGTTGTAGATTTTCTTCTTTCCCACCTGAGTGTTTAGCATCACCTGGCTGGAGCTCAGAAAGGACAATCTGGGGGAGGATCGTACGGCGGGAACAGAACTTCAGCCTGGACACAGTCCTTCAGGGCCACACTGAGAGGGGCAAACGGCACTTTGGTCTTTCTCGCCTCTCTTCACTGACAGCAAAGTCCCCATGTGAGTTAATCTTGAGGCCTGTAAGAAATGTGTCCCAGCCGCTCCCTTCCATGGTTCAGAGCTCCTAGGCACGGAACAGAAGGCCCCTTTACAGGAGTCAGGAAGAACAACGGTGAATGCTGGAAACGTGCTGTCAAATCAGAGATTGGTGTAAAACTGCGATCTGCTCCTGACTGAAAGTGACACGGCAGGTTTAAGTTTCTCGTCTAAAAATCACAGGTAATTATTCCATGAAGATTTAACATGATTGTGTGACAGTCCTGAATCTACCATTTTAAGGCAGGCATTAACCCATTTAAAACAAACCTGTTTAAAATAAATTAACCAAAGCCTACATTAAAATAGCAGACGGAGGAGTTCACAGGAGCCTGTTAACTGCTGGTACAATTATACAACAGACATTTGATCTCCAGATAAAGAAGGACCTGCAGCGTGTTTCCAGGAATTCCCTGTTTTATTGATGTGTGTGTGTTAGACACCAGGATAACTAAAAATACACGACCCGGAACATTCACGGGGGTGCGATCCCGACAGTTACTCTGGGATCACTCCCACTGTGGAACTCCACCACTGACCCTGCTGAAGGTTGTAGGCTCAGGGAGTGGGGCCTCCAGGAGTGGACGGTAAGAAAGCTGGGTTGTATTAGATCAGATTTTATATGAAATAGAGTCATAAAAGTAAAGTCTTCCTAGTTTTATGTACATGTATGTTTAATATGAGTAAACTTTGTATTAAAGACCCGTGTCTAGTGAACTATTAGCTTGTAATCACCTCAGACAGAACAGGCTCTAATTATCCCTTTTAAGCTGAAACAGACCTCGTGTGAACAGAACCAGCAGAGCTGAGAACTCTGCCTGTGTGGACTGAGCGGAACTGTGAAGGCCATTTGTTTCTTGAAATGCCCCAGTAAAAGCAAACTCTGACATTGTTCTGACTCGCAGATTCCTCGTAGCTCCAATGAACAGGAAGCGGTTACTCGATGAACCCTAAACAGCCATCCAATGGAATGCTTTGTTTGATGAATGTCTTTCAGCTCAATGGTTTGATTGGCCGAGGTAACCAGGGTCACATGGGCTGTACCTGATTGGGCTTTAAATACAGGAACTGTTTGCAGCTTAGGTCAGAGAGCACCCCGGGAAGAAGAAAGCTGACAGCTACAGCCAAGGTGGAACATCCTTCGGGCTGTCCCTGGAGAGGGAGCACGCGGTGTCCGCCGGGACGCTGGAGGCCTTCCGTGACCGGTGGGCACCGGAGGGACTGGAGTCAATTGTCAACATCAGCAACAGTATTCGGATCTGATTTAATTATAATTGGGAGTTAATTGTTTGTGCCCCTTTAAAAAGGGGGCTCTCTCGGTAATGTGACATCGATTGATGACAATGTCATTCTAATTGGCATTTTGAAAGAGTCGAACATCCTTTCGTGCCTCTCAGGCTTGGCAATGATCAAAGTCTGAGTTCATGGATACAGCTTGTTAGATTATGAGTCTTACTATATAACTATAATATTGTAAATATTACAATAAATATTCCTTTGTAGAATCTCCCATGTAAATATTTTGCACTCATTTAGTATAGGAGTTGTATTACTGTAGAATCTACATATTAAAAATAAAGCCTGTTGTTGTGGTGAAAATAAATTCACATCTAAACCGTGTAAATGTAAAAAGATGCAGTTTATTATCAGAGCTCTGGGAGAAGAGTCTCAGACCACGCGGTCTGTGCGAGCACCTTCTTGTTCTCTCTTGGTCGGTACAGCTTTTATTCTATTTTCATCCAATCACATTGTATTACAATAATCACCTGATCACATTGTATTACAATAATCACCTGATCACATATGGATTCTGTTCAGTATTAGTAAAGGTTAGTTACATCTTACTATGCCTTTGGTCACAGGTCAAATTCCCATGACCCCTATATTCTGCTGTGTCTACAATTTTTAGCTAAAGCAGCATATTCCTTATCGCTTACGCAAACGCACATATTCTGTCTGGTCCCACAACTGTGTCTTATCTTGGTTTTTTGAAGCTTCTCACATTGTTCTTTGTTTAGTTTTGCCTCTTTACGTAAGTCAATTTTTATTGTGATATTTCTTATCTTATTCACTTTCACATGACCCCACTCCTTTGTTCTGAGATTAATTTTGCTAGCATCACTTAATTAGTGGTCACCTCGGCTGTCCGAATTCTGAGAGGTTCAATTTAACCCCTTCAATACAATAGCTAATTAATCCTCCCCTGCAATGATTCTGGCAGCTAGGCCCTCGTGACCCTTCTTGGTCTGCAACACTGGGCTGCAGGTCATAGGTTACAGTATCAACAACTCGTTTGTAACTGAGCCCCTTCTTTCTGTTTTGCTTCTTGTCTCTGTCACTTGGACATTGAGTGCAGTTCTACAAACTGCCAGACCATGTACTAGGCTGATGTTTTTTTTTCTACCTTTCCGAAACTCAGAACAACTATTAGTATATATATGCAAGCTGACTGCCAAATCTGTGAAGCCATTTTTATGTTACTACTTCTAAGTCTAGCTGACACTTTCTTAAATCTTTCTCACACTTAAGCACTAGCTGTGTGTAGCCTGGTGGCTATGCCTTATCTTATTCTTGTAAGGCTCCATTGTATAAAGTCCTTGAGCTGGGCAGACTTTTATCTAGCCACCTGGCTTCTCCTCAGCCCTTAGTGATTTCGCACATAACCCCCTTCTCTACAGTAATTTGTTTGCTCTGCATTTTAAACACTGAGAGGACTTGCTTTTAACCCTTTCACCTGTGCTCAGGGGGATTAAGGTGTGTGGAGTGTTTCATTGGAGATCTCGAACTCAACTAAGAATAGCGTAAAAGCTCATCAGGATTGTAAACAACTTCAGTCTGACATACACTCAAGATTGGTGTCAGTGACTGTGGGGTTGGTTTATATCAGACAGGAGGAGATTGGTGTCAGTAACTGTGGGGCTGGTTTATATCAGACAGGAGGAGATTGGTTTCAGTGACTGTGGGGTTGGTTTATATCAGACAGGAGGAGATTGGTGTCAGTGACTGTGGGGTTAGTTTATATCAGACAGGAGGAGATTGGTGTCAGTGACTGTGGGGCTGGTTTATATCAGACAGGAGGAGATTGGTGTCAGTGACTGTGGGGTTAAAAACATAAGAAATAGGAGCAGGAGTGGGCCATTGGGCCCCTCAAGCCTTCAATAAGATCATGGCTAATCATCGACCTCAACTCATGCTTGACTAATCTGGAATTTTTTGCGGATGTAACTGTTAAAATAGATAAGGGAGAACCAGTGGATGTGGTGTATTTGGACTTTCAGAAAGCTTTCGATAAGGTCCCGCATAAGAGATTAGCGTGTAAAGTTAAGGCACATGGGATTGGGGGCAAGGTACTGACTTGGATAGAGAACTGGTTAGCAGACAGGAAGCAAAGAGTTGGAATAAACGGGTCTTTTTCCGAGTGGCAGGCAGTGACTAGTGGGGTACCGCAGGGATTGGTCCTAGGACCCCAGCTCATCACAATATATATTAATGATCTAGACGAGGGAACTAGATGTAATATCTCCAGGTTTGCAGACGACACAAAGCTGGGTGGGCGTGTGTGCTGTGAGGAGGATGCCAAGAAACTCCAGTATGATTTGGACAGGTTGGGTGATTGGGCAGATGCAATATAATGTGGATAAATGCGAGGTTATCCACTTTGGTGGCAAAAACAGGAAGGCAGATTATTATCTGAACTGCAATAGATTGGGTAAGGGAAAGTGCAATGAGACCTGGGTGTCCTTGTGCACCAGTCGCTGAAGGTAAACATGCAGGTGCAGCAGGCGGTTAAGAAGGCAAATGGTATGTTGGCCTTCATAGCGAGAGGGTTTGAGTACAGGAGCAAGGATGTCTTGATGCAGTTGCACAGGGCCTTGGTGAGATGACACCTTGAGTATTGTGTGCAGTTTTGGTCGACTTATCTGAGGAAGGATGTTCTTGCCATGGAGGGAGTGCAGCGAAGATTCACCAGACTGATACCTGGGATGGCAGGAATGAAGTATGAGGAGAGATTGGGTCGATTGGGCTTGTACTCGCTGGAGTTTAGAAGAACGAGGGAGGATCTCATTGAAACTTATAAAATTCTAACAGGACTAGACAGACTAGATGCAGGAAGGATGTTCCCGATGGTGGGGGAGTCCAGAACCAGGGGTCACAGTCTAAAGATAAGGGGTAAGCCATTTAGGAATTAGATGAGGAGGAATTTCTTCACCCAGAGAGTGGTGAACCTGTGGAATTCTCTACCACAGAAGCCAATTCATTAAATATATACAAGAAGGAGTTAGATATATTGCTTAAGGCTAAAGGGATCAAGGGATATGGGGAGAAGGCAGGGACAGGGTACTGAGTTTGGATGATCAGCCATGATCTCATTGAATGGTGGAGCAGGCTCGAGGAGCCGAATAGCCTACTCCTGCTCCTATCTTCTATGTTTCTATGTTTCTAACTCCACTTTCCCGCCCAATCTCCATATCCCTTGATTCCCCTAGAGTCCAAAAACCTATCTATCTCAGTCTTGAATATACTCAAAGACTCAGTGTTCACAGCCCTCTGGGGCAGAGAATTCCAAAGATTCATAACCCACTGAGTGAAGAAATTCCTCCACATCTCAGTCTTAAATGGCCTACCCTTTATACTGAGACTATGACTCCTAGTTCTAGACAGTCCAGCCAGGGGAAACAACCTCTCAGCATCTACCCTGTCAATCCCCATCAGAATCTTGTATGTTTCAATGAGATCACCTCTCATTCTTCTAAACTCCAGCGAGTTTTTCACACAGGAGATTAGTGTCAATGCAGTGAAGTCTCTTGCAGGGTTTATCCCTGTGAAAATTCTGCTGGATAATCAGGAATGTGGGTACCGGGGATCTCCTGTGTAAATAATTGCAGAATCACAGAGGGATCTTTACTCGGGCTGTAACCCGTGCTGTACCTGCCCTGGGAGTGTTTGATGGGACAGTGTAGAGGGAGCTTTACTCTGGATCTAACCCGTGCTGTACCTGTCCTGGGAGTGTTTGATGGGACAGTGTAGATGGAGCTTTACTCTGTATCTAACCCGTGCTGTACCTGCCCTGGGAGTGTTTGATGGGACAGTGTAGAGGGAGCTTTACTCTGGATCTAACCCGTGTTCTACCTGCTCTGGGGGTGTTTGATGGGACAATGTAGAGGGAGCTTTACTAACCCGTGCTGTACCTGCCCTGGGAGTGTTTGATGGGACAGTGTAGAGGGAGCTTTACTCTGTATCTAACCTGTGCTATACCTGCCGTGGGAGTGTTTGATGGGACAGTGTAGAGGGAGCTTTACTCTGTATCTAACCCGTGCTATACCTGCTGTGGGAGTGTTTGATGGGACAGTGTAGAGGGAGCTTTACTCTGGATCTAACCCGTGTTGTACCTGCCCTGGGAGTGTTGATGGGACAGTGAAGAGGGAGCTTTACTCGGTATCTAACGCGTGCTGTACCTGCCCCGGGAGTGTTTGATGGGACAGTGTAGAGGGAGCTTTACTCTGTATCTAACCCGTGCTATACCTGCCGTGGGAGTGTTTGATGGGACAGTGTAGAGGGAGCTTTACTCTGTATCTAACCCGTGCTATACCTGCCGTGGGAGTGTTTGATGGGACAGTGTAGAGGGAGCTTTACTCTGGATCTAACCAGTGTTGTACCTCCTCTGGGGGTGTTTGATGGGACAGTGAAGAGGGAGCTTTACTTGGTATCTAACCCGTGCTGTACCTGCCCTGGGAGTGTTTGAACCTGCAAGTTAATAAGCCGAGGTATTAGCTAGAATCTTACACCCTAAGTCTCTCTGCTCCTCCGCTCCTTTCAAAGTTTTACCATTTCATGTACATTTCCTATGTTTTTCTTCCTCCTAAATCTATCGCCTCACACATCTCCAGTCTGAAGAACATCCATTTACCACGACTCTCTGTTTTCTGCCATTTACCCAACTTCCTATCCACGCTGCCCCACTCCCTTTAATACCGTGAGCCTTAATTTGATCAACAAGCCTCCCATCTGTCACCTTATCAAACACCTTTTGACAATCCATCTCCACAACACCCACTGCATTTCCTCCCTCACTGCACCGAGTGCGGCCCCAGGCCACATTATAAATACAGTGAACATTATCCACCCGCCTGCGCCCTCAGCAAAGGGGCCCCGCCCGCCCAAACTCCGGGACAGACAGGAAGTCAGGGAGCGTCTGTAAATGCAGGAGAAATGGAGACTGGTCAGGGAGTGTCTGTAAATGGAGACTGGTCAGGGAGCCTCTGTAAATGGAGGAGAAATGGTTACTGGTCAGGGAGCGTCTGTAAATGGAGACTGGTCAGGGAGCGTCTGTAAATGGAGAAGAAATGAGACTGGTCAGGGAGCGTCTGTAAATGGAGGAGAAATGGTGACTGGTCAGGGAGTGTCTGTAAATGGAGACTGGTCAGGGAACGTCTGTAAATGGAGGAAAAATGGTTACTGGTCAGGGAGCGTCTATAAATGGAGGAGAAATGGTGACAGGTCAGGAAGCATCTGTAAATGGAGGAGAAATGAGACTGGTCAGGGAGCGTCTGTAAATGGAGGAGAAATGGTGACTGGTCAGGGAGTGTCTGTAAATGGAGACTGGTCAGGGAGCGTCTGTAAATGGAGACTGGTCAGGGAGCGTCTGTAAATGCAGGAGAAATGAGACTGGTCAGGGAGCGCCTGTAAATGGAGGAGAACTGGTGACTGGTCAGGGAGTGTCTGTAAATGGAGACTGGTCAGGGAGCATCTGTAAATGCAGACTGGTCAGCGAGCGTCTGTAAATGGAGGAGAAATGGAGACTGGTCAGGGAGCATCTGTAAATGGAGGAGAAATGGTGACTGGTCAGGGAGCGTCTGTAAATGGAGGAGAAATGGTGACTGGTCAGTGGCTTTTATTCCCCTTATTGGACACAAGGCTCTTTGTCTCACAACACACTGGCTCAGATTTTAACAATCGGTTTACAGGGAATAGTGAATTGAAAATTGCAAAACTGAGATTTTTAGAATTACACAGGATTACACAGGATATACGGCACAGAAACAGGCCATTCGGCCCAACCAGTCCATGCCGGCTTTTATGCTCCACACGAGCCTCGTACCGCCTTTCCTCATCTAAATCTATCAGCATAACCCTCTATTCCCTTCTCCCTCATCTGCTTGTCCAGCCTCCCCTTAAATGCTTCGATACTGTTCGCTTCAACCACTCCCTGTGGTAGTGAGTTCCACATTCTCACCACTCTCTGGGTAAAGAAGTTTCTCCTGAATTCCCTGTTGGATTTCTTGGTGTCTATCTTATATTGATGGCCTCTAGTTATGCTCTTCCCCACAAGTGGAAACATTCTCTCTGTATCCACTCTACCTTCCATTCCACTAGGACCTTTCCAGAATCTAGGGAATTTTGGAAGATCACGACCAATGCATCCACTATCTCTGCAGCCACCTCTTTTAGAACCCTCGGATGTAGGCCGTCAGGTCCAGGGGATTTGTCGGCTTTTAGTCCCATTACTTTCTCAAGTACTTTTTAGTGACTGATATTAATTACTTTAAGTTTCTCACTCTCATTAGTCCCTTGGTTCCCCACTATTTTTGGTATCTCAACTTTCTACAGTGTAGCTCACGAATGGTCGGGACCTCTCGCCCTGACCGAGGTGGACGAGAAGCCTGCGCAGCCCCTCCGTGTCAAGTATGACAACGTGGACAAAGGTGTGCTGGGTAAAGTGCTGAGCTCGGCCCAGGAACTGACTGCAGCTGAGAGCTGAACACACAGGAACCGCTCCAGTGCCTGGAGCCAGCAACAAGAGGCAACAAAAGCAAGGAAGGCACAGAGTCCAAAAGCAGAGAAGTTATGATGAACCTTCATAAAACACTGGCTCGGCCTCAGCTGGAGTATTGTGTCCAATTCTGGGCCCCGCACTTTAGGAAGGATGTGAAAACCTCAGAGATGGTGCAGAAAAGATTTACAAGAATGGTTCCAGGGATGAGGGACTTCAGTTACGTGGATAGACTGGAGAAGCTGGGATTGTTCGCCTTTGAGCAGAGAAGGTTGGGAGGAGATCTGATAGAAGTGTTCAAAATCATGAGGGGTCCAGACAGAGTAGATAGAGAGAAACTGTTCCCATTGGCAGAACGGTCAGGAACCAGAGGATATATTCTAGGGATGTTGGCCTGAACGAGAACACTGACGTTGGTGCGCCTATCCTGCCAATGGATTTGCAGGATCTTGCGGAGGCAGCGTTGGTGGTACCTCTCCAGTGCTTTGAGGTGCCTATTGTACATGGTCCATGTCTCTGAGGCATACAGGAGGGCAGGTATTACTACTGCTCTGTAGACCATGAGCTTGGTGCCGGGTTTGAGGTCCTGGTCTTCAAACACTCTCTTCCTCAGGCGACCGAAGGCTGCACTGGCACACTGAAGGCGCCGTTGGACTTCGTCATCGATGCCTGCCCTTGTTAACAGTAGGCTCCTGAGGTATGGAAAGTGGTCCACGTTGTCCAAGGCCTTGTCATGGATTTTGATAATCGGGGGGCAGTACTGTGTGGCGGGGGCAGGTTGGTAGAGGACCTTTGTCTTACGGATGTTTAGTGTAAGGTCATGCTCTCATACGCTTTGGTGAAGGTGTTAACGATGGTTTGGAGTTCGACCTCTGAGTGAGCGCAGGCGCAAAATCTACAGACAGATCAGATACACAAATCTTTAAAAGTTGGAGGATAAGTTTATAAAGTGGTTTAAAAATGTTACCCGAGGTTTTTTATAAATGGGGCGTAGAAAACAAAACCATCGGTTCGGCTGCAGTTAGAATAAGTTTTGGGAATCTTACACTGGGAAGGATGTCGGGGCCACAGAGAGGCTGCAGAATAAATTCACTGAGGTTATACCACGGATGAGAGGCTTTAGTTATCAGAGAATCATAGAATGATACAGCACAAAAGGCGTCCATTCGGCCCATCATACTTGTGCCAGCTCTTTGGGAGAGCTATCCAATTAATCCCACTCCCTTGCTCTTTCCCCATATCCCGGCAAATGTTTTCCCTTCAAATATTTATCCAATTCCATTTTGAAAGTTACTCTTGAATCTGCTTCCTCCACCCTTTCAGGCAGTGCATTTCAGATCATAATAACTCGCTGGGTAAAGAAATGTTTCCTCATGATGGCCTGTCTGCAGTGAAGCGCCTGTTTGAGTTTCTAACTGAGGCGAACTTCTCTTTCCCAGGAGGAGAGACGAGAGAAACTGGGGCACTTCTCATTAGAACAAAGCAGGGTGAGAGGAGATGTGAGTGAGGTGTTTAAACTTGATCAACGACACCAACCAAAATATCAGAGACACTCCCTGTCCTTCAGGACCTGTGTCCAGGGGAGAAGCTGATGGGTTTATCAGATCATCTTTGGGTTAAATGTTGTGCTCGTGGAGCTGAGCCCCTAGTGTCAGCATCAAACACTCTCCAGTCGGGTACAGCACGGGTCAGATACAGAGTAAACCCATCAGCTGCTCCTCGACACAGATACCGAGGGACAGGGAGTGTCCGGGACAATGACATTTCTCACTCAATAATAAGGTATAAATTGATCCTGTACCTCTCCCCATTAATCCTGGGCTCCACACGGGGCGAATCCTGCTCCTGTTTCCCTTCCTGTAACAGCACTGAGCTAAACCCAGCCCATAATGAGCAGGGCTCAGGGAGGTTGGTTGCTAGGCACTGCAGTGATGTCATAAAGCAGGGCCATTCAGCCCAGCTGGTCGTCTCCTTGTCCCTTTAAAGGTGGAGAGCCGGGACACCCTGTCTCCAAACACATCCCACCTGTTCATACTGAGAATCCCCGGGGAAGGCCCAAGGCCCAGAGTGTGGAACACAACCAAGGGGGAAAGAGGAGGAGAGAAGGGGAGGTAAATCAAGGAGTCGGGACTCAGGGACACAAAGCTTCAGTTTTAGAGCCTGCAGACTTCAGGAGGGGAAGACTGAGTTCAGTAGTTTTCAGATCCAGGGAAAGAACAAGGAGCAGATGGGGAGACTGGTGTGGATTCCAGCACAGTGAGGCTGTAGGGGGAGGGAGATTGTGTCAGGCCGTGTATTAGGGGTGTAGGAGGGACAAGAGAGGAAAGGTCAGAGGAGCAATTACTGCAGCAGTGCCCATAAATAGTGAGAGAGAGAGAAGGTGGGTGTAGTGTATGTAACTGTTCTACCTTTAAGAGAACTATTGTATGTAACCGTTCACCTTTAAGAGAACTATTTTAGGTGTGGCACTACTTTATCTTGGCTGCTGTATACTGTAATACCGACGGTGACCACACCGGTATATAAGTGCTGTGTCAGGATTTATTGGGCAGATTCGCCCTGACCTTCGAATAGTAAAGTCCTGTTAAAGTTACTCTTGTAGTCTGTGTATTAATTCGCCATAATACCCACAGACTTTACAGTGGCGACGAGTTCGATCTTACCCTGCGGCAACAATACTTCCGAAGCAGTTAACGAGCATTGAGAAGAGGCACCCGCCCTCGTCGTTCTGCTGAGAGAAAACTCGAGTCTGCAGAGCAAGGAAGAAGGAAGAATTCAGACACGAAGCCTTCCATCAGCAACAGGCACTGATTGTTCCTTCTGCCACGGTGGTGAGTGAGCCGATCAGCACGAGAAGCAAGTCGGCCACGGTGACTGTGAGTAAAGGGAAAATAAAAAATAAACGGAGGATAAGGGCGGTGAACTCGACCACGGTCGGGGGGAAAGGAGCCGGACAGAAGTCGGGCCCAGAGGCGCTGAGACTGGGGCAGCGTGGAGCACGGAAGCCACGGTACAAGCGGGCTGGGAGATGCAACGGCGTCGTGAGACAGCTAGACCGCGACCGGCGAAAAAGGCCGGGCAGCTACCGAGGCCACGAGGCGCTGCGACCGGGATCGTAAGGCGCGGGAAGATATAAAAATAAATAAACCGCGGGGAACTCAGCCGCAGCCGGGGAGGAAAGCACTGGACTGCGAGAGGGCTGGGAGGCGCGATTGGAGTGAAAAAGGCCGGGCAGCGACCGAGGCCACGAAGCGCTGCGACCAGGATCGTAATGCGCGGGAAGATATAAAAATAAATAAATCACGGAGAACTCAGCCGCAGCCGGGGAGGAAAGCACCGGACTGCGAGAGGGCTGGGAGGCGCGATTAGAAGCCGCTGAGGGAGAGACAGAGCCCGAGCGAGCGGGAGAGACAGAGCCCGAGCGAGGGAGACTGAGTGAGATCCAGCCAGCGGCTGAAACTGTTCGCCGTCAACGGGTTGTACCCAGCGCCGGTTGCCCTGCCGAGAAAAGGGAACAACAGAGCCCGAGCGAGGGAGACTGAGCGAGATCCAGCCCAACGGCTGAAACTGTTCGCCGTCAACAGGTTGTACCCAGCGCCGGTTGCCCTGCCGAGAAAAGGGAACAAGGAACGCACTGAAGCTGACGCGCAGGCTGCGAACCCCGAAAGCCAGCAGTCGTCGCCCGAGGGAAAAGCTTACCCCTCCCACCAGGGGAAGAAACGCGGGAAGCCGCCAGTAGGCGGGGAAGACGACAGAAGCGGGAAACCGCCATTTTGAAAGTGGGCGGGGGAAGAAGACAAGCGCGGGAAACCGCCATTTTGAAAAAAAAAGTTAAAGAAAAATTTCGTGTTTGTTTCACAGAATGATAGTGAGAGATAGTGAAGATGCCTAAGCATGGTAACATCAACAACTTCGATTCCGAGGTGGAAGATTGGGCCACGTATCGAGATATATTGTGAGGCCAATAAGATAGCAGATGATGATAAAGCTCTCACCTTATTAAACGCAATGGGGGCAAAGACATACGGGCTATTGAAGCATCTTCTATCACCAGCTAAACCGGCGGATCAGACTTTCGCTAATATTGTTGCTGTCCTGAAGGATCATTTGAACCCCACACCACTGATGTTGGCGGAACGATTCAAATTCTATGCGAGAACACAACGGAAAGAGGAAAGCAACGCGGAATACTTGGTCGAACTGCGTAGACTAGCGAAATACTGCCAGTTTGGGGAAAATCTGACAGAGGCATTGAGAGACAAGTTCGTGTGCGGGTTGTCGAAGGAAGGAACACAAAAGCGTCTGCTAGAAGAGAACGATCTCACGCTTGATAAGGCTGTCCTTATTGCAGCATCGCACGAAGCCGCAGCGAGAGGCACAGTGGAAATGCAGCTGAAGGCAGCGGTACTCAGTGTGGATCAAATTACTTCGGGTACATCGAAATGTTATCGTTGTGGGAAGACAACACACGACCAGAACCAATGCTGGTTTAAAAACCAGGAATGTAGAAAATGTGGCAAACTTGGTCACATAGCTAAGGTATGCCGGTCAGGAAAGAAGACCAACAACAACAACAAAAAGTCACCGCAGGAAAAGTACAATAAGGTACACAAGGTGGCTGAGAAGAGTTCAGATGAACAGAATTCGGATTCAGACCCAACCGTTCAGGAACTGGGTAGTCTGAGAATTCACAATGTGAGTAAGGAAGCTGACCTGCAAACTATCTGGGTCATGCTAAAAATAGCCGGAGTCCAAGTGAAAATGGAATTGGACACAGGATCAGCCCTATCAGTCATAAATCGAAGGGATTACAACCAGCTATTCTCACACATACCCTTGAGAGATACCAAGATCGTATTGCAGACATACACGGGGCAGAAAGTATACCCCAAGGGAAGGATAAAAGTCAAGGTGAGAGACAGGGGCAAAGAACACCAAGGAATGTATTTATATGTACTACCTGAAGGAGGTCCACCACTTCTGGGATGGGAGTGGATCTGGGAAATAAACATGGAATGGCACTATTTAAAAGCAATAATGAGTGAGAACTCGGTGAAGACAATCAGCTCAGACTCTGAAACGGATGACGATAAGACCAGCCCAGGTGCGAAAGACAAGTTTAAAATGGACTTGCTGACTAAGGTTGGAAAAACGAAGGAGTGCATAAATGCTTATGCTTCAGAGGAGAACAAAGTTTCAGAACAGAATTCCACTGAACAACAACAACATAGTTTGACAGAGAATTCTGAGTCTGTCCAGTTTACAGATATGCACAATTCTGAGGAACACCGGGCTCGAACTCAACTCCATTTCAAATTACAACAGCAATTAGAACAATTGAGTTGCCGTCTCGAACAAGAGATGAAAGCAATGAAAAAGTTCTGTGACACAGAGTGGGAGAACCTGGAAAGACAACAGAAACAGGTGATGGAGAAAAAGGAGCAGGAGCACACAAACCGTCGGGGCAAGGAGGCCAAACGAATCAAAGCTGATTCGGTTTCAGAAGGTGCGTGCTTTAATCTGGTGGAGCAAGAGGTTCAGCAACTGAAAGCGCTTGTTAGCGGATTGCAGGCAGAAAAGACTGATTTGGTCGCCATGAACTCCGAGCTCCTACTGAAGTTGGGTGCAGCATCACCGGACGATTCAAGTGGGGAAATTCGAATGGTGGAGGCTGCGGATGATGGCGAAGTAGAAACAGCAACGGAGCCCCAGGGCAAGGTTATAAACAGCCCTGCAGCTACTGGGAAACGTATGAGGTCAGAAGAGTTAACGGTCAGCCAACTCTTTCATATGCTGAAGGACCAGACTCTGAAAGGGGAACAAATTGAACATGAGTTTAAATCTTCAAAGGAGAGGGGTTTGGAGTTAACGGTCAGCCAACTCCTTCATATGCTGAAGGACAAGACTCTGAAATGGGAACAAATTGAACAGGAGTTTAAATCTTCATAGGAGAGGGGTTTGGAGCTCCCAAAAGTTATTGAAATAGCTGAGGTTGCAACACAGACTGAGAAGATGGCAGCAGAGCAACCCTTGGATGCCAAAAGTACGCTGACTCACGTCAATGTTGAACAACAGAAGGTTGAAACAGCTGCTGCAGTAGAGGGATTGAATAGTCCGATCAACCAATCTCTAAATGAAGTTGAAGTATTGAAATCACAAATGACGTCATTAGTAAAAGATTTGCAGGAAGCCCAGAAAAAGCTGGATGAAGCTGAACGCCTGAAGAAGTCTCTTCAGGAAAGATGTCTGGATTTGGAACAAAAGCTGGCTAATGTCCAGCTGGGTATGGAGGAAATAGAAGACCCTCTCACTGGCCTAGCTCAAGATGACACCGAATATTACCATGACCTGTTGGACGACATCGAATATTACGATGACCTGTTCTGCCCAGCTTGTGATGAAAACTCCCAAAGTGCAGAAACCATGAAGAATCACAAAAAGTCTAAGGAACATCGGGAGATGGTGGCGCTACTACGGAAAAAGGAGGACGAGAAGGAGGAACTGTGCATGTAGCTGGCAGCTGACAGTGGAGCCCAGAGAGTCTCCAAGAAGCAGAAAAGGAAAAGATGAAGCAGAAGATGATGATCATCTGGACCATCATCATCACTAGTAGATCACGCACGGGGTCCCTTCGAACGGAGCCAAATCAGTTTGGAAGTAGAAAAACTTCCCAAGGTACTCAAGTTTTTACAAACCAACAATGCTGGTTCAGAAGGACGGAAGTTCAAGCTGTTAAGTCCAGTGAAGGACTATTGGATGAGTCACTCCAGCAACGTGAACCGACTACACCACAGGGAACTGCTACACCACTGAGGTGTTGTCAGGACCGAGTCAAGAAGCACGGAAGGCGCATCCACCGAGATTGAATCTGTGAACTGTTTTCCGCAGAGACTGAATCTATGAACTGTTTCCCGCAGAGACTGAATCTGTGAACTGTTTCTGCAGAGACTACATCTGTGAACTGTTTTAACATGAAGTTGGATATATGTTATGATGTTATGTTTAATGGGGAATACGTATGTTGTAAGCTAAAAAGGGAGGATTGTAGTGTATGTAACTGTTCTACCTTTAAGAGAACTATTGTATGTAACCGTTCACCTTTAAGAGAACTATTTTAGGTGTGGCACTACTTTATCTTGGCTGCTGTATACTGTAATACCGACGGTGACCACACCGGTATATAAGTGCTGTGTCAGGATTTATTGGGCAGATTCGCCCTGACCTTCGAATAGTAAAGTCCTGTTAAAGTTACTCTTGTAGTCTGTGTATTAATTCGCCATAATACCTACAGACTTTACAGTGGGGGTTCGAGTGGACCAGGGACAGTCTGTTGAACTCTCTGTTTGCTGTGACCAGTTTTCCTTCTGCTAAAAATGGCCTCCTGTAGCCCAGTGACACAAACAGCCCATTAAACTCCACCAATGGCCTTTGGTCTGGTGAGGTCTCCCTTTGTGAAACATCGGCTGTTGTTAAAGCTTTTCATTCGGACACGCTCACACTGAGAAATGAGCTGCAGAACTGCCGACACCGTCAGCTTTAAGGAGACGTTTCCCTTTGGAGATCGGATTGTCCATTGAGTTTGATTAAACTGATGTTAAAGTAACAATGCTGCTTTGCCCCGTGACAATAACAGATTATCAGAATATTTCCCATAGGTTAAAATCCAATGTTACAGGGGCTCACTGCCCTGGAGGGTTGAAGTGGGCCCTGTGATATAATAGAATTTTCTGTCCTGTCAGACTTGGACATCTTGTAGATCCATCTTTTAACAAGTTGTGGGAACTCAGTTCTCAGATGGATTCCACTCAGTTTGTAACAAGTCCTCAATCAGCTCGTCTTATTGTCGAGACATCAAGGACTCGACACACTGTGTGTGTGTGAAACAAAGCTCATTTATTTGACATTGATACAGATTAAACTCCAGCCCAGTTATAGGGGTTACTAACATCAGCTGAAACAAACCCCAACTGTCAGAATGAACATGGTTCAGTCCTGGATGTGATTAACAGCAGCAATAACAGCAGAATCCAACCACCGCAGTCACTTGTGAACTCGCTGGTGTGTCAGCAGGTGGGATGAACCATTGAACCCCTTCCCACACACAAAGCAGGTAAACGGGATCTCCACGGTGTGAGTGCATCGATGAATTTCCAGCTCATACGGGTAATTGAATCCCTTCCTGCAGACCCAACATATACACGGTTTCTCCATGGTGTGGGTGTCCTTGTGTCTATCCAGGTTGGATGATCAGTTGAAGCCGCGTCCACACACAGAACATGTGTATGGTTTCTCCCCGCTATAAATGGGGCAATGTTTTTTCAGGTTCTGTAACTAGTTAAAGCTCTTTCCACAGTCAGTGCACTGGAACACTCTCACTTGGGTGTGTCTCGGTGTTTTTCCAGTCAGTGATGTTTGAAATATTTTCCCACAGACAGAACAGACAAACATTCCTCCTTCCACATTCAAAGGGCTGATGATACTCAGCCTGTTACTTGGATTGGACTTGTCTCCATTCCCGTGCCGAGGGGATTGCTGTACCAGACGGGAGGGGCAACATTTGGGGACTCTCGATTCTCCACCAATTCCCATTCCCCTTCTTTCTGGTGGATAATGGAGGTGCCACTGTGTGTAACCAGCCAGAGTCAGCACCTTCAGGGGAGGAGAGGGAGGGGAACCAGTGAGTGTAGAACTGAACCCAGACAGAGTCAGCACCTTCAGGGGAGGAGAGAGAGGAACCAGTGAGTGTAGAACTGAACCCAGCCAGGGTCAGCACCTTCAGGGGAGGAGAGGGAGGCGAACCAGTGAGTGTAGAACTGAACCCAGCCAGAGTCAGCACCTTCAGGGGAGGAGAGGGAGGCGAACCAGTGAATGTAGAACTGAACCCAGCCAGAGTCAGCACCTTCAGGGGAGGAGAGGGAGGGGAACCAGTGAGTGTAGAACTGAACCCAGCCAGAGTCAGCACCTTCAGGGGAGGAGAGAGAGGGGAAACAGTGAGTGTAGAACTGAACCCAGCCAGAGTCAGCACCTTCAGGGGAGGGAGAAAGCCGAGCCGGAAGGAAAAGAACATTGGAGCTGGTGCGATGGGTTTGGATTTCAGCGCAGAGGGACGTAGCGTGAGTGAGAGGAGAATTTACAGTTTTGGGGAACAGGACAGGGAAGAATGTTCTGAATTTCTATCCTGTACTTACATGGCTGACTTTTGTAAACTCCTTTTACAGGGTATTAGAAGGGAAAATATGCAAACGGGAAACATTGGCCTTTATTACAGGAGGATTTGAGTATAAGAGTAAAGACGTCTTACTGCAGTTATATAGGACCCTGGTGAGACCACACCTGGAGTACTGTGCACAGTTTTGGTCTCCTTACCTCAGGAAGGATATACTTGCCATAGAGGGAGTGCAATGAAGGTTCACCAGGACTGGTTCCTGGGATGGGGGGATATTGTCCTATGAGGAGAGATTGAGTAGACTAGGTCTATATTCTCTAGAGTTTAGAAGAATGAGAGGTGATCTCATTGAAACACACAAAACTCTCAGGGCTTGACAGGGTAGATGCAGGGAGGATGTTTCCCCTGGTTGGGGAATCTAGAACCAGGGGTCACAGTCTCAGAATAAGGGGTCGGACATTTAGGACTGAGTTGAGGAGACATTTCTTCTCTGAGGGCGGTGAATCTTTGGAATTCTCACCCCAGAGGGCTGTGGAGGCTCAGTCACTGCGTATATTCAAAACAGAGATCAATAGATTGTTGAATATTAAGGGCATCAAGGGATATGGGGATAGTGCAGGAAAGTGGAGATGAGGTAGGAGATCAGCCAAGATCTTATTGAATGGTGGAGCAGGCTCGAGGGGCCGAATGGCCTATTCTTGCTCCTATTTCTTATGTTCTTATGAAACTCAAACCAATCACATCAAATCAAGATCTGACAGTCACTCAATTCATCAGTTCCTGAATATCATCGGCCTTTGAACGTGGAAGGAGAAATGTTTGTTCTGTCTGTGAGAAAAGATTTCAAACATCAGTGTGACTGGAAAAGCACCGAGACACACATACCTGAGTGAGAGTGTTCCAGTGCACTGACTGTGGAAAGAGCTTTAACCAGTTACACAGCCTGAAAAAACATCGCACCGTTCACAGCGGGGAGAAACCGTACACGTGTTGTGTGTGTGGACGAGGCTTCAACTGATCATCCAACCTGGAGAGACACCGAGTTCACAAGTGACTGCAGGGGTTGGATTCTGTTGTTATTGCTGCTGTTAATCACATCCAGGACTGAACCATGTTCATTCTGATAGTTGAGGTTTGTTTCTGCTGATGTTAATAACCCCCATAACTGGGTTGGAGTTTAATATTTTGATATCTGTCAAATAAATCACCTTTGTTTCAAACACACAGTGTGTGGAGTATTTGATTTCTCCATGATAAGAGACTAATTGATGTCCTGTTACTGACTGCTCCATTTTTGGGCCTTTTCTCCTTTCTAACTCTAGATTATTTCAGTTCTCATACCTTCGGTTACTCTCATGGACAAGTCCCAGCTCCCCATACATTCCAGAGTGCCTCTCCCAGCCTTGGTATCCAGGGAAGGTATCGGTAACATGCCCGGGATCACTAAACACAAAACCCAGTCTTTAATCATTTTCAGTTACTGGGCTTAGCGTGTGACCCACAGCATCTTTCTCACCTTCGATGTGTGAATAGAGAATCACGCCTACAAACCTGGTTTTAAATTTAATTCCACTCAGAAAATATATTTAACAAGTAAACACGTCTCATCAACTAATGGACAAAAATCCAGAGGGGAGATGAGACATTTTTCACTCAGTGAGTTGTTGTGATCTGAAATGCACTGTCTGAAAGGGAGGTGGATGCAGATTCAATAGTAACTTTCAAAAGGGAATTGGATCTACTTAAAGGAAAAGTTTGCAGGGCTGTGGGGAAAGGGCCGGGGAGTGGGATTAATTGGCAACTCTTTCAAAGATGATCACGGCCCTATAAGGCAGCTCTCTATTCACAGGAGAAAGGCTGATATCTAACTCCCCGAGAATAGAGAAAGATCCCAACTCTCTGAAACACCTTGAATTATTTCTAAAAGCCTTTCAAATGCTGACAGATTCCTTCCTTCTTTTGAAATTCCACTTCCGTGCGCCGGGGGTGCAGGCAGTGCTGGGCACAGAGGGAGCAGCAAACCGGGTTCAGAGTGGGCTCGCTGGGTGTACCTTACCCGGGGTTTTCTGATGAGCAGTAAACCGGGTTCAGAGTGGGCTCGCTGGGTGTACCTTACCCGGGGTTTTCCGATGAGCAGTAAACTGGGTTCAGAGTGGGCTCGCTGGGTGTACCTTACCCAGGGTTTTCCGATGAGCAGTAAACCGGGTTCAGAGTGGGCTCGCTGGGTGTACCTTACCCAGGGTTTTCCGATGAGCAACAAACCGGGTTCAGAGTGGGCTCACTGGGTGTACCTTACCCGGGGTTTTCCGATGAGCAAACCAGGTTCAGAGTGGGCTCGCTGGGTGTACCTTACCCGGGGTTTTCCGATGAGCAGTAAACCGGGTTCAGAGTGAGCTCGCTGGGTGTACCTTACCCGGGGTTTTCCAATGAGCAGTAAACCGGGTTCAGAGTGGCCTCGCTGGGTGTACCTTACCCGGGGTTTTCCGATGAGCAAACCGGGTTCAGAGTGGGCTCGCTGGGTGCACCTTACCCAGGGTTTTCCGATGAGCAGTAAACCGGGTTCAGAGTGGGCTCGCTGGGCGTACCTTACCTGGGGTTTTCCGATGAGCAACAAACCGGGTTCAGAGTAGGCTCGCTGGGTGTACCTTACCCGGGGTTTTCCGATGAGCAAACCGGATTCAGAGTGGGCTCGCTGGGTGTACCTTACCCGGGGTTTTCCGATGAGCAGTAAACCGGGTTCAGAGTGGGCTCGCTGGGTGTACCTTACCCAGGGTTTTCCGATGAGCAGTAAACCGGGTTCAGAGTGGGCTCGCTGGGTGTATCTTACCCGGGGTTTTCTGATGAGCAACAAACCGGGTTCAGTGTGGGCTCGCTGGGTGTACCTTACACGGGGTTTTCCGATGAGCAAACTGGGTTCAGAGTGGGCTCGCTGGGTGTACCTTAACCGGGGTTTTCTGATGAGCAGTAAACCGGGTTCAGAGTGGGCTCGCAGGGTGTACCTTACCCGGGGTTTTCCGATGAGTAAACCGGGTTCAGAGTGGGCTCGCTGGGTGTACCTTTCCCGGGGTTTTCCGATGAGCAGCAAACCGGGTTCAGAGTGGACTCGCTGGGTGTACCTTACCCGGGGTTTTCCGATGAGCAGTAAATCGGGTTCAGAGTGGGCTCGCTGGGTGTACCTTACCCGGGGTTTTCCGATGAGCAACAACCGGGTTCAGAGTGGGCTCGCTGGGTGTATCTTACCCGTGGTTTTCCGATGAGCAGCAAACCGGGTTCAGAGTGGGCTCGCTGGGTGTACCTTACCCGGGGTTTTCCGATGAGCAGTAAACCGGGTTCAGAGTGGGCTCGCTGGGTGTACCTTACCCGGGGTTTTCTGATGAGCAGTAAACCGGGTTCAGAGTGGGCTCACTGGGTGTACCTTACCTGGGGTTTTCCGATGAGCAAACCGGGTTCAGAGTGGGCTCGCTGGGTGTATCTTACCCGGGGTTTTCCGATGAGCATTAAACCGGGTCCTGAGTGGGCTCGCTGGGTGTACCTTACCCGGGGTTTTCCGATGAGCAAACCGGGTTCAGAGTGGGCTCGCTGGGTGTACCTTACCCGGGGTTTTCCGATGAGCAGCAGACCGGGTTCAGAGTGGGCTCGCTGGATGTACCTTACCCGGGGTTTTCCGATGAGCAGTAAACCGGGTTCAGAGTGGGCTCATTGGGTGTACCTTACCCGGGGTTTTCCGATGAGCAAACTGGGTTCAGAGTGGGCTCGCTGGCTGTACCTTACCCGGGGTTTTCCGATGAGCAGCAAACCGGGTTCAGAGTGGGCTCGCTGGGTGTACCTTACCCGGGGTTTTCCGATGAGCAGCAAACCGGGTTCAGAGTGGGCTCGCTGGGTGTACCTTACCCGGGGTTTTCCGATGAGCAGTAAACCGGGTTCAGAGTGGGCTCGCTGGGTGCACCTTACCCGGGGTTTTCCGGTGAGCAGTAAACCGGGTTCAGAGTGGGCTCGCTGGGTGTACCGTACCCGGGGTTTTCTGATGAGCAGTAAACCGGGTTCAGAGTGGGCTCACTGGGTGTACCTTACCCAGGGTTTTCCGATGAGCAGTAAACCGGGTTCAGAGTGGGCTCGCTGGGTGTACCTTACCCGGGGTTTTCCGATGAGCAGCAAACCGGGTTCAGAGTGGGCTCGCTGGGAGTACTTTACCCGGTGTTTTCAGATGAGCAGTAAACCGGGTTCAGAGTGGACTCGCTGGGTGTACCTTACCCGGGGTTTTCCAATGAGCAGCAAACCGGGTTCAGAGTGGGTTCGCTGGGGGTACCTTACCCGGGGTTTTCCAATGAGCAGGTGAATAAGACCGTTAAAAATAGCAAAGCAAGCACTGGGCTTCATTTCTCGAGGGATAGAATTGAAAAGTCAAGAAGTTGTGTTAAACTTGTGTCGAACCTTGGTTAGACCACACTTGGAGAACTCTGCACAGTTCTGGTCTCCATATTATAAAGAGGATATAAAAGCACTGGAGTCAGTGCAAAAAAGATTCACAGGGTTGATACCAGAACTGAGAGGATGTACTTATCAGGAAAGACTGGACAGGCTGGGGCTCTTTTCTCTCGACCTGATAGAGGTCTTTAAAACTGTGAAGAGGTTCGATAGGGTGAACGTAGAGAAGATGTTTCCTTCTGTGGGGAATCCAAAACTAGGATAAATATCAGACAGTCACCAATAAATCCAATGTGGAATTCTTTAACCAGCGAGTGGTGAGAATGTGGGACTCGCCACCACATGGAGTGGTTGAGGTGATCAGCACAGATACATTTCAGGAGAAGCTCGATAAGTACACGAGGGAGAAAGGAATAGAAGGATCTGCTGATAGGTTTGGATGAAGAGGAGCAGGAGGAGGCTCGTGTGGAGCAGAAACACCGGCACAGACCAGTTGGCCCGAATGGCCTGTTTCTGTGCGGCAGACTCTCTGTAACTCTGTGAATTCCTCATCCCTGTGGGAGCCGATATTCGTCGAAAACTGCTTCTTGGGTATTTCTGAAAGTCAATATTAGTGGAGACTGAACCAGTCACACGGCTTGGTGTCAGATTGAATTATTCCTCTCTACAGCCTGTAACACAGAAACATAGAAACATAGAAGATAGGAGCAGTAGTAGGCCATTCGGCCCCTCGAGCCTGTTCCGCCATTCAATGTGATCATGGCTGATCATCCAAATTCAGTACCCGGTCCCTGCTTTCTCCCCATATCCCTTGATCCCTTTATCCTTAAGAAATATATCCAACTCTTTCTTGAACATACTTAATGAACTGGCCTCCACTGCCTTCTGTGGTAGAGAGTTCCACAGGTTCACCACTCTCTGGGTGAATAAATTCCTCCTCATTTCTGTCCTAAATAGCCTACCCTTTATCCTTAGACTGTGTCCCCTGGTTCTGGACTCCCCGACCATCGGGAACATCCTTCCTGCATCTAGTCTGTCCAGTCCTGTTAGAATTTTATAAGTTTCAATGAGATCCCCTCTCATTCTTCTAAACTCCAGCGAGTACAAGTCCAATTGACCCAATCTCTCCTCATACGTCATTCCTGCCATCCCAGGTAACAGCCTGGTGAATCTTCGCTGAACTCCTTCCATGGCAAGAACATCCTTCCTCAGATAAGGCGACCAAAACTGAACACAATTCTCAAGATGTGATCTCACCAAGGCCCTGTACAACTGCAGCAAGACATCCTTGTTCCTGTACTCAAACCCTCTCGCTACGAAGGCCAACATACCATTTGCCTTCTTAACCGCCTGCTGCAACTGCATGCTTACCTTCAGCGACTGGTGCACAAGGACGCCCAGGTCTCGTTGCACTTCCCCTTCTCCCAATCTATTGCCGTTCAGATAATAAACTGCCTTCCTGTTTTTGCCACCAAAGTGGATAACCTCACATTTATCCACATTATACTGCATCTGCCATGCTTCTACCCAATCACCCAACCTGTCCAAATCATCCTGGAGTTTCTCAGCATCCTCCGCACAGCACACACTCCCACCCAGCTTTGTGTCGTCTGCAAATTTGGAGATATTACATCTAGTTCCCTTGTCTGGATCATTAATATATATTGTGAATAGCTGGGGTCCTAGGACCGATCCTTGCGGTACTCCACTAGTCACTGCCTGCCACTCGGAAAAAGACCCGTTTATTCCAACTCTTTGCTTTCTGTCCACCAACCAGTTCTCTATCCAAGTCAATACCTTGCCCCCAATCCCATGTGCCTTAACTTCACACGCTAATCTCTTATGCGGGACCTTATCGAGGGCCTTCTGAATGTCTAGATACACCACATCCACTGGCTCTCCCTTATCTATTTTACCAGTTACATCCTCAAAAAATTCCAGTAGATTAGTCAAGCATGATTTACCTTTTGTGAAACCATGTTGACTTTGTCCGATCCTCTCAATGTTTTCCAAGTGCTCTGCTATTACATCTTTTATAATGGACTCTAGTATTTTCCCCACTACCGATGTCAGGCTTACCGGTCTGTGATTCCCCGTTTTCTCTCAACCACCTTATTTGAATAGTGGGGTAACATTAGCTACCCTCCAATCCATGGGTACTGTTCCAGATTCCATCGAATGTTGGAAGATCAGCAATGCATCTACTACTTCTAGGGCCACTTCATTAACTACTCTAGGATGTAGATTATCAGGCCCTGGGGATTTATCGGCCTTCAGTCCCATCAATTTTCCTAACACCATTTCCCTACAAATCCTGATTTCTTTCAGTTCCACCCTTTCATCAGACCTTATGTTGCCCAGCATCTCTGGGAGGTTATTTGTGTCCTCCTTTGTGAAGACAGAACCAAAATATGTATTTAGTTGGTCTGCCATTTCTTTGTTCCCCATTATAAATTCCCCTGATCCTGACTGCAAGGGACCTATGCTTGACTTCAGCAATCTTTTTCTCTTCACATATCTATAAAAGCTTTTACAGTCAGTTTTTATGTTCCCTGCAAGCTTACTCTCATATTCTATTTTCCCCTTCTTAATTAATCCCTTTGTCCTCCTTTGTTGAATCCTAAACTGCTCCCAATCCTAAGTATTGCTTTTTCTGGCCAATTTATATGTCCTCTCCTTGGATCTTATGCTATCCCTAATTTCCCTTGTTAGCCACGGTTGAGTCACCTTTTTTGTTTTATTTTTATGCCAAACTGGGATGAACAAATTCTGTAGTTCATCCATTCGGTCTTTGAATGTTTGCCATTGCCTGTCCACCGTCAACCCTTTGAGTGACATTCCCCAATCAATCCTACCCAACTCGCGCCTCAGACCATCGTAGTTTCCTTTATTTAAATTTAGGATACTAGTCTCTGAGTCAACTACTTCATTCTCCATCTTAATGAAGAATTCGATCATATTATGATCGCTCCGACCCAAGGGGCCTCGTACAACAAGGTTGCTAATTAATCCTTTCTCGTTACATAAAACCCAATCTAAGATGGCCTGATCTCTGATTGGTTCCTTGACATATTGGTCCAGGAAACCATCCCGTAAACACTCCAGGAATTCCTCCTCCACAGTATTATTACTAATTTGGTTAGCCCAATCTATGTGTAGATTAAAGTCACCCATGATGACTGCTGTGCCCTTATTGCACGCTTCTTTAATTTCCCTTTTAATGCCATCCCCAACCTCTGCCTTACTGTTTGGAGGTCTATATACCACTCCCACTAACGTTTTCTGCCCCTTGGTATTTCTCAATTCTACCCATACAGATTCCACATCATCAGAGCTAATATCCTTCCTTACAATTGTGTTAATCCCTTCTTTAACAAGTAATGCTACCCCACCTCCCTTTCCTTTTTGCCTATCTTTCCTGAATATCGAATACCCCTGGATGTTGAGTTCCCAGCCTTGGCCATCCTTGAGCCATGTTTCCGTAATTCCAACCAAATCATATTAGTTTACTTCTATTTGCGCAGCCAATTCATCCACCTTATTATGAATGCTCCTCGCATTAAGGCACAAAGCCTTCAGGCTTGTTTTTTTAATGCTCTTAGACCGGTTAGAATTATTATTTATTACTGTGGCCACGTTTGATTTAAACCGTTGATTTCTCTAACTGCCACTTTTGTTTTTCTCCTTCCTATCTTTTGCTTTTATCCTTGTTTCCCTTTCCTCTGTCTCCCTGCTCAGGTTCCCAACCCCCTGCCATTTTAGTTTAAACCCTCCCCCAGAGCACTAGCAAACACTCCCCCTAGGACATCGGTTCCAGCCCTGCCCACGTGCAAACTGTCCGGTTTGAACTGGTCCCACCTCCCCTAGAACCGATTCCAATGTCCCAGGAACTTAAATCCCAGCCCGTTGCACCATTCCTCTAGCCACATATTCATCTGAAATATCCTTCTATTTCTATGCTGACTAGCACGCGGCACTGGTAGCAATCTTGAGATTACTACCTTTGAGGTCCTATTTTTTAATTTACAGTACCTCCTAACTCCCTATATTCCCCTTTTAGGACCTCATCCCACTTTTTACCTATATCGTTGGTGCCTATATGCACCATGACAACTGGCTGTTCACCCTCCCATTCCAAGATGTTCTGCAGCCGCTCTGAGACATCCTTGACCCTTGCACCAGGGAGGCAACACACCATCCTGGAGTCTCGTTTGCGGACGCAGAAATGCCTATCTATTCCCCTTACAATAGAATCCCCTATTAGTATAGCTCTACCCCTCTTTTTCCTCCCGTCCTGTGCAGCAGAGCCACCCCTGGTGCCAGGAAGTTGGCTGCTGCTGCTTTCCTCTGATAAGCCATCCCCAACAGCACTCAAAGTGGTGTATCTGTTTGAGAGGGGGGATGTCCACAGGGGACCCCTGCACTACCTGCCAGTGCCTAGTACTCTGCCTGTTGGTCACCTATTCCCTTTCTGCCTGTCCAACCTCTACCTGCGGTGTGTCCAACTCCGCAAACGTGCTTTTCACGATGTCCCGAGCATCACGAATGCTCCAGTATGCATCCAATGGCAGCTCCAGTGCCGCAATGCGGTCTGTCAGTAGCTGCAGCTGGATGCACTTCCTGCAGACGTAGTTGTCAGAGACACAGGAAGTGTCCGAGTTCCCAAATATCGCAGGAGGAGCATACCACGTGGCCGGGCTGTCCTGCCATGACTTACCCTTTAATTAATTGAATTTAAATTCAATCAATCAATCCCACTAATTACACTACAGTTAAATGGTTTACCAACAGTCCCCGCTACACCAGAGAGACCTTAGTAACTATAAACCACAGAGTTTAAGTTTAAAAAGAGAGAAATACTCATCAACCACTTACCTGCTTTCTGGTGACGTCACACTTTGATTACTTTTTACCTCTCTCCCCCGCTGCTGAATTGGTAAGCCTCACCTCGCCACCGCTTTAATGCTCCACCTCGCCTCGTTGCTCGCTCCACACCCAGGTCCGCTCCGCCGCTCAGGTCTTGAAACTTGTAACACTGAGGCTGAAATTCCACTGCCGTGCGCCGGGGGTGCAGGCAGTGCTGGGCACAGAGTGAGCAGCAAACTGGGTTCAGAGTGGGCACGCTGGGTTTGTCCTTGACCCGGGCTTTCCATTGAGCATGTGCTGGGGCCCAGTGGGATTTCACTGCTCCGGGGCATTTCTGAGGGTGTCACAGGAACATTAGGAACAGGAGGAGGCCATTCAGCCCCTCGAGCCTGCTCCACCATTCAATTAGATCAGGGCTGATCCGTATCTTAACTCCATTTACCCGCCTTTAATCCACATCCCTTGGAACAATTACCTCACAAAAATCTATTATCTCAGTCTTGAAAGCTCCAATCGACCCCCAGCATCCACAGCCTTTTGGGGGAGAGAGTTCCACATTTCTACTACCCTGTGTGTGAAAAAGTGCTGCCTGATTTCACCCCTGGATGGCCGAGCTCTAATTTTATGATTCTGGCCTCTTGTTCTTGATTCCAGCACCAGAGGAATCCTCCATGGCCTCCCCTCTCCTTATCTCTGTAAACTCCTCCAGCCCTACAACCTCTGAGATCTCTGCCCTCCTCCAATTCTGGCCTCTTGCGCATCCCCGATTTTAATCACTCCACCATTGGTGGCCGTGCCTGCAGCTGTCGAGGCTCCAAGCTCTGGAATTCCCCCCCAAAACCTCTCCGCCTCGCGTTCCTCCTTTAAGACATTCCTTAAAACCTACCTACCTCTCACCCCAACTCCTCTTTCACCCTTACTCTCCAACCCCCCTCACCCCAACTCCTCTTTCACCCCTACTCTCCAAACCTCCTCAACCCAACCCCTCTTTCACCCCAACTCTCCAACCCCTCACCCCAACTCCTCTTTCACCCCTACTCTCCAACCCCCCTCACCCCAACTCCTCTTTCACCCCTACTCTCCAACCCCCCTCACTCCAACTCCTCTTTCACCCCTACTCTCCAACCCCCCTCACCCCAACTCTTCTTTCACCCCTACTCTCCAAACCCCTCACCCCAACTCCTCTTTCACCCCTACTCTCCAAGCCCCTCACCCCAACTCCTCTTTCACCCCTACTCTCCAAACCCCTCACCCCAACTCCTCTTTCACCCCTATTCTCCAGCCCCTCACTCCAACTCCTCTTTCACCCCTACTCTCCAAACCCCTCACCCCAACTCCTCTTTCACCCCTATTCTCCAGCCCCTCACCCCAACTCTTCTTTCACCCCTACTCTCCAAACCCCTCACCCCAACTCCTCTTTCACCCCTATTCTCCAGCCCCTCACTCCAACTCCTCTTTCACCCCTACTCTCCAGCCCCTCTCTCATCAGCCATTGACTTCAATGGAACATGTACTGACAATTGATATCAGTCAGGATTTGAAAATGTGTTTACAAATGATTTTAGAGGCTCTTTGAGTTGGGATCTTTCTTCATTCTGTCTACTCGATGTGTGATAACAGACTTTCTCATGTGAATATAGAGCTGGAGTATTGGGCCATGATGTGTTTGGTGTTCATCTTGTTGACTCTAAAATTTGAGTCTTGTGGTTTCAGACACCAGATAATCAAGCTCACAACAACAGATTGTCTTTCACTGACTTTATTAACAGCGCTACAAAGATACAGACAGAGTATAGTTACCCGATCCGGAGAACAGGGATAATACAGTGGATTCAGAGCTCTCTTCTCCCCAGGTCTGTTCTAACAAGCTGCGACGACACTGGCGATATTTATGTTTAACTTGTTTACTACATCATTGATCTGGCCCTGCCCAAACCATAACCACAAGGATATCTGTCATTGTTCTGACTGTGTCCACAAGGCTGTGTCACTATCACACACACACAGCGTTTCCTTCTTTCACATCTCCATACACAGACCATCTCTTTACACATCCCCTTTCTACACAATTGCAGCCGACATGAGCAAGGACGTGAGGCTCATTCAAAGACACACTCATTTCATGACAGCAAAGGTTACACTGGGACTAATCTTCAGTTATTTTCATTACAGGCACAATGCAGAGTAAAGATGAGACTTGCATTTATACAGCCTCTTTCATGACCTCAGGATGTCCCAAAACACTTTACAGCCAATGATGTACTTTTGAAGCGTAGTCACTGTTGTAATGTAGAAAACGTGGCAGCCAATTTGCGCACAGCAAGCTCCCACAAACAGCAATGTGATAATGACCAGATCATCTGTTTTATTTTAGTGATAAATATTGGCCAGGACACCAGAGATCACTCCCCTGCTCTTCTTCTCAATAGTGCCATGGGATCTTTTCCACCTGAGAGTGCAGACGGGGCCTCGGTTTAGTACTTCATCTGAAAGACGGCACTTCCGACAGTGCCGCACTCCCTCAGTACTGCACAGGAGCGTCAGCCTAGATTCTTGTGCTCAAGTCTCTGGGCTGGGACTTGAACCCACAACCTTCTGACTCAGAGGCGAGCGTGCTACCCACTGAGCCAAGGCTGATACAGCAGCACCTCAACACTGCCTCATCACCCTGCAAGCTTCTGTTAAATAGATTTGCTGAATAAATTTAAAACCAGGTTTGCAGGCGTGATGCTCTATTCACACATCGAAGGTGAGAGAGATGCTGTGGGGCACACACTAAGTCCAGTAGCTGAAAGTGATTAACAGACTGAGTTTGTATTTAGTGATCCCGGGCGTGTTACCGATACCTTCCCTGGATACCAAGGCTAGGAGAGGGACTCTGGAAGGTATGGGGAGCTGGGACTTGTCCATGAAAACAACTGAAGGTATGAGAACTGAACTAATCTAGAGTTCAAAAGGAGAAAAGGACCTAAAATGGACATCAATTAGTCCCTTATCTTGGAGAAATAACGAACATAACACAGCCCAGTTATAGGGGTTAATAACATTGGTAGAAACAAACATAGGATGTGATTAACAGCAGAATGCTACCCCTACAGTCACTTATGAACTTGCTGGTGTCTCACCAGGTAAGATGATCGAGTGAATCCCTTCCCACACACGGAGCAGGTGAATAGATTCTTTCTAGTGTGAACTCGCTGGTGTCTCAGCAGGTTGGATGAAGTAGTGAATCCCTTCCCACACACGGAGTAGGTGAACAGCCTCTCCCCGCTGTGAGTGCGTTGGTGGGCCTTGAGACTGGATGATAGAGTGAATCCTTTCCCACACGGAGCAGGTGAATGGCCTCTCCCCAGTGTGAACCCGTTGGTGTGTCAGCAGATCCTTTGCGCTTTTAAAGCTCTTCTCACAGTCAGCACATTTAAAAGCTCTATCAAGGTGTACAAGTTGGTGTGTCAGCAGGTGGGATGATTTAGTGAATTCCTTCCCACACACGGAGCAGGTGAGCTGCCTCTCCCCAGTGTGAACCCCCTGGTGCGTTCGAAGATTGGATGCATGAGTGAATCCCTTCCCACATACAGAATAGGTAAACGGCCTCTCCCCAGTGTGAACGCGCTGGTGTTGAATGAGGTGGGATGAATGCTTGAAGCTCTTCTCACAGTGAGTACAACTGAATGGTCTCTTGCCGGTGTGAACAAGCTGATGTTTAATAAAATCTGCAGAGAATTTAAAGCAGTTCCCACAGTCAGAGCATTTAAAAGGTCTCTCATCAGTGTGAACTCGTTGGTGTAAATGGTGGCTGGACGACAGAGTGAATACCTTCCCACACACGGAGCAGGTGAATGGCCTCTCCCCAGTGTGACTGCGTCGATGAGTTTTCAGCTCAGATGGGTAATTGAATTGCTTCCCACAGTCCCCACATTGCCACGGTTTCTCCATGGTGCGGGTGTCCTTGTGTCTCTCCAGGTTGGACGATCAGTTGAAGCCTCGTCCTCATACAGAACACGTGTACGGTTTCTTCCCGCTGTGAATGGTGCGATGCTTTTTCAGGCTGTGTAACTGGTTAGAGCTCTTTCCACAGTCAGTGCACTGGAACACTCTCACTCGGATATGTGTGTCTCAGTGCTTTTCCAATCACACTGATGTTTGAAATCTTTTCCCACAGACAGAACAGGCAAACATTTCTCCTTCCACATTCACAGGCCGATGATATTCAAGTCCTGATGAATGGAGTGACTCGGTCAGATCTTGATGTGATGTTTGGTTTGAGTTTGCGGTCTGTAAATGCTGCCTTTCTCACAGCCTGTAAAAGGAGTTTACAAAAGCCATCACTGTGAGTCCAGGATAGAAATTGACAAGTTTCTCTCCTCCTGGTTCCTGGCCAAGGGGGCCACGCATGCACCCTGCTGCCCCCTGAGCCTCTCAAGATGGCGGCCATTACCCTGGGCCGGTCACCGGGAGAAAGTCCCGCAGCTGCCGCCCCACTCGCGGCAAACGCCCGGCCCGGAGGCTCTTGTTCGGGGCCTGAGGCCCACCCGAGGTCTTTGTGAAGTGGATAATGTTGAGTGTTTTAATAATGGGGCCTGGGGCCGCACTCGGCGTGTGTGCAGCCCTCGTCACCTCGGGGTTCATTTTTTTAATCTTTTTTTTTTAATGTTTACAGTACAAACTGCAACTATTTAATAAACCAAGAATCCATACACGCCAGTCCAACTGGCATCGTTCATTCAGCCATTCATTCCTCCATTCGTCCGTTCGTTCGCTCAAGCGTAAGTTCCATGTGCATGACTGCGTACATATGTGCCGTTTCTATCTGCGTGCATGCCTATGTGTTCGTTCATCTGTCCGGCAGGCTTCATGCTCACCAAGCCGACTTTCACCTTGGGAGCGAGGGTCCTTCATTCGGTAGAACGTAAGTTCCATTGTGTAAGTGTGCGTATCATTTGTCTACCTGTGTGCATGCATGCATTCGTTCATCCATCCGGCAGGCCTCACGCTCACCGCGTGACCCCTATCCTGGAGAGCGGGCCCTTCATTTGATCGAACGTAAGTTCCATTGTGTATGCGTGCGTGCATGCGTGCATATATCTGTAGCCGCATGCGTGCGTTCACTAGAGCGTTCGTTCATTCGATTAAGGAAGGCTTTAACACTAAATAATACCACAATATAGAAAATCCCACAACCATATCAAAAAATCACTTAAGACTTCAAGTAAACTACTTTTAACCAGAACCCAAAACTTCTTCAAAAACAAGTAATACCAGTTCAACGCCAGTCCTATTGGCACTCTAATAACTCCTCGTCTTCACTTGATGTCATCCAACCATATAATGTCATAATCCTTATCCACAGTCTTCAACCTTTCCACAGAAAGGAAGCCGACCACTTACTCAAATCCCGTAAAAGAGGAAAACGACTACTCAAATTCCCTTCTTCTTGCTGTTATCACTCACAGGACCCAGCCATCAAGACATTCGTTATTCCTTGCCGATATACCTTGTTTTGTCTTTTATTTTCCTTTTTTACTTTTATCCCGTTCTCTTTTCCCATCTTATGGCTGTTCAAGCACCATACTATAGATGGGAACAGTCTGTCTTTCCTCCACCAAATGGCGGCGCACAAACCCGATCCCATCACCGAAACAAAGCCTCACAGTTGCCACCAAACAGAGCACAGACGGGGCCGCTGGAACTCATTCGGGCCGGAGACCGTTCTTCAACTTTAGAAACCGTGCAGCATGCTCACCCACAGCATCATCCGACTCCGCTTCTGTCGACCAGCCGCTCCGCCCTGGGCCCCCCGCCTGGGGTCCTCCGTGCTGGGCCTCCCACCTAGGACACTCTCCTCTGGGTCTTCCACCCTAGGCCTTCTGCAGTAGGCCTTCCGCACTGTTGTTCAGGTTCAAAGGTCAAGCCCCACCCCTCACACACTCCGATTGGTTGGAGGACTCGCCGCCCGCTCGGTCCTCCAGCCCCGCCCCACTCTTCCTATTGGTCCGGAGCTCCCGTCAATCATCCGTTCAGTGTGAGCTGAGCATGCGCAGACCTTGGCAGCAGCCGCTGACACATCACAGAATCACAGAAACCCCACAGTGCAGATAGAGGCCATTTCGGCCCATCGAGCCTGCACCGACACATATCCCACCCGACCCCCGTAACCCCTACACCAACACATATCCCACCCTATCCCCGTAACCCCACGTATTTAATCCCCCTAACACTAAGGGTCAATTTATCACAGCCAATCGTCCTAACCCGCACATCAGGTGAGAGAGCTCAGGGAGCGGGTTCATGAACCCCGGGGGGACGCGGGACGCTCACACCCCGAGCTCAGGGAGCGGGTTCATGAACCCCGGGGGGACGCGGGACGCTCACGCCCTGAGCTCAGGGAGCGGGTTCATGAACCCCGGGGGGACGCGGGCTGCTCACACCCTGAGCTCAGGGAGCGGGTTCATGACCCCCGGGGGGACGCGGGACGCTCACACCCCGAGCTCAGGAAGCGGGTTAAATTATTACACCAAGAAAGCAGTGTGAGTGTTGGAGCGCAATGTGGACAGGCTCTGCCCGGTGCTCATGGTAAAATAGTGAAATCTTTGCTATTCCGATCTTCTACTTGATCGGCCCTTCCCTCAGACTGCTCAAGCAGGGCAGAGAGAAACAGAAATCTCCTGACAGAAGCAGCACCTGAAGTTACATTGAGTGAAATACAGTCTGCCCACAAGGTCCACACACACAGGCTTTGCTCACACCCCGAGTACGGTCCCAGGCCCCATTATTAAAATGCTCAACATTATCCGCCTCCCCACAACTACCCGCCAGTTTAAGACACAAACTCCGGGACAACCAGGAAGTGCTGGGAAATCCCCAGCGAGTCAGGGAGCGTCTGTAAATGGAAGAGAAATGGTGACTGGTCAGGGAGCGTCTGTAAATGGAGGAGAAATGGTGACTGGTCAGGGAGTGTCTGTAAATGGAGGAGAAATGGTGACTGGTCGGAGCATCTGTAAATGGAGGAGAAATGGGAACTGGTCAGGGAGCGTCTGTAAATGGAGGACTGGCAGCTCAATATTCCGGGGAATAGAATCTTCAGGCGAGACAGAGGGGGGTGTAAAAGAGGAGGGGGTGTCGCAATATTAATCAAGGGGTCAATTACTGCAGTAAGGAGGGATGATATCTCAGCAGGTTCCTCTGATGAGGCCATATGGGTAGAACTTAAAAACTAAAAGGGGGCAAGCACTTTGCTGGGAGTGTACTATAGGCCCCCAAACAGTCAGGGGGAGATAGAGGAACAGATATGTAGGCAAATCTCAGAGAAGTGTAGAAATAATAGTGGGGGATTTCAACTTCCACAATATTAACTGAGATAGTCAGAGTGTGAAAGGCTTAGAGGGTGCGGAATTGTTAAAGTGCATCCAGGAGAGCTTTTTGAGCCAGCATGTAGAAAGTCCTACAAGAGAGGGGGCGGTACTGGACCTAATTCTAGGGAATGTAGCCGGGCAAGTGGTAGAAGTGTCCGTAGGAGAGCATTTTGGTGGCAGTGACCATAATTCGGTGAAATTTAAGGTAGTCATGGAAAAGGAAGATGGACCGGAAATAAAGGTTCTAAATTGGGGGAAGGGCGATTTTAATATAAGGCAGGATCTGGCCAAAGTGGACTGGGATCAGCTACTTAGAAACATAGAAGATAGGAGCAGGAGTCGGCCATTCGGGCCCTCGAGCCTGCTCCGCCATTCAATGAGATCATGGCTGATCATCCAAATTCAGTACCCCGTTCCTGCTTTCTCCCCATATCCCTTGATCCCTTTAGCCTTAAGAAATATATCTAACTCCTTCTTGAATATGTTTAATGAACTGGCCTCCATTGCCTTCTGTGGTAGAGAATTCCACAGGGTCACAACTCTCGGGGTGAAGAAATTCCTCATCTTTGTCCTAAATGGCTTACCACTTATCCTTAGACTGTGACCCCTGGTTCTGGACTCCCCGGCCATCGGGAACATCCTTCCTGCATCTAGTCTGTCCAGGCCTGACAGAATGTTATAAGTTTCAATGAGATCCCCTCTCATCCTTCTAAACTCCAGTGAGTATAAGCCCAATCGACCCAATCTCTCCTCATACGTCATTCCTGCCATCCCAGCGTATCAGTCTGGTGAATCTTCGCTGCACTCCCTCCATGGCAAGAACATCCTTCCTCAGGTAAGGCAACCAAAACTGCACACAATACTCAAGATGTGGTCTCACCAAGGCCCTGTACAACTGCAGCAAGACATCCTTGTTCCTGTACTCGAACCCACTCGCTACGAAGGCCAACATGCCATTTGCCTTCTTAACCGCCTGCTGCACCTGCATGCTTACCTTCAGCGACTGGTACACAAGGACACCCAGGTCTCGTTGCACTTCCCCTTCTCCCAATCTATTGCCATTCAGATAATAATCTGCCTTCCTGTTTTTGCCACCAAAGTGGATAACCTCACATTTATCCACGTTATACTGCATCTGCCAAACATCTGCCCAATCACCCAACCTGTCCAAATCATACTGGAGTTTCTTGGCATCCTCCTCACAGCATACACGCCCACCCAGCTTTGTGTCGTCTGCAAACTTGGAGATATTACATCTAGTTCCCTCGTCTAGATCATTTATATATATTGTGAATAGCTGAGGTCCCAGGACCGATCCCTGTGGTACCCCACTAGTCACTGCCTGCCACTCGGAAAAAGAGCCGTCTATTCCAACTCTTTGCTTCCTGTCTGCCAACCATTTCTTTATCCAAGTCAGTGCCTTGCCCCCAATCCTATGTGCCTTAACTTTACATGCTAATCTCTTATGCGGGACCTTATCAAAAGCCTTCTGAAAGTCCAAATACACCACATCCACTGGTACTCCCTTATCTATTCTACCAGTTACATCCTCAAAAAATTCCAGTAGATTAGTCAAGCACGATTTACCTTTTGTATATCCATGTTGACTTTGTCCGATCCTGTCACTGTTTTCCAAGTGCTCTGCTATTACATCTTTTAGAATGGACTCTAGCATTTTCCCCACTTGTAGTAAAATCCTCAGCAGAGTAGCGGGAGTCTTTCAGAAAGGAAATAGAGAGAGTACAATGCCAACATGTTCCCGTAAAGGTCAAGGGTGGGACCAACAAGCCCAGGGAACCCTGGATGTCAAGGGATATACAAGAATAGATTAGGAAAAAAAGGGAGGCTTTTGGCAGATACAAAGGACTAAAAACAGTGGAAGCCCTACAGGAGTATAGAAAGTGCAGGGGGGTACTTAAAAAAGAAATTAGGAGAGCGAAGAGGGGGCATGAAAATACACTGGCGAGCAAAATAAAGGAAAATCCCAAGGTGTTTTATAAGTATATTAAGGGCAAGAGGATAACCAGGGAAAGAGTAGGGCCCTTAGGGACAAAAGTGGCAACCTGTGTGTAGAGCCGGAAAATGTGGGTGAGGTTTCAAATGGATATTTTGCATCTGTGTTCACTATGGAGAAGGACAATGTAGGCATAGAAATCAGGCAGGGGGATTGTGATATACTTGAACAAGTTAGTATTGAGAGGGAGGAGGTACTAACGGTTTTAGCGGGCTTAAAAGTGGATAAATCCCCAGGCCCAGCTGAGATGTATCCCAGGCTGCTGTGTGAGGCAAGGGAGGAGATTGCAAGGGCTCTGACACAAATTTTCAGAACCTCTCTGGCCACAGGGGAGGTGCCAGAGGACTGGAGGATAGCTAATGTAGTACCATTATTCAAGAAGGGTAGTAGGGTTAACCAGGGAATTACAGGCCAGTGAGCCTAACATCAGTGGTAGGGAACTTATTGTAAAAAATTCTGAGGGACAGAATTAGTCTCCACTTGGAGAGGCAAGGATTAATCAAGGATAGTCAGCATGGCTTTGTCAGGGGGAGATCATGTCTAACCAATTTGATTGAATTTTTTGAGGGGGTGACTAGGTGTGTGGATGAGGGTAGTGCAGTTGATGTAGTCTACATGGACTTCAGTAAGGCTTTTGACAAAGTCCAGCATGGGAGACTGGTCAAGAAGGTAAGAGCCCATGGGATCCAGGGCAATTTGGCACATTGGATCCAAAATTGGCTTAGTGGCAGGAGGCAGAGGGTGGTGGTCGAAGGTTGTTTTTGTGACTGGAAGCCTGTGTCCAGTGGTGTACCGCAGGGATCGGTGCTGGGTCCTTTGCTGTTTGTAGTGTACATTAATGATTTAGATATGAATGTAGGAGGTATGATCAGTAAGTTCGCAGATGGCACGAAAATTGGTGGAGTGGTAAATAGCGAGGAGGGAAGTCTCAGGCTACAGGACGATATAGATCGGTTGGTTAGATGGGCAGAACAGTGACAAATGGAACTTAACCCTGAAAAGTGTAAGGTGGTGCATTTTGGGAGGACTAACAAGGCAAGGTAATACACAATGAATGGTAGGACCCTAGGAAGGACAGAGGATCAGAGGGACCTTGGTGTGCATGTACATAGAACCCTGAAGTCAGCAGGACAGGTAGATAAGGCGGGTAAAAAGGCATATGGGATACTTGCCTTCATTAGCCGAGGCATAGAATATAAGAACAGGGAGGTTATGATGGAGCTGTACAAAATGCTAGTTAGGCCACAGCTGGAATACTGTGTGCAGTTCTGGTCGCCACACTGTAGGAAGGATGTGATTACATTGGAGAGGGTGCAGAGGAGATTCACCAGGATGTTTACCTGGGCTGGTGCACTTCAGCTATGAAGAGAGACTGGACAGGCTGGGGTTGTTTTCCTTAGAGCAGAGAAGGCTGAGGGGGGAGCTGATTGAAGTGTACAAAATTATGAGGGGCATAGATAGGGTAGATAGAAATGAACTTTTCCCCTTAGTAGAGGGGTCAATAACCAGGGGGCATAGTTTCAAGGTAAGGGGCAGGAGGTTTAGAGGTGATTTGAGGGGAAACTTTTTCACCCAGAGGGTGGTTGGAACCTGGAACTCCCTGCCTGAAAGGGTGATAGAGGCAAAAAGATTGGTGAAGTCAAGCGTAGGTCCCTTGCAGTCAGAATCAGGGGAATTTGTAATGGGGAACAAAGAAATGGCTGATCAATTAAATACATATTTTGGTTCTGTCTTCACAAAGGAGGACACAAATAACCTCCCAGAGATGTCGGGGAACATAGGGTCTGATGAAAGGGAGGAACTGAAAGAAATTAGTATTTGCAGGGAAATGGTGTTAGGGAAATTGATGGGATTGAAGGCTGATAAATCCCCAGGGCCTGATAATCTACATCCTAGGGTACTTAAGGAAGTGGCCCTAGAAATAGTTGATGCTTTGCTGATCATCTTCCAGCATTCGATGGAATCTGGAACAGTACTCATGGATTGGAGGGTAGCTAATGTTACCCCACTATGCAAAAAAGGTGGTAGAGAGAAAACAGGGAATTACAGACCGGTAAGCCTGACATCGGTCATGGGGAAAATGCTAGAATCCATTATAAAAGAGGTAATAGCAGAGCACTTGGAAAACAGTGACAGGATCGGACAAAGTCAACATGGATTTACAAAAGGTAAATCATGCTTGACTAATCTGCTGGAATTTTTTGAGGATGTAACTGGTAAAATAGATAAGGGAGAACCAGTGGATGTGGTGTATTTGGACTTTCAGAAAGCTTTTGATAAGGTCCCGCAAAGGAGATTAGCGTGTAAAGTTAAGGCACATGGGATTGGGGGCAAGGTATTGACTTGGATAGAGAACTGGTTGGCAGACAGAAAGCAAAGAGTTGGAATAAAGGGGTCATTTTCTGAGTGGCAGGCAGTGACTAGAGGGGTACCGCAGGGATCGGTCATTGGGCCCCAGCTATTCACAATATATATTAATGATCTAGACAAGGGAACTAGATGTAATATCTCCAAATTTGCAGACGACACAAAGCTGGGTGGGCGTGTGTGCTGTGAGGAGGATGCCGAGAAACTCCAGGATGATTTGGACAGGTTGGGTGATTGGGCAAAAGCATGGCAGATGCAATATCACATGGATAAATGCGAGGTTGTCCACTTTGGTGGCAAAAACAGGAAGGCAGATTATTATCTGAATGGCAATAGATTGGGAGAAGGGGAAGTGCAACGAGACCTGGGTGTCCTTGTGCACCAGTCACTGAAGGTAAGCATGCAGGTGCAGCAGGCGGTTAAGAAGGCAAATGGCATGTTGGCCTTTGTAGCGAGAGGGTTTGAGTACAGGAACAAGGATGTCTTGCTGCAGTTGTACAGGGCCTTGGTGAGACCACATCTTGAGTATTGTGCGCAGTTTTGGTCGCCTTACCTGAGGAAGGATGTTCTTGCCATGGAAGGAGTTCAGCGAAGATTCGCCAGGCTGATACCTGGGATGGCAGGAATGACGTATGAGGAGAGATTGGGTCAATTGGGCTTGTACTCGCTGGAGTTAGAAGAATGAGAGGGGATCTCATTGAAACTTATAAAATTCTGACAGGATTGGACAGACTAGATGCAGGAAGGATGTTCCCGATGGTCGGTAAGTCCAGAACCAGAGGTCACAGTCTAAGGATAAGGGATAGGCCACTTAGGACTGAAATGAGGAGGAATTTCTTCACCCAGAGAGTGTTGAACCTGTAGAATTCTCTACCACATAAGGCAGTAGAGGCCAATACATTAAATATATTCAAGAAGGAGTTGGATATATTTCTTAAGGCTAAAGGGATCAAGGGGTATGGGGAGAAAGCAGGGACTGGGTACTGAATTTGGATGATCAGCCATGATCGCATTGAATGGCGGAGCAGGCTCGAAGGGCCGAATGGCCTACTCCTGCTCCTATCTTCTATGTTTCTATGTTTCTATGAACCCTCACAACATTCAAGAAGCATTTAGATGAGCACTTGAAACGCCATAGCATACAAAGCTACAGGCCAAGTGCTGGAAAATGGGATTAGAATAGTCAGTGCTTGATGGCCGACGTGGACACAATGGCCTCTTTCTGTGCTGTATAACTCTATGGGAAATGGAGACTGGTCAGGGAGCGTCTGTAAATGGAGGAGAAATGGTGACTGGTCTGGGAGCGTCTGTAAATAAAGGAGAAATGGAGACGGGTCAGGGAGCGTCTGCAAATGGAGGAGAAATGGTGACTGGTCAGGGAGCGTCTGTAAATGGAGGAGAAATGGTGACTGGTCAGGGAGCGTCTGTAAATGGAGGAGAAATGGTGACTGGTCAGGGAGCGTCTGTAAATGGAGGAGAAATGGAGAAGGTCAGGGAGCGTCTGTAAATGAAGGAGAAATGGTGACTGGTCAGGGAGCGTCTGTAAATGGAGGAGAAATGGTGACTGGTCAGGGAGTGACTGTAAATGGAGGAGAAATGGTGACTGGTCAGGGAGTGTCTGCAAATGGAGGAGAAATGCTGACTGGTCAGGGAGTGTCTGTAAATGAAGGAGAAATGGTGACTAGTCAGGGAGCATCTGTAAATGAAGAGGAAAGGGAGATTGGTCAGGGAGCATCTGTAAATGAAGGAGAAATGGTGACTGGTCAGGGAGCATCTGTAAATGGAGGGGAAAGGGAGATTGGTCAGGGAGCGTCTGTAAATGGAAGAGAAATTGTGACAGGTCAAGGAGTGCCCCTCACCAAAATAGTGAGGTATTACAGAAGAAAAGCTTATAAGGAAGGACAGAGTATTGGAAAGAAGGTTAGAGCCAGAGTCAGCACCTTCTCGGAAGGAGAACCAGTGAATGTAGAACTGAACCCAGCCAGAGTCAGCACCATCAGGGGAGGTGAGGGGAATCAGTGAGTGTAGAACTGAACCCAGCCAGAGTCAGCACCTTCAGGGGAGGAGAGGGAGGGGAACCAGTGAGTGTAGAACTGAACCCAGCCAGAGTCAGCACCTTCAGGGGAGGAGAGGGAGGGGAATCAGTGAGTGTAGAACTGAACCCAGCCAGAGTCAGCACCTTCAGGGGAGGAGAGAGAGGGGAACCAGTGAGTGTAGAACTGAACCCAGCCAGAGTCAGCACCTTCAGGGGAGGAGAGGGAGGGGAACCAGTGAGTGTAATACGGAACCCAGCCAGAGTCAGTACCTTCAGGGGAGGAGAGGGAGGGGAACCAGTGAGTGTAGAACTGAACCCAGCCAGAGTCAGCACCTTCAGGGGAGGAGAGGCGAACCAGTGTGTGTAGAACTGAACCCAGCCAGAGTCAGCACCTTCAAGGGAGGAGGGGGAGGGGAACCAGTGAGTGTAGAACTGAACCCAGTCAGAGTCAGCGCCTTCAGGAGAGGGAGAAAAGTCGACCGAAAGGAAAAATGATGGAGATGGTGTGATGAGTTTGAATTTCAGCACAGGGAGGAGGGAGAGTGTGTGGGACGGAGATTTACTGCTTTCAGGGTACAAGATAGGAAAGAATGTTCCATAGAAACTGGAATTGTCTGTTCTGAATTTCTATCCTACTTACAGTGATGACTTTTGTAAATTCCTTTTACAGGGTATTAGAAAGGGAGGATTTGCAGACAGGAAACTCAAACCAAACATCACGTCAAGATCTGAGCGAGTCATTGGATTCACCAGGACCTGAATATCATCGGCCTTTGAATGTGGAAGGAGAAATATTTGTCAGTTCTGTCTGTGGGAAAAGATTTGAAACATCAGTGTGACTGGAAAAGCACTGAGACACACACACCCGAGTGAGAGTGTTCCAGTGCACTGACTGTGGAAAGAGCTTTAACCAGTTACACAGCCTGAAAAAACATCGCACCAATCGCAGCGGGGTGAAACCGTACACGTGTTCTGTGTGTGAACGAGGCTTCAACTGATCGTCCAACCTGGAGGGACACAAGGACACCCGCACCACGGAGAAACCGTGGAAATGTGGGGACTGTGGGAAGGGATTCATTTACGCACCCCAGCTGGAAACTCATCGATGCAGTCACACTGGGGAGAGGCCGTTCACCTGCTCCGTGTGTGGGAAGGGATTCACTCGTTCATCCAACCTGCTGACACACCAGCGAGTTCACAAGTGACTGCAGGGGTTGGATTCTGCTGTTATTGCTGCTGTTAATCACATCCAGGACTGAACCTTGTTCATTCTGACAGTTGGGGTTTGTTTCAGCTGATGTTAGTAACCCCTATAACTGGGCTGGAGTTTAATCTGTATCAATGTCAAATAAATGAGCTTTGTGTCCCACACACACGGTGTGTCGTGCCCTTGATATCTCGACAATAAGACGAGCTGATTGAACATTGTTACAAACTGAGTGGAATCCATCTGAGAACTGAGATCCCACAACTTTTTAAAAGATGGATCGACAAGATATCCAAGTCTGACAGGACAGAAAATTCTATTATATCACAGGGTCCACTTCAACCCTCCAGGGCAGTGAGGCCCTGTAACATTGGATTTTAACCTATGGGAAATATTCTGATAATCTGTTATTGTTACGGGGCAAAGCAGCCTTGTTACTTTAACATCAGTTTAATCAAACTCAATGGGCAATCCGATCTCCAAAAGGAAACGTCTCCTTAAAGCTGACGATGTCGGCAGTTCTGCAGCTCATTTCTCAGTGTGAGCGTGTCAGAATGAAAAGCTTTAACAACAGCCGATGTTTCACAAAGGGAGACCTCACCAGACCAAAGGCCCTTTGTTGTGTCTCAAGGGGTTTTATATTGTGTCTCAAGGGGTTTTATACCCTTATCTATATAACAATTAAGAAGGACTCCGGGGTGGAGGTATAGTTAATGGCCATTTTATTTACAATGTGCTTCTTCAGTCAATGCACTACATTTCCAATAGTGCATTGCAAATCACAACTATGGTATCCCCTGTGGACAATTCTAATACACATTCAAAATACACAACATATTTCCTCTCCCTTAAAATAGAATGTCCACAAAACAGAATAACTGAAAATGACTATAACTTTGGAAGAGAGGGTAGACTGCCTCTACATTCCGCTAACCCTGGGGATTACTGGCAGCACGGTGGCATAGTGGTTAGCACTGTTGCCTCACAGCGCCAGGGACCCGGGTTCGAATCTGGCCTCGGGCGACTGTCTGTGTGGAGTTTGCACATTCTCCCCGTGTTTGCGTGGGTTTCCTCTGGGTGCTCCGGTTTCCTCCCACAGTCCAAAGATGTGCAGGTTAGGTTGATTGGCTATGATAAATTGACCCTTAGTGTTAGGGGGATTAAATACGTGGGGTTACGGGGATAGGGTGAGATATGTGTTGGTGTAGGGGTTACGGGGATCGGGTGGGATATGTGTCGGTGCAGGCTCGATGGGCTGAAATGGCCTCTATCTGCACTGTGGGGTTTCTGTGATTCTGTGATTATTCTGCCCCATGCACACAGGTTAGCACTAACTGTAACTAAGGTGATCCGGAGGCTGCCTTTCCCTTTGGGGGTAATGCCTAGTCTCAGGAGCAGGCTCTGGCTGGCTCTTCCGTGACCCTGCAGGCGTGGCTTCCTCCCTCAATGGCACAAGAGTGGATGGTGCCACCGTCTCAGGGTCGGACGACCAGTCCCTGCTGGAGCCCCCAGCAGGTCCTTGATCCTCTGTTTCTTGGGTTACCTGTGGCGACTGTCTTGGCAGTAACTGGTCTACATGCCGTCTCCATGTTCTGTCGTCTCCGGTGCGGACTCGGTATGAAATGGGGCCCGTCTTTTGAATGACCATAGCCGGGACCCACCACTCCGGGGTGGTGTAGTTATGCGTGAGGACTTTGTCCCCCACCACAAAGTGTCATTCTTTGGACCTCTGAGCTCGTCTGCTGACTTGATCCTGCTGATTGGCGTGCACCACTGCTTCTGTGGACGTTGGCCTCAGCAGGTCAAGGCGTGTCCGTAGCCTCCTTCCCATGAGTAGGTAAGCAGGAGATGCTCCTGTCGTAGCATGAGGCGTGTTTTGGTATTTCAGCAAGAAAGCATTCAGGCGCTGCTTTAGAGGAGCATCACGTCTTGCAGCTTTCAACGTGCCTTTCAGCGTTCTGACAAATCTCTCCGCCAATCCATTCGTGGATGGATGATGAGGCGTGGAGAATGTGTGCTGGATTCCATTGCTCTTGAGGAACTCCTCCATCTCCTGGGATGTGAATGGTGTTCCATTGTCGGTTACGATCTGCTCCGGCAGACCAAATCACCCGAACATCTCTCTCAGAGTCTCGATGGTTTTCTCCATAGTGGCAGTGGACATTACTGCAACCTCAGGCCATTTGGAATGGGAGTCCACCGCGACCAGGAACATCGCTCCTTCCACTGGTCCCGCGAAGTCCAGATGGATCCGTTGCCACGGTGTCGCCGGCCATTCCCATGGATGCAGTGGCGCTGCTCTTGGCATATCCCTGGTTGTCTCGCATGATGGGCATGATTTCACTTCAACTTCAATTTCATGATCCAGACCGGGCCACCAGAAGTAGCTTTGTGCCAGCTCCTTCATCCGAACAATACCACAATGTCCTGAGTGCAGCTCGTTGAGGAAATGTTTCCGCAGCTTTGGTGGTATGATCACTCGCATACCCCAAAGGAGGCATCCTGACGTGACAGACAACTTCTTCCCTCTTGACAGGTAAGGTAGGAGCTCAGGTGGTGCATCTGACACCCGTGATCCGTCTCCTCGCATCACCCGATCCAGCACCTTGGATAGCGCAGGGTCCACTCTGGTCTCCTTCTTGACCTGCCGGGCCGTGACAGGGGCATTGCTCACCATGTCAAAGTAGAAAATCTTCTGCTCACAGCCTTCAGAGGGCACAGGCAGCGGAAGTCTTGACAATCCGTCTGCATTGCCATGTGCTGCTGACCTCCGGTATTTGATGTTGTAATTGTGAGCACTTAACATCAGCGCCCAGCGCTGCATCCTGCACGCTGCCAGGGAGGGTATTCCTGTGTGTGGACCAAAGATCGATGTCAGAGGACGATGATCCGTCAGCAAGGTGAATTTCCTTCCGAACAAGTAGTGATGGAACTTTTTGATTCCAAAGATGATGCCCAAGGCCTCTTTTTCAATCTGCGGGTATTTCCCCTCCACCTTGCTCAGGGACCTTGACGCGAATACAATCGGCTTCTCTTCGCCTGAGGGAAAGATGTGGGACACGACCGCGCCGACGCCATAAGGCGATGCGTCACAGGCCAGCTGAATCTGCAATGACAGGTCAAAGTGCGTCAACACTCTGGGGTCAGTCAAAGCTGTTTTGGCTTTCTTGAATGCAGCTTCACACTCCTTCGTCCACGCCCAGGCCTTGCCCTGACACAACAACTCATGTAATGGCTTCAACAGTGATGCCAGCTGTGGAATAAACTTTCCGTAATAGTTCAGGAGACCTAAGAATGACCGCAGCTGGCCGACATTTGTAGGTGCAGGAGCGTCGGCAATGGCTTTCACTTTTGACGGTGCTGTGTGAAGGCCGTCCGTGTCGATGACATGGCCTAGGTACTCCACTGATGGCTTGAAAAATTTGCATTTGTCCTTGCGAACGCGTAAGCCATATTCTTCAAGTCTTCCCAGTGTCTTCGCCAGGTTCTGCAGATGCTCGTTGTCGTCCTTTCCTGTGACAAGGATATCATCGAGATAACATTGTACCCTGGATTGCCACTTAAAATCTGGTCCATAGCCCGCTGAAACAAAGCTGGTGCTGACGTTATACCAAAGGGTAGGTGGCAGTACCTGTAGAGGCCCTTGTGGGTGGTGATGGTGAGGTACTTCTGTGAGTCCTCTTCTACATGCATCTGCAAGTAGGCTTGGCATAGATCAATCTTGCTAAATTTCTGACCGCCTGCTAGACCCGCGAAAAGATCTTCAATGATGGGGAGGGGGTACTGTTCAGCTGAGAGCACAGGATTCACTGTTACTTTGAAATCTCCACATAAGCAAACCGCGCCATCACTCTTCATCACTGGTACCACGGGCGTGGCCCACTCACTGTGCGAAACCAGCACCAGGACCCCTATCTTGACCAGACGCTCCAGGTCAGCCTCCACCTTTGGTCTGAGGGCATAGAGAACCTTCCTTTCCTTCAGGAATCGTGGCTGGCTGTCAGGCTTCACCTTGAGTTTGACCATAATCCCCTTCATACTCCCCAATTCTCTGTCAAAGACAGCCGTATGCTTTGTCAACACTGCCGCTAGCCCCGCCTCTTCGACTGACACCGCATTCACTTTTTCCCAATCCAGATGAATTTTCTCCAACCATGGCCTGCCCATCAGGGGTGGATAGTCACCCTTGACCACGTAAACTGGCAGCATCACGGTTTGTCCATTAAGCTCCACCTTGACCTCCGTCTTACCCAGCATTGGGACTGTTTCCCCAGTGTAGGTCTTTAAGATGAGCTTGGCCGACGTCAGTGATAGGTGGTTCAGTTTTTTTTTGAATAGCTTCTCTGAGATCAAGGAGACAGCGGCCCCCGTATCCAGCTCCATTTTGACCGGTATTCCCTCTAGTAGTGGTGTGACTCCATAGCCTGATGAGCCTCCATTCACCGTTAACACATGGAGATTCAACTCCCCATCAGAGTCTGTGTCACTGTCTTCCTGTTCTTGTTTCACCATGTGTAGGTTTTTCTTTTTAGAACGCCAGTTGGATGTGTTTCCTTGTTTGTTTTTGTGTGTCTCTGTGTAGGATTGTTTGCTTTGACCTTTACACACACGTTCAATGTGTCCTTGCTTTTTGCATTTCCGACAGGTCAGGTCTTTACACCAGCAGTCAGATGGCTGATGACCTGACCTTCCACATCTGTAACACTCTCTGGTGCCCCTTGCATGCTTATCCGGTGTAGCTGCTACCCTGTGCACTCTCGTAGCAGTCCCCAACAGCTGTGCATCTTTAGCTGCTAACTCCATAGACACAGCGAGCTCCACTGCTGATTTAAGTGTTAGTTTGTCAGTCATGAGCAAGCGCTTCTGTGTTGCTTCACATCTTAATCCACACACAAACCTATCACGGACAGTGTCATTTAGAGTTGCACCAAACTCACACTGCTCAGTTAGCTTCGTTAGCACTGCAACATATTCGGCTATGGACTCACCCTCCCCTTGGTTTCATTTGTGAAACTTGAACCTCTCGGCAATCAGCAGCGGCTTGGGTGCGAAATGTGTTTCCAAAACTTCCACAATCTGATCATATGTCTTAGTGCTGGGCTTATCCGGGTGCATCAAACTCCGTAACAAGCTAAATGTTTTTGCTCCGATCAAACTGATGAATGTTGCCACTTTCACGTCATCTTTAATGCCATTTGCAGTCACGAAAAATCCAAAACGCTCTGTATAAGCCCTCCATTGCTCCGCCATTTCATCAAATGGTCCAAATGCTCCGGTTAGCAGAGCCATTAAAAAAAAAAAATTCTTACAGTCCTTTTTCCTCCACTTCGTTTGTTTTTCAGTCCTTTTTCTCCCCTTTGTTTAAGAACATAAGAAATAGGAGCAGGAGTAGGCCAATCGGCCCCTCGAGCCTGCTCCGCCATTCAATAAGATCACGGCTGATCTGATCCTAACCGCCAATCCACTATCACAGAACCATCTCCTGCATCTAACAGAATTAGACACACGAAATAGGAGCAGGATCAGGCTACACGGCCCCTGGGCCCGCTCCGCTACCCACAGGGCCATGACCGATCTGAACCTAGACTCATGTCCAAATTCCTGCCCGCTCCCCGTAACCCTTAATTCCCTTTACTTCTAGGAAACTGTCTATTTCTGTTTTAAATTTATGTAATGATGTAGCTTCTACAGTTTTTTGGGGCAGCATATTCCATGGACCTACCATCCTCTGAGTGAAGTAGTTCCTCCTCATCTCAGTTTTGAAAGAGCAGCCCCTTATTCTAAGACTAGGCCCCCTAGTTCCAGTTTCACCCATCATCGGGAACATCTTCCCTGCATCCACCAGATCCAACCCCTTCACAATCTTATATGTTTCAATAAGATCGCCTCTCATTCTTCTGAACTCCAATGAGTAGAGTCCCAATCTACTCAACCTCTCCTCATATGTCCATCCCCTCATCCCCGGGATTAACCAAGTGAATCTTCTTTGTACTGACTCGAGAGCAAGTATGTCCTTTCTTAAGTATGGACACCAAAACTGTACGCAGTATTCCAGGTGCAGTCTCACCAATACCTTGTACAACTGAAGCAATACCTCCCTATTTTTATATTCTATCCCCCTAGCAATGAAAGCCAACATTCCATTGGCCTTCTTAATCACTTGCTGCACCTGCATACTAACCTTTTGAGTTTCGTGCACCAGGACCCCCAGATCCCTTTGTACTTCAGTACTTTCCAGTTTCTTGCCATTAAGATAATAACTTGCTCTACTATTTTCCCTGCCAAAGTGCATAACCTCACACTTTCCAGTATTGTATTCCATCTGCCAAATCTCTGTCCACTTACTTAGCCTGTCTATGTCCCCTTGAAGGTTTTTTATGTCCTCCTCACTCACTACTTTCCCCCCCATCTTAGTATCATCTGCAAACTTTGATATGTTACACTCGGTCCCCTCCTCCAAATCGTTAATATAGATTGTAAAGAGTTGGGGACCCAGCACTGACCCCTGCGGAACACCACTAGTTACTGAATGCCAGTCTGAGAATGAACCATTTATCCCAACTCTCTGCCTTCTGTTAGATAGCCAATCCTCTATCCATGCCAGAATATTACCCCCAATCCCGTGATTTTTTATCTTAAGCAATAATCTTTTGTGTGGCACCTTGTCAAATGCCTTTTGGAAGTCTAAATACACTACGTCCACTGGTTCCCCTTTATCCACCCTATATGTTACTTCCTCAAAGAACTCCAGCAAATTTGTCAAACATGACTTCCCCTTCATAAAACCATGCTGACTTTGTCCTATTAAATTATGATTATCCAAATGTCCTGTTACTGTCTCCTTAATAATGGACTCCAAAATTTTACCTACCACAGATGTTAGGCTAACCGGTCTATAGTTTCCAGCCTTCTGTCTACTGCCCTTTTTAAATAAGGGTGTTACATTAGCAGTTTTCCAGTCTGCCGGGACCATTGCCGAGTCCAGGGAGTTTTGGAAAATTATTACCAATGCATCCACAATCCCTACCGCCACTTCCCTCAAGACCCTAGGATGTAAGCCATCAGGTCCAGGTGATTTACCCGCCTTGAGTCCCATTATTTTACCGAGTACCACTTCCTTAGTGATTTTGATTGTGTTTAGCTCCTCCCCCCCTTTAGCCCCCTGTTTGTCCAGTGTTGGGATATTCTTAGTGTCTTCTACTGTAAAGACTGATGTAAAATATTCATTCAGTATTTTTGCCATCTCCATATTTCCCACCATTAATTTCCCGGTCTCGTCCTCTAAGGGACCAACATTTACTTTAGCCACCCTTTTTCTTTTTATATAACTAATAAAAACTCTTACTATCTGTTTTTATATTTTTTGCTCATTTACTTTCATAATCTATCTTCCCTTTCTTAATCAATCTTTTTGTTATTTTTTGCTGTCTTCTATAGTTTTCCCAATCTTCTATCCTCCCACTAGATTTGGCTACCTTATATGCCCTTGTTTTTAGTCGAATACTATCCTTAATTTCTTTACTTAGCCACGGATGGCTGTCTTTTCTTTTACACCCTTTTCTTCTCAGTGGAATATATATTTTTTGGAAGTTGTAAAATAACTCCTTAAATGTACACCACTGATCATGTATCGTCTTACCCTTTAATCTATTTTCACTGTATCATTACTCTCACCCTTCTGATTTGTGTAACACCCGAACTGCCACCTTTATGAGGCGATTGCATCAGCCCTAAACTGCCATTAAGAAAAGACAGGAACTTCTTACTTTAAACATCGCCGATTCCAGTGCAAAGTGATGCGCAAGTCCGTCGTCCTCGTCGCCAGTTCTTTGTTGTGTCTCAAGGGGTTTTATATTGTGTCTCAAGGGGTTTTATACCCTTATCTATATAACAATTAAGAAGGACTCCGGGGTGGAGGTATAGTTAACGGCCATTTTATTTACAATGTGCTTCTTCAGTCAATGCACTACATTTCCCATAGTGCATTGCACTATACAGTATCCCCTGTGGACAATTCGAATACACATTCAAAATACACAACACCATTGGTGGAGTTTAATGGGCTGTTTGTGTCACTGGGCTACAGGAGGCAATTTTTAACTGAAGGAAAACTGGTCACATCAAACAGAGAGTTTAACAGACTGTCCCTGGTGCACTCGAACCCCCACCTTCTCTCTCTCTCTCAATATTTATGGGCACTGCTGCAGTAATTGCTCCTCTGACCTTTCCTCTCTTGTCCCTCCTACACCCCTAATACACAGCCCAACACAATCTCCCTCCCCCAACATCCTCACTGTGCTGGAATCCACACCAGTCTCTCCATCTGCTCCTTGTTCTCTCCCTGGATCCTAAAACTACTGAACTCACTCTTCCCCTCCTGAAGTCTACAGGCTCTAAAACTGAAGCTTGGTGTCCCTCAGTCCCGACTCCTTGATTTACCTCCCCTTCTCTCCTCCTCTTTCCCCCTTGGTTGTGTTCCACACTCTGGGCCTTGGGCCTTCCCCGGGGATGCTCAGTATGAACAGGTGGGATGTGTTTGGAGACAGGGTGTCCCGGCTCTCCACCTTTAAAGGGACAAGGAGACGACCAGCTGGGCTGAGTGGCCCTGCTTTATGACATCACTGCAGTGCCTAGCAACCAGCCTCCCTGAGCCCTGCTGGGTTTAGCTCAGTGCTGTTACAGGAAGGGAAACAGGAGCAGGATTCACCCCGTGTGGAGCCCAGGATTAATGGGGAGAGGTACAGGATCAATTTATACCTTACTAGCTGGAGTGCCCAGCGGTGCCGAGGGAAATGAAGAAACCTGTGCAATGTTTATAAAACTGTTTATGAAACTGTTGGGGTTGAAGAACTTTTCCCAAGCACCCAGGAGTGATATTACATTATTCACAAAGTTTCAGTGTATGAGCTGAATAGGGAAATAAAAGATACAATCTCAGGCATTTAGAGGTCAGTTTAGAAATCAACAGTGAACATTAAATCCAATAATGTAGAACAAAAGAACATTTTACAATATGCTGGAGTTACAACCAAAGACTGAGTGAATACTCCTGGTAAAGGTTTGCAAACCCAGTAGGTTTGGTATTGTATAGAGTGAATTTATAATCAATAAATGTATTGAACTGTTATATATGTGTTACATTTTAGTAGGAGAGAGAGAGAGAGAGAGGGAAGGAGAGAGAGAGGGAAGGAGAGAGAGAGAGGGGAAGAAAAGAGAGACAGAGAAGGAGAGAGAGAGAGAGGGAAGGAGAGAGAGAGAGATAAGGAGGGAGAGAGAGAGGGAAGGAGAGAGAGAAAGAGAGGGAGGAGAGAGAGAGAGGGGGAAGGAGAGAGAGACAGGGAAGGGGAGAGGGGGAAGGAGAGAGAGAGGGGGGAAGGAGAGAGAGGGGGGAAGGAGAGAGAGACAGAGAGAGAAGGAGTGAGAGAGAGAGGGGGAAGGAGAGAGAAAGAGAGGGAAGGAGAGCGAGACAAAGAGAGAGGGAAGGAGAGAGAGACAGAGAGAGAGGGAAGGAGAGAGAGAGATAGAGTGGGAAGGAGAGAGAGACAGAGAGAGAGAGAGGGAAGGAGAGAGAGACAGAGAGAGAGAGGGAAGGAGAGAGAGAGAGAGAGGGAAGGAGAGACAGAGAGAGAGAGGGAAGGAGAGAGAGAGAGGGAAGGAGAGAGAGAGAGAGAGGGAAGGAGAGACAGAGAGAGAGAGGGAAGGAGAGAGAGAGAGAGAGGGAAGGAGAGAGAGAGAGAGGGAAGGAGAGAGAGAGAGGGGGAAGGAGAGACAGAGAGAGAGAGGGAAGGAGAGAGAGAGGGCTGCCTTGAGGATGAGTTCATTGAGTGTATTAGGGATGGGTTTCTTGAGCAGTATGTAACTGAACCGACCAGGGGGCAAGCAACCTTAGATCTGGTCCTGTGTAACGAGATGGGATTAATTAAAAATGTACTAGTAAAGGATCCCCTTGGAATGAGTGACCATAACATGGTTGAATTCCATATTCAATTAGAGGGTGAGAAGGTTGGATCTCAAACAAGCATGCTAAGCTTGAATAAAGGAGACTATGAAGGTATGAGAGCGGAATTGAGTAGAGTGGATTGAGAAAATAGATTAAAGGGTAAGACGATACATGATCAGTGGTGTACATTTAAGGAGTTATTTTACAACTTCCAAAAAATATATATTCCACTGAGAAAAGGGTGTAAAAGAAAAGACAGCCATCCGTGGCTAAGTAAAGAAATTAAGGATAGTATTCGACTAAAAACAAGGGCATATAAGGTAGCCAAATCTAGTGGGAGGATAGAGGATTTGGAAAACTTTAAAAGACAGCAAAAAATAACAAAAAGATTGATTAAGAAAGGGAAGATAGATTATGAAAGTAAATTAGCAAAAAATATAAAAACAGATAGTAAGAGTTTTTATAGATATATAAAAAGAAAAAGGGTGGCTGAAGTAAATGTTGGTCCCTTAGAGGATGAGACCGGGAAATTAATGGTGGGAAATATGGAGATGGCAAAAACACTGAATGAATATTTTGAATCAGTCTTTACAGTAGAAGACACTAAGAATATCCCAACACTGGACAAACAGGGGGCTAAAGGGGGGGAGGAGCTAAACACGATCAAAATCACTAATGAAGTGGTACTCGGTAAAATAATGGGACTCAAGGCGGATAAATCACCTGGACCTGATGGCTTACATCCTAGGGTCTTGAGGGAAGTGGCGGTAGGGATTGTGGATGCATTGGTAATAATTTTCCAAAACTCCCTGGACTCGGCAAAGGTCCCAGCAGACTGGAAAACTGCTAATGTAACACCCTTATTTAAAAAGGGCAGTAGACAGAAGGCTGGAAACTATAGACCGGTTAGCCTAACATCTGTGGTAGGTAAAATTTTGGAGTCCATTATTAAGGAGACAGTAACAGGACATTTGGATAATCATAATTTAATAGGACAAAGTCAGCATGGTTTTATGAAGGGGAAGTCATGTTTGACAAATTTGCTGGAGTTCTTTGAGGAAGTAACATATAGGGTGGATAAAGGGGAACCAGTGGACGTAGTGTATTTAGACTTCCAAAAGGCATTTGACAAGGTGCCACACAGAAGATTATTGCTTAAGATAAAAAATCACGGGATTGGGGGTAATATTCTGGCATGGATAGAGGATTGGCTATCTAACAGAAGGCAGAGAGTAGGGATAAATGGTTCATTCTCAGACTGGCAATCAGTAACTAGTGGTGTTCCGCAGGGGTCAGTGCTGGGTCCCCAACTCTTTACAATCTATATTAACGATTTGGAGGAGGGGACCGAGTGTAACATATCAAAGTTTGCAGATGATACTAAGATGGGAGGGAAAGTAGTGAGTGAGGAGGACATAAAAAACCTGCAAGGGGACATAGACAGGCTAAGTAAGTGGGCAGAGATTTGGCAGATGGAATACAATATTGGAAAGTGTGAGGTTATGCACTTTGGCAGGAAAAATCGTAGAGCAAGTTATTATCTTAATGGCAAGAAACTGGAAAGTACTGAAGTACAAAGGGATCTGGGGGTCCTGGGGCACGAAACTCAAAAGGTTAGTATGCAGGTGCAGCAAGTGATTAAGAAGGCCAATGGAATGTTGACTTTCATTGCTAAGGGGATAGAATATAAAAATAGGGAGGTATTGCTTCAGTTGTACAAGGTATTGGTGAGACGGCACCTGGAATACTGCGTACAGTTTTGGTGTCCATACTTAAGAAAGGACATACTTGCTCTCGAGTCAGTACAAAGAAGATTCACTCGGTTAATCCTGGGGATGAGGGGATGGACATATGAGGAGAGGTTGAGTAGATTGGGACACTACTCATTGGAGTTCAGAAGAATGAGAGGCGATCTTATTGAAACATATAAGATTGTGAAGGGGTTGGATCGGGTGGATGCGGGGAGGATGTTCCCGATGATGGGTGAAACTAGAACTAGGGGCATAGTCTTAGAATAAGGGGCTGCTCTTTCAAAACTGAGATGAGGAGGAACTACTTCACTCAGAGGGTGGTAGGTCCATGGAATATGCTGCCCCAAAAAGCTGTAGAAGCTACATCATTACATAAATTTAAAACAGAAATAGACAGTTTCCTAGAAGTAAAGGGAATTAAGGGTTATGGGGAGCGGGCAGGAATTTGGACATGAGTCTATGTTCGGATCGGTCATGGCCCTGTGGTTAGTGGAGCGGGCCCAGGGGCCGTGTAGCCTGATCCTGCTCCTATTTTGTGTGTCTAATTCTGTTAGATTGAGGAGATGGTTCTGTGATAGTGGATTGGCGGTTAGGATCAGATCAGCCATGATCTTATTGAATGGCGGAGCAGGCTCGAGGGGCCGATTGGCCTACTCCTGCTCCTATTTCTTATGTTCTTATGTTCTTATGTAGGGGGGGAAGGGGAGAGAGACAGAGAGAGAGAGGGAAGGAGAGAGAGAGAGAGAGGGAAGGAGAGAGAGAGAGGGAAGGAGAGAGAGACAGAGAGAGAGGGGAAGGAGAGAGAGAGAGAGAGAGAGAGGGAAGGAGAGAGAGAGAGGGAAGGAGAGAGAGAGAGGGAAGGAGAGAGAGACAGAGGGAGAGGGAAGGAAAGAGAGAGGGAAGGAGAGAGACAGAGAGGGAAGGAGAGAGCGAGAGGGAAGGAGAGAGAGGGGGAAGGAGAGAGAGACATTGTGAGAGAGGGAAGGAGAGAGAGAGGGAAGGAGCGAGAGAGGGAAGGAGAGAGAGAAAGGGAAGGAGAGAGAGACAAAGAGAGAGGGAAGGAGAGAGAGAGAGAGAGGGAAGGAGAGAGAGAGAGAGGGAAGGAGAGAGAGAGAGAGGGAAGGAGAGAGAGAGAGAGAGTGAAAGAGAGAGAGAGGGAAGGAGAGAGAGGGGGAAGGAGAGAGAGACAGAGAGAGAGAGGGAAGGAGAGAGAGAGAGAGAGGGAAGGAGAGAGTGAGGGAAGGAGATAGAGAAGAGAGGAAGACACCCCGTGGAAGGGGCTGGACTCAGAGCCGGCGGGTGAAGTAGTGCGGCCGCCATTTTGTGAGATCGGTGGGAAGTTTGAATCGCGGCGGCCGAAGGAAGAAGGCGAGCTCTCCCTCCCCCTCACTCTTTCCCTCCCTCACCCTCTCCCACTCTCCCTCCCCCTCGCTCTCTCCCCTCTCTCCCCGCCTCTCTCTCTCCCCCCTCTCTCTCCCCCCTCTCTCTCGCTCTCCCCTCTCTCCCTCCCTCTCTCTCCCTCCCCTCTCCCCCTCTCCTCTCCCTCCCTCTCTCCCTCCCTCCCCCTCTCTCTCCCCCTGTCTCTCCCTCCTTTCCGCTCTCTCCCTCCCTCCCCTCTCCCTCTTTAGCGCCTCAGGCCCGGCCCGACCCACCTGAGCTGAGCTCCCGCTCCGACCCGAGCCCCTGTGCATGGCCTAGTGCCTCAGGCCCGGCCCGATGGACCCCTGCCGCTCCGGTGAAGCGGAGCCCCCGCGCGCAGCGTATCGCCTCAGGCCCGGCCCGAGTGAGCGCTGATGAGCTCCTGCTGCGGGCCTCCAACGCCGCTCCGCTGCTGGATTTATTTGGGGATTTGCCTGGAGAGAGAGGGGGGAAAGAGCGCTTCAGGCCTGGCCCGATGGACCCCTGCCGCTCCGGTCTCTGGTTTTTCACGCTCCCGCACTAACGGCAGTTTGAAGGGCAGTGTGTGGGAAGGGATTCACTCAGTCATCCAACCTGCTGAGACACCAGTGAGTTCACACTGGGGAGAGGCCATTCAACTGTTCTGTGTGTGGGAAGGGATTCACTCAGTAATCCCACCTGCGGACACACCAGCGAGTTCACACTAGGGAGAATCTGTTCACCTGCTCCGTGTGTGGGAAGGGATTCACTCAGTCATCCCACCTGCGGACACATCAGCGAGTTCACACTGGGGTGAGGCCGTTCACCTGCTCCGTGTGTGGGAAGGGAGTCACTCGATCATCTTACCTGGTGAGACACCAGCAAGTTCATAAGTGACTGCAGGGGTAGGATTCTACTGTTAATCACATCCTATGTTTGTTTCTACCAATGTTATTAACCCCTATAACTGGGCTGTGTTGTGTTTGCTATTTCTCCTCAATAAGGGACTAATTGATGTCCATTTTAGGTCCTTTTCTCCTTTTGAACTCTAGATTAGTTCAGTTCTCATACCTTCAGTTGTTCTCATGGACAAGTCCCAGCTCCCCATACATTCCAGAGTCCCTCTCCTAGCCTTGGTATCCAGGGAAGGTCTCGGTAACATGCCCAGGATCACTAAACACAAACCCAGTCTGTTAATCACTTTCAGCTACTGGGCTTAGTGTGTGTCCCACAGCATCTCTCTCACCTTCGCTGTGTGAATAGAGCATCACGCCTGCAAACCTGGTTTAAATTTATTCAGCAAATATATTTAACAGAAGCTTGCAGGGTGATGAGGCACTGTTGAGGTGCTGCTGTATCAGCCAGTGGCTCAGTTGGTAGCACGCTCGCCTCGGAGTCAGAAGGTTGTGGGTTCAAGTCCCAGCCCAGAGACTTGAGCACAAGAATCTAGGCTGACGCTCCTGTGCAGTACTGAGGGAGTGCGGCACTGTTGGAAGTGCCGTCTTTCAGATGAAACATTAAACCGAGGCCCCGTCTGCACTATCAGGTGGAAAAGATCCCATGGCACTATTGAGAAGAAGAGCAGGGGAGTGATCTCTGGTGTCCTGGCCAATATTTATCACTAAAATAAAACAATGATCTGGTCATTATCACATTGCTGTTTGTGGGAGCTTGCTGTGCACAAATTGGCTGCCGCGTTTTCTACATTACAACAGTGACTACGATTCAAAAGTACTTCATTGGTTGTAAAGTGTTTTGCTTCGGACGCCCTCCGCCACTAACAGTTTTCAGTTTCCTGGCCCCAACTGCTTCCTTTTCACCATGGACGTACAACCTCTACACCTCCATCCACCACCAGGATGGCCTGAGGGCGCTCCGCTTCTTCCTTGAACAAAGGCCCGACCAGTCCCCATCCACCACACCACCCTCCTCCGCCTGGCTGAACTTGTTCTCACATTGAACAACTTCTCCTTTAACTCCACTCATTTCCTCCAAATCAAAGGTGTTGCTATGGGTACCCACATGGGTCCTAGCTGTGCCTGCCTTTTCGTGGGATATGTCGAACAATCTTTGTTCCAGTCCTACTCAGGTCCCCCTCCCTCACCTCTTTTTCTGATACATTGATGACTGTATTGGTGCCGTTTCCTGCTCTCGCCCCGAACTAGGCAATTTCATTCACTTTGCCTCCAATTTCCACCCTTCCCTCACCTTCACATGGTCCATCTCTGACTCTTCCCTTCCCTTCCTCGATTCTCCGTCTCCATCTCTGGGGATAGGTTATCGACCAATGTTCACTACAAGCCCACTGACTCCCACAGCTACCTGGACTACACTTCCTCCCACCCCGCCTCCTGTAAGGACTCTATTCCATTCTCCCAGTTTCTCTGTCTCTGCTGTATCTGCTCCGAAGATGCCACCTTCCACACCAGTGCTTCCGACATGTCTTCCTTTTTCCGCAACCGAGGATTCCCCTCCACCGTGGTTGACACGGCCCTCGACCGTGTCCGTTCTATCTCCCGCACCCGTTCTATCTCCCGCACTTCTGCCCTCATCCCTGCCCCTCCCTCCCGGAACCACGATAGGGTTCCCCTTGTCCTCACCTTTCACCCCACCAGCCTCCACATTCAATGGATCATCCTCTGCCATTTCCGCTACCTCCAAAGTGATCCCACCACCAAATGTATCTTCCCCTCCCCTCCCCTTTCAGCATTCCATAGGGACCGCTCCCTATGAGACACCCTAGTCCACTCCTCTATCACCTCAAACAGCTCTTCCCTTCGCCTGGCACCTTCCCGTGCAAGCGCAGGAGATGTAACACCTGCCCCTATACCTCCCCACTTCCCACTGTCCAGGGCCCCAAACACCCCTTCCAGGTGAAACAGCGATTTACTTGTACTTTTTGCAATCTAGTATACTGTATTCGCTGCTCACGATGCGGTCTCCACTACATTGGGGAGACCAAACGCAGATTGGGTGACCGCTTTGCGGAACACCTCCGTTCAGTCCGTAAGGTTAACCCTGAGCTTCCGGTCGCCTGTCATTTTAATTCACCGCTCCATTCCCACTCGGAACTCACCGTCCTTGGCCTCTTGTATTGTTCCACGGAAGCTCAACGTAAACTCGAGGAACAGCACCTCATCTTCCGGATTAGGCACTTTGCAGCCTTCCGGATTCAATATCGAGTTCAACAATTTCAGATCATAACCTCGGCCCCTATTACTTTTTTAACTATAATTTTTTCCACCCCTTTGTTTTGGGTCTTCCTTTCCACTCCCCCCCCATTCCTTTTGTTTCTCTCTCCCACCTGGCAGCTGTCTCTTACCTGCCAGTACACTTCACACCTAATCTCAGCTGCCTTTTGTCTCCGCCGGCCTATTACTACCTCGTCTGGTTTCGAATACCTTTTATTGTCTCTTTTACTTCTTTTGTTCGAAGGCAGCCCTGCCTTCAATCTATTTAAATTTCTTTCCAGTTTTGAAAAAGCGTTTCGACCCGAAACGTAAACTCAAATTTCTCTCCACGGATGTTGCCTGACCTGCTGAGTTTTTCCAGCATTTTCTGTTGTTATTTCAAGTACAGCACAAGTTAGATACAGAGTAGACTCTATGGGGTTGATTTTAACTCAGGTGCGGGATGGTGTCGTGTTATCCGAATATCGTGTTTCCCACATGAATCTAAATGGATGTGGGAGATTGATGTAATTTTAACTCAATTGGCCAATTGATTTGCAACGTGTGGGAAGCCTTTGCAAAGGGGTTTTTCATGACTGAAAGTCCCCTCCGATGACGTCATCATTGCTGTTGCATTTATATCCACAGCAAGCCTTGCTTCTTCTGCAGACTGCCAAGCTTCTTGACTGTGCAGTGTGAGGGAGCTGCAGCAAATATGACAAGCGGGAGGGCCAGATCAGCTCCTCGCTTTGACGAGGTGGCACTGTAGGCATTAGTGGATGGGGCTAGGGCCAACAGGGAGGTGCTCTTCCCTTCATCAGGGAGGAAGAGGCCTCCCACTCAGACCAAGGCAGTGTGGATGCAGGTGGCCGAGGAGGTCAACTCCTTGGGAGTCACCCACAGAACCTGGATACAATGCAGGAAAATATTTCATGACCTTCAGCGCACTGGAAATGTGAGTATGAATTTCCCATCACCCTCAATCTGATCCCCATTGCCTTTCCTCACCAGCACTCAGCTTCAGCACTCTCTTCCTCCACATCCCACTTGACACTGACATCCATGCACCCTTACCCATTCCCTCTCTCTCTATGGTCACATTCACATCACTATTCGGCTATGCAGCCCTCACACTCCCTATCACTCTGATGCTTTGAACACAACTGACAACACACAGGGAGGGCCCTTGGTCTTGCAACCTCACTCCATCTTTGTCTCCTTCTAAGTATCTATGCTATGCAGTCTCTACACTCACTCCTTCATTCTCACTCAACCTCCACTTGTCTCCCGCATTGCAGGAAAAGAAAGCTCACAACAAAAGAGGGCGAGCCAGGACAGGAGGAGGGACAGCCTCAATAGCCCACCTGACCCCCTAGGAGGAGGCCGTCCTGGAAATTATGGGAATATAGGATGAGTCGCGCATGGGGGATGGATAGACGGGTGTAACACAGCAAGCTGGTGACAGAAAAGTTTCCCATCTCTCTCTTTGATATTGCATGAGTCGCTGATAATGATTGTGAAGCTGTAACAGATGGACTTATGAGCATCTGCAAAAAGCTATGTGCAAGTAGCCTTTGCATCACATCTCTGACTCTTTCCTTTACTCCCCCACAGGACCATCACAAGCATCAGTCGCCCCCAGCCAGGAAGAAGAGGCTGAGCAGCCAGACTCCTCAGAGGAAGCTGCAACCTCTGAGGGTGCAGCGTCAGCAGAATTCAGCGCACCCAGCACCAGCACAGACACTCACACCTCGGGGGGACCTTCAGGACATAGAGTAGTGTTGTCACCTGGTGTATCACAGCTCACAAGTGAGCATCAGCAGATTGTGGAGACAGGGACAGCAGTGGAGAGTCCTAGTCGGAGGGCACAGGACTCTGCCACCTTGCCTTAGCAGCATGTCGACCCTTTGTCTCTGGGTCCATCCATAAGATCAGAGGTGATGGAACTCCAGGCACAGATGCAGGAGTCTCTGGCAGGTTTTGTCTCTAGGGTCGCTGCGAGTGTGGAGTGAATGGAGGAGTCCATAGCAAACATGAGCAGAGCCTTTGTGGAGTCATTGGCGCATGAACGCATCACCACGGAAAGGATGGCTACCTCTGTGGAAAGGCTGGCTACCGTAGTGGAGAGGATGGCTACGGTAGAGGAGAGGATGGCTAAAGTAGAGGAGAGGATGGCTACGGCCATGGAGGAGCTTAGTCGGCAGGGTATGGAAAACATGGTCATTGTTCAGAATAGAATGACATCTCTTGAGGAGCAATGGGCATCTATTGAACAGAGAAGCCAGACCTTCATGGAAGTCCTTCTGAGTAGGACTGCCATTGCAGATACAGGTCCCCATGGCCCCCCTGATGTGCAGCAAGGTGCTCTCCAGCCACCTCCAGGCACAGGCCCCTTCTGGCCTGTGCAGCTTCAGGTGGGTGAGCAGCAGCCTGGCGCTCCTGCTGCTGTTGCTGGTGCTGCTGTTTACACATCCCCTTTCTACACAATTGCAGCCGACATGAGCAAGGACGTGAGGCTCATTAAAAGACACACTCATTTCATGACAGCAAAGGCTACACTGGGACAAATCTTCAGTTATTATCCATTACAGGCAAAATGCAGAGCGGTCCAGCAGCACATGGCACCTTAACAGAGTCTCATCGGCCTACAATATAGAGCTGGAGGATTGGGCCGTGATCTGTTTACTTGTTCATCTCTTGTTCAATACATTTGCTGAGTGCATTTGAATTGAAAACCAGGTTCTGAGGCGTGATGCTCTATTCACACATCGAAGGTGAGAGAGATGCTGTGGGACACACACTAAGTTCAGTAGCTGAAAGTGATTAACAGACTGGGTCTTGTGTTTAGTGACCCCGGGCGTGTTACCGATACCTTCCCTGGATACCAAGGCTAGGAGAGGCACTCTGGAAGGTATGGGGAGCTGGGACTTGTCCATGAGAGTAACCGAAGGTATGAGAACTGAAATAATCTAGAGTTAGGAAGGAGAAAAGGTCCCAAAAAATGGAGCAGTCGGTAACAGGACATTAATTAGTCTCCTCTTATCTTACAGAAATAAAGAATACAACACAGTGTGTGTTTACACCAAAACTGGCTTGACAGATAAGAACATAAGAAATAGGAGCAAGAGTAGGCCATTCGGCCCCTCGAGCCTGCGCCACCATTCAATAAGTTAATGGATGATCTGATCGTGGCCTCAACTCCACTCTTCTGCCTGTTCCCCATAACCATTGACTCCCCTGTAGTTCAAACACCTGTTGTAAGATTCGAAATTTTCAGTAATTTAATCACGCAAGAAAACAGTTTTATTGACCAAAAGAAGCTTGTACAGAAAAACCTTTGATAAAAAGGGCATACAAAATGGCCACCGGACCTCGTAATCAGTTTCTGGGACCATTTGATTTCTGTTACTGCAAGCCAGACAGGCTTGTGGATTGAGGACAGTAAGCCTGCGAAAGCCAGTATCGGGAAAACAAAACTCAGGGAACTGAGCATACATATTAATTGGATTCTAAGTACAGGACAGTTTCAGGTAACAGGATGGGGCCCATCAAGAAATGGGCGGACATTTGAATGAACACTTAAACCCATTTACTGTACAAAGGAAAACCGTTTAACAGCCGTCAAGGGCAATCTCCAGACCGATCAATATACGAACCGAGTTACGGTGACAAAGTAAAAGACATTATCGGCCAGGAAGGCCAGTTAAGCTATCACCGGCTCCCGTTGTAAGACATAGCGCCCCTGCAGAGATTTCTGCCCGCCAAAAATATTACAAAGACAGGACTATGATTTGGCGGGAGATAAGACTGTCCCAAAAGGGTATAACTATGGATTTGAAAAGTCCATCAGGGAGTTGACGAACGGCGATTACGACTACGATTACGCTTCGCTTCACCTCGACCGCTACGATTCACAATTCATTTCTTCAGTACGATTCGTAACTTCGGCGCGGAACGGAAAACGACGGGAAGACGACGAGGGTGGCCCGGGTACTGTTGTCGGGAGATCATCGACGACCCAGGCCGAAGGAGAAGACACCCTCAGGAAAACCGACGAGCCAGGCCGGAGGGAGAAATAAAAGGACACTCCGGGCCTAGCACTCCCGTGCCTCAACATCCCATTCTCAGTTTTCCTTACTGGACTCTCCCATGTGCATCCGGTTATTCAACAGGTTTCAACTGATTTCAACCATGACGAGCGCTCATCAAGGCTGTATCTGCTGCTCCATCGCCTGAGAGAAAAACAAACTGCGCCAGAAGTTTCCAAATCCACGTGACGACGGAAAGCTGTGCCAAAAGGATGCGAACCCCCCTTTTTGCGAATCTGAAAGTGGTGAGCATGATCCCGAGTTCCTCAAGTCGAAACTTAGTTTAGGTCTAGGGGAGGGGGTTAAGGGTAATCGTAATGTGTTTCCCCTTTTACGATGTGCCGTGTGTTCCCCATTTCCATAGAGTTAAGTTTATAGATATGTGCATGATTGTAGTTATTTTAATCTGTGCTTATGACATGTATTTTACAATGCTGCAAACTGTTTTATAATAAAAGCCTCCATTTCGTGCTATTCAACCTGGTCTATTGAGTTTTTCTCTGCACTACAGTTACCTGCACCTAAGTCCAAGGTCTAGAACCGTAGGGAAGAGTGGGTCGAACCACTCAAGGGTAATTATTGCACGAAGCCTGGTAGGAGACCAGAACGAGCAAGAGAAACCCCCTACACTGTCTATCTCAGCCTTGAATATATTCAATGACTCCGCCTCCACAGCTCCCTGGGGCAGAGAATTCCAAAGATTCACGACCCTCTGAGAGAAGAAATTCCTCCTCATCTCAGTCTTAAATGGGTGACCCCTTATTCTGAAACTATGCCCCCTAGTTCTAGATTTCCCCACAAGGGGAAACATCCTCTCAGCATCCACCCTGTCAATCCCCCTCAGAATCTTATATGTTTTAATGAGATCACCTCTCATTCTTCTAAACTCCAATGTGTATCGGCCCAACCTTTCCTCATAAGACAACTCCTTCATCACAGGAATTAACCTAGTGAACCTTCTCTGCACTGCCTCCAATGCAAGTATATCCCTCCTTAAATAAGGAGACCAAAACTGTACTCTAAGTGTGGTCTCACCAACGCCCTGTACAGTTTTAGCAAGACTTCCCTACTTTTATACTTCATACCCCTTGCAATAAAGGCCAACGTTCAATTTGTTTTCCTAATTACTTGCTGTACATTCATGCTAACTTTTTGTGTTTCACGTATGAGGACACCCAGATCCCTCTGTACCTCAGCATTTTGTAGTCTCTCTCCATTTAAATAATAATTTGCTTTTCTATTCTTCCTACCAAAGTGGATAACCTCACATTTTCCCACATTACACTCCATCTGCCAAATGTTTGCCCACTCACTTAACCTATCTATACCCCTTTGCAGACTCTTTGTGTCCTCCTCACAACTTGCTAACCCGCCTATCTTTGTATCATCAGCAAATCTGGCTACAGTACACTCGGTCCCTTCATCCAAGTCAGTAATATAGATTGTAAAAAGTTGAGGCTCCAGCATTGAACCCTGTGGCACCCCACTAGTTAACAGTTTGCCAACCTGAAAATTACACATTTATCCCAACTCTCTGTTTTCTGTTAGTTAGCCAATCCTCTATCCAATTTAATATATTACCCCCAACACCATGAGCTCTTATCTTGTGCAGTGACTTTTTACATGGCACCTTATCGAATGCCTTCTGGAAATCCAAATACACCACATCCACTGGTTTCCCTTTATCCACCCTGCTCGTTACATCCTCAAAGAACTCTAATAATTTTGTCAAACACGATTTCCATTTCATAAAACCATGTTGACTCTACTTGATTGCATTATGATTTTCTAAATGTCCTGCTACTAGTTCCTTAATAATGGATTCCAGCATTTTCCCAATGACAGATGTTAGGCTAACTGGTCTATAGTTTCCTGCTTTCTGTCTCCCTCCTTTCTTGAATAGGGGTGTTACATTTGCGGTTTTCCAGTCCACTGGCTTCTTTCCAGAGTCTAGGGAATTTTGGAAGATTACAACCAATGTATCCACTATCTCTGTAGCCACTTCTTTTAAGACCCTAGGATGCAAGCCATCAGGTCCAGGGGACTTGTCAGCCTTTAGTCTCATTAGTTTGCCTGGTACTTTTTCTCTAGTGATAGAGGTTGTTTGAAGTTCCTCCCACCCTTTTGCCCCTTGATTTTCCACTATTATTGGGATGCTTTTCGTGTCTTCTACCGTGAAGACAGATACAAAATATTTGTTCAAAGTCTCTGCCATTTCCTTGTTTCCCATTATTAATTCCCCAGTCTCATCCTCTAAGAGACCAATGTTTACTTTAGTTACTCGCTTCTTTATATACTTGTGGAAGCTCTTACTGTCAGTTTTTATATTTCTTGCTAGTTTACTCTCATAATCAATGTTCTCCCTCTTTTTTATTTTTTTAGTCATCCTTTGCAACTTTCTAAAAATGTCCCAATCTTCTGGCCTACCACTACTGTTCGCATCATTATATGCCTTTTCTTTCAATTTGATCCCTTCCTTAGTTAGCCACGGATGGTTCATAGAAACATAGAAGATAGGAGCAGGAGTAGGCCATTCGGCCCCTCGAGCCTGCTCCGCCATTCAATGAGATCATGGCTGATCATCCAAATTCAGTACCCGGTCCCTGCCTTCTCCCCATATCCCTTGATCCCTTTAGCCTTAAGAAATATATCCAACTCTTTCTTGAATATATTTAATGAACTGGCCTCCACCGCCCTCTGTGGCAGAGAATTCCACAGGTTCACCACTCTCTGGGTGAAGAAATTCCTCCTCATTTCAGTCCTAAATGTCCTACCCCTTATCCTTAGACTATGACCCCTGGTTCTGGACTCCCCGACCATCGGGAACATCCTTCCAGCATCTAGTCTGTCCAGGCCTGACAGAATTTTATAGGTTTCGATGAGATCCCCTCTCAATCTTCTAAACTCCAGTGAGTATAAGCCCAATCGACACAATCTCTCCTCCTACGTCATTCCTGCCATCCCAGGTATCAGCCTGGTGAATCTTCGCTGCACTCCTTCCATGGCAAGAATGTCCTTCCTCAGAACATCCTTCTCATAGAGTCTTTCTTTCTCACTGGAATATATCTTTGTTGAGTTGTGAAATATCTCCTTAAAAGTCTGCTGCTGCTTATCTACCGTTTTAACTTTAATCTAATTTCCCAGTCCACTTTAGCCAACTCTGTCTTCATATCCTTATAATTGCCTTTATTTAAGTTTAAGACACTAGTTTCAGACCCAAGTTTCTCACCCTCAAACTGAACGTGAAATTCTAACATGTTATGATCACTCTTCCCTTTACTATGAGATTAATTAATCCTGTCTCATTACACATAACCAAATCTAAAATAGCCTGCTCCCTGGTAGATTCCACAACTTATTGTTCTAAGAAACTATCCTGAATACGCACTATGAACTCGTCCTTAAGGCTACCTTTGCCGATTTGATTTGTCCAATCTATATGAAGATTAAAATTGCCCACGATTATTGCAGTACCTTTCTTACAAGCCCCCATTATTTCTTGATTTATACTCTGTCCTACAGTGTAGCTACTGTTAGGGGGCCTATAGACTACTCCCACCAGTGACTTCTTTCCCTTATTATTTCTTATCTCCACCCAAACTGATTCTACATCTTAACCTTCCGAGTCAAGATCATTTCTCACTACTGTACTGAGCTCATCCTTTATTAACAGAGCTACACCACCTCCTTTTCCTTTCTGCTTATCCTTCCCAAATGTCAAATACCCCTGAATATTCAGTTCCCAGCCTTGGTCACCTTGCAACCACGTCTCTGTAATGGCTATCAGATCATTCCCATTTATTTCTATTTCTGCCATTAATTCATCTATTTTGTTACGAATGCTGCATGCATTCAGATAAAGAACCTTTAATTCTGTCTTTTTACCATTTTTCCCTACTCTGACCCTCTTTGCTGGTGCACTCTTATGCTTGCACACGATGCTCCTTCCACTCTGGTTATCATTATCCCTATCGCTACCCTACACTATTGCCTTGTCCTTTCTCTTTAACTTTCTAAGTTTCCCCTCACCTGAACCCTCCCCCCACTACCCAGATATCCAGAAACTTCAACTCTAGCCCAGTTAAAGGGGTTATTAACATCAGCACAAACCAACAAAGGATGTGATTAATGCCAGAATCCAACCCCCTGCAGTCACTTGTGAATTTGCTGGTGTCTTAGTAGGTGAGACGATCGACTGAATCTCTTCCCACACACTGAGCAGGTGAACGGCCTCTCCCCCGTGTGAACTCGCTGGTGTCTCAGCAGGTTGGATGACTGAGTAAATCCCTTCCCACACACAGAGCAGGTGAATATCCGCTCCCCAGTGTGAACACGCTGGTGTGTCCGGAGATTGGATGCAGAAGTGAATCCCTTCCCACACACAGAGCCGATAAAGGGCCTCTCCCCGGTGTGAACTCGCTGGTGTTGAATAAGGTGAGATGACTGCCTGAAGCACTTCTCGCAGTGAGTGCAACTGAATGGTCTCTCATCAGTGTGAAAAAGCTGATGTTTAATTAGATCTGCAGAAATGTTAAAGCAGTTCCCACAGTCAGAACATTTAAAAGGTCTCTCGTCAGTGTGAACTCGGTGGTGTAACTGGAGGCTGGACGACAGAGTGAATCTCATCCCACACACGGAGCAGGTGAACGGCCTCTCCCCGGTGTGACTGCGTCGATGAGCTTCTAGCTGTGATGGGGAACTAAATCCCTTCCCACAGATCTTCAGGTTATTATTCGGGGCTTGCCTCCTGCATGAGTTGTTTATTAAGCCTCTCCACCCACCTACCGGTCCATTACTCCCCTCCGTCGTGATTTTTACCCGCTGCACCATCGCGCTCCCGGCTTCTGTTCCTCTCCAGTAATGCACTGCGCATGCTCAATAACCCAACCCCTCCCGCGCCTGCGCACTGGGCTCTTGTAGGCCGGGTGCGGCATGTGGTCCACCACGGGGAATGCTGGGTAAAAGCCCCCATTGAAAGACCAGATTAGTGAATGGAACATGATTTACTGTGGTCGGATTGAGGACTGAACCATGTTCATTACAGTAGTTATGGTTTGTTTCTGCTGATCTTTAATAACCCCTGTATCTGCGCTGGAGTTTAATATTCTGCATAAATAGTGAATAAATAAAGCTCGAGGAACAGCACCTCATCTTTTGATTAGGCACTTTACAGCCTTCTGGACTCAACATTGAGTTCAACAATTTCAAACTTTAACCTCTGCTCCCATTTTTCATGCTGTATGATTTTGCCATTCCCATTTCCAACATTTTCCAAGACTCGGTTTCACAGCCACATCTCTTTCCTCAGCAACTGTCTCCGGTTCTGACTTATTCCACGTGGATTCCAACTGAACTTCCACCCTTCGTGTTTCAGATCCACCCAGGATATCTTTCCTGCCTCTTACCTTAGTAATATCTGTTATATCTCCAGCTTTTTCCAGTTCTGATGAAGGGTCTCAGACCTGAAACGTTAACTCTGTTTCTCTCTCCACGGATGCTGCCTGGCCTGCTGAGTATTTCCAGCATTTTCTGTTGTTATTTCAGTGAATAAATAAGCTTTGTTTCAAACACACAGTGTGTCAAATATTTGATTTCTCCATGATAAGAGAAGACGAATTGATGTTCTGTTCCAGACTGTTTAATTTTTGGGCCTTTTCTTATTCTAGATTATTTCCGTTCTCATCTCGTTCACCTTCTACCACATCAAACCCCAAACTTGCTCCGTTTGAGTACACAACTTGTGGGTGTCATAGACTGAACTGTAGTGTCTCACTTACACTCATCTGCCATCAACTGGTCCAGGCAGCGGGCGGTCGAGGGGGTTGTTCGGCCCGACTGCCTGCCTCTCTTTCGGTGGCCCTGGAGATGGAGCACGCGGTGTCTGCTGGTGTGCTTGATGCCTTCCATGACCGGTGGGCGCTGCGTGGACTAGAGTGCATCATCACCCCAGCCAACTAAATTTTAATTTAATTTGTTAAGTTTCATTTAATGGTTTTTTAAGTTACAGTTTATTTGTTTATGGTCCCTACAAAAGAGTACACTAATCTGCACACCACAGGGACTGGAGTGCTTATCACCACAGGTAATGAATGTTAATTTAATTATTACGTTTCCTTTAATGTTTTAAGTTAAGCTACAGTTTATTTGTTAGCACAAAAGAGTACACTCAGCTACAATTCCTTTGAACCATAGCTTTATAGAGCTATCTTGCATAAGTTTTGAAATCTGTTATCATCTGTATCTGTATTACCCTTTGTGGATTCGAGTTAGTAAACCTCCTCCACACGTACTGCAAGTGATAACCTTTGAAATGTTCTGATCTTTGTAATAGTAATTCCTGAGCTTGATGATCCAGTTGATTTAATTTTTGTTACTAACATACCTTGCACTGTTTCTTTCATCGAGATAATTATTTCAAATACTTCCATTATCAAGTCTTTAGCTCCTCCATTGATCCCTGTCAATGATCCTTTGTTAGGGGCGGTTAGGGTGTAGGCTTAGGGGTTAGTGGTTGGGGCTCGTGGTTATTGGTTAGGATTGGGGTTAGTGGTTGGGGCTAGTGGTTATTGGTTAGGATTGGGGTTACTGGTTGGAGTTAGTGGTTATTGGTTAGGATTGGGGTTAGTGGTTGTGGCCAGTGGTTATTGGTTAGGATTGGGGTTAGTGGTTGGGGCTAGTGGTTATTGGTTAGGATTGGGGTTAGTGGTTGGGGCTAGTGGTTATTGGTTAGGATTGGGGTTAGTGGTTATTGGTTAGGATTGGGGTTAGTGGTTGGGGCTAGTGGTTATTGGTTAGGATTGGGGTTAGTGGTTGGGGTTAGTGGTTATTGGTTAGGATTGGGGTTAGTGGTTGGGGCTCATGGTTATTGGTTAGGATTGGGGTTAGTGGTTGGGGCTAGTAGTTATTGGTTATGATTGGGGCTAGTGGTTGGGGGTAGTCAATTGGAGGTTAGACTTAGGAGTTAGTGATTAGGGTTAGAAACCACTATTAACAACACAGGTGTCACTGGACGCATCTTTTTTCATTTCATGTTTTTTAACCTCACACAGATGAGTCACAAAACAGCCTCATGAATTGTTCATTCAAGGAACATTCTTTCTGGCCAGAGCCTGATTTCCTCTCTTCTTTCACATCTCTACAATTCTTACAGAAAAATACATCAGGGACATTAGACTTTGGGATTTGGGGACAAGAACATGCAGATCCAGGTGTTGGGCTGGTTACATCCAATCAGCCACCCTGAAAAGGGCTTCTGAAAATAACCTGTCACCATCTGATTCCACCGTCATATCTTCATCCATTACCTGCCTTTCGCCCTCACTGGAGCACTTTTCACCATCAAGACTATTCCCCATACTGAGACTCTCTGATTTCCATTTATAGTCTCAATGTAAGTGGTCCCTGGATTTGGTGTCACAGTGTAAGTGGTCCCTGGATTTGATGTCCAGATTCATTTCCAGCCATTTTGAGATGTCCCTTACCCTGACAACAGAAAGGCAACACACCCTTCGGGACTCTCGATCCTGACTGTAAAGACGACTATCTATCCTTCTAATTACAAAATCCCCAAGACAACAATGTTTCCACTCTGCTCCTCCTCCTTCTTCTTAGGCAGTCCCTCGGAACCGAGGATGACGCTTCCACATTAAAAATGAGTTCTCAGGTGACTGATGAGTCCAATGCGGGACCTACAGTCTCTGTCACAGGTGGGGCAGACGGTGGTTGAAGGGGCGGGTGGGTGGGGGGCTTGGGTTGACATGCGCTCCTTGCGCTTGGCTTCTGCTTGCTCCCGGCGAAGAGACTCGAGGTGTTCGGCGCCTTCCCAGATGCTTCTCCTCCACTTTGTGAGGTCTTGGGCCAGGGATTCCCAAGTGTTGGTAGGGATGTTACACTTTTTCAAGGAGGCTTTGAGGGTGTCCTTGAAGCGTTTCCTCTGCCCACCTGGGGCTCTCTTGCTGTGCCGGAGCTCTGAGTGGCGCGCTTGTTTTGGGAGTCTTGTATCGGGCATGCGGACAATGTGACCCATCCATCAATCAGAGCTGATCGAGCGTGGTCAGAGCTTCGATGCTGGGGATGTTGGCCAGAGCAAGAACACTGACGTTGGTGTGCCGATCCTGCCAATGGATTTGCAGGATCTTGCGGAGGCAGCATTGGTGGTACCTCTCCAGTACTTTGAGGTGCCTGCTGTACATGGTCCATGTCTCTGAGGCATACAGCAGGGCGGGTATCACTGTTGCTCTGTAGACCATGAGCTTAGTGCCGGGTTTGAGGTCCTGGTCTTCAAACACTCTCTTCCTCAGGCAACCGAAGGCTGTACTGGCACACTGAAGGCGGTGTTGGACTTCATTGTCGACGTCTGCCCTTGTTGACAGTAAGCTCCCAAGGTATGGAAAGTGGTCCACATTGTCCAAGGCCTTGTCGTGGATTTTGATAATCAGGGGGCAGTACTGTGTGGTGGGGGGCAGGTTGGTAGAGGACCTTTGTCTTACGGATGTTTAGCGTAAGACCCATGCTCTCGTACGCTTCAGTGAAGGTGTTGACGATGGTTTGGAGTTTGACCTCCGAGTGAGCGTAGACGCAAGCGTCGTCTGCATACTGTAATTCGATGACAGAGGATGGGACGACCTTGGATCTGGACTGAAGGTGACTGTTACGTCCATGTATAATGAGACACAGACTGCGGAGAATGGTACAACAGGTGTTTACTCAACGTGGCTCACACTGCAGCTGATCTGTACAGATTGCTACTCAGTGTTATAGACAGGTGTGGTCACTGCCGGTACTGCAGTATACATGAGCTGTAAAACATAGTTCCCCCCTTAAAAAGGTATATACATTACAATTCCTCCCCTTTTAGATTAACAGTACCATAACACTCATTTAACAATTAAATATCAAACTAATTACAATTAATACTTTTAACATGCAACATTAGCTAAAAATAGTCTATTTATATATTCAGTCTTTGGGGAGGCTTCCTGATCCTTTCTGGATAGCGCCTTTCCCGAGTGTCTTGCTCTTGGTGCGGAGGCAATTCTGGCCCCCTGTCGTCAGTTGGTTCATCAGCTTCCGATGCTACTGTTTCTGGGGTAGATGCGACCTGTACGTCGGGTTCATCACCAGGTACGTATGGGCGAGGCATGGGTTGACTTGTTCCTGTGACTCTAGGATCTGGTCAGCATGGCGTCTCACGATGCTCTCCCCAACGTCCACTGTGTACATTAGTGGGCCCTGCCGTGTGCATATTGTTCCTGGCTGCCAATTTTCTGTTCGGTAGTCGCGGGCCAAGACTGGTTGCCCTACATTGAAGCTCCTTGTTGGCTTCTCATGGATGTGCTGGAATTGCTTACTCTCAACATCTCTTCGTACGTTTGGTCTGAGCAAATCCAGGCGAGATCTTAACCTTTGGTTAAAGAACATCATGGCTGGGGCCTAGTTGGTGACTGCATGTGTTGCATTCCGGTAGGCGAACAGGAAATTGTCCACCTTGTGCTGCAGTGGAATGTTGTCATTGTACATAGCCTTTATTGCCTTCTTAAAGGTTTGTACAAACCTCTCAGCCAATCCATTTGTGGCTGGATGATACGGGGCGGATGTGTAATGCCTTACCCCATTCTTTTTCAAGAACCTCTGGAACTCTTCGGACACAAACTGTGGTCCGTTGTTGGAGCAAATCTGTTCTGGCAAGCCATTCCTGGCAAAAATGGTCCGTAGGACTGCAATAGTTTTCGCCGTGGTGGTGGAGGACATTTTGATGACCTCAGGCCATTTCGAGTGCGCATCCACGGCTATTAAAAACTTTGAGTCCATGAATGGACCAGCAAAATCAATATGCACCCGTTGCCATGGAGATGAGGGCCACTCCCATGGGTGTAGAGGGGCCTGTGGTGGTGCATTTTGGACTTTCTGGCATCCTGAGCAGCTCTTGGTCAGGTCCTCGATTTGTTTATCGATTCCCGGCCACCACACATAAGCCCTGGCTAGGCTTTTCATTTTTACCCCTCCCAGATGACCCTCATGAAGCTCATTGAGCACTCTATCCCTTAACTTGGGTGGAATTACCACTCGGGATCCACACATCAAGGTCCCCCGGCACACTGACAGCTGTTCTCTCCTTGTCGAGAATGCTGGCAACAGTGAGTCGCCATGTGCTGGCCATCCCATCCTCGTCGCCAACGTTACGTCCGTGTATAATGAGACACAGACTGCGGAGAACGGTACAACAGGTGTTTACTCAACGTGGCTCACACTACAACTGATCTGTACAGATTACTGCTCAGTGTTATATACAGGTGTGGTCACTGCCGGTACTGCAGTATACATGAGCTGCTGTAAAAAATCGCTCCCCCCCCCTTAAAGGTATATACATTACAGTGACGGAGGTTGAACAGTTTTCCATTTGTTCTGTAAATTAGCTCCACTCCAGTGGGGAGCTTACTGAGGGTGAGATGGAGCATTGCAGCAAGGAAGATTGAGAAGAGCGTTGATGTGGTGACACAGCCTTGCTTGACCCCAGTTCGTACGTGAATTGGGTCTGTGGTGGAACCGTTGGTCAGGATCATGGCTTGCATGTCGTCGTGAAGCAGGCGGAGGATTGTGACAAACTTTTGAGGGCAGCCGAAGTTGAGGAGGACACTCCATAATCCCTCACAGTTGACAGTGTCGAAGGCCTTTGTGAGATCAAAGAAAGCCATGTACAGCGGTTGGTGCTGTTCGCTGCATTTCTCCTGTAATTGACGTGTGGTGAAGATCATGTCCATTGTGCCCCTTAGTGGGCGGAATCCGCATGGCGACTCTGGGAGGAGCTCTTCAGCCACTGGGAAAAGGCGATTGAGGAGGGTTCTTGCGATGACATTCCCTGTGGCAGACAGCAGGGAAATGCCTCTGTAATTACCGCAATCGGACTTGTCACCTTTCTTGAAGATGGTCACAATTACGGCATCTCTGAGATCCCCTGGCATGCTCTCCTCCTTCCAGATAAGAGAAATTAGTTCATGAATTCGCGCCAGTTGTGCTTCTCCACCATGCTTTAGTGCCTCGGCGGGGATTCATCTGCTCCTGAGGCCTTGTTGTTCTTCAGTTGTTGGATGGCCTTTTCAACCTCATGCCAGGCTGGGGTTGTGTTGAGATGGTGGCGGGTAGCATGCTGTGGGATGGAGTTGAGAACACTCGCGTCGAAGACAGAGTCGCGGTTAAGGAGATCTTTGAAGTGCTCCTTCCAGCGGGCACTGACTGCCTCTCTGTCCTTGATGAGCACCTCTCCGTTCTTGGCCTGCAGTGGGGTAGGGCCTTGGGTGCTTGGGCTGTAGGCAGTCTTGACTGCGCTAAAAAATCCATGCATGTCATTAGTTCCTGGTTACAAAAACGTCCTGGGCAAGCTGGGCCCACGCCCAAGTATTTATACTCCTTGGACAGCGCCACCAGCTGGCCGCCCAGTGTTATTTCATGAGTCATTTCTTCATGAATGATAAGATTCATGACAAGAACAACCAGGAGATCCAGGAGCTAATGGTTGTCGGCTAGCTGCTGGATCTCCTGCGCTTTCTCCACCCACCATCTGTTCTTTAAGTCGCGAGTTTTTTGTTGGACCTCGGCCTTCAGGCGTCTGTAGAGCTGCTTTCTTGCTCTTGAGTTCTGTTGCTGTTTCCAGATCAGGAATGCCTTGCGCTTGCGACTTATTAGTGCGTCTAACTAGTGATGTAACTAGAATCTCATAGTTGTGAAACAGTTGATTAAAGCTTTGTTTTATACTCAACCAAATGCTTAGTGAGTTTTCTTACGTCAGTTCTCGTCGAACCAGTCTTGGTGTTTCCTGGTTGAGTGACCGAGCGTCTCTTCACTGGTGCTGATTATGGAGGCCTTGAGTGCAGACCAGGCGCTGTGGACACTCTGTGTCTCTGCATCACTGGGAGTTGTCAGGTTGTTTGTGAGGCGCAGGTTGAATAGGGCCTTCTTAGCAGGGTCTTCGAGTGCTCCAGCGTTAATTTTCCTGCGGCATTGTTTCTGTTGCCGCCGCTGTTTTGGGGCTACATTGATGGAGATGACAGAGTGGATTAGGCGGTGGTCTGTCCAGCAGTCGTCGGCTCCTGTCATGGCGCGGGTGATGCGGATGTCCTTGCGGTCCCTTGCTTGGACGATGATGTAATCCAGCAGATGCCACTGCTTGGAGCGAGGGTGCTGCCATGAAGCCTTGTACTTGTCTCTCTGACGGAACAAGGTGTTGGTTATGACGAGGCCATGTTCTAAGCATTTCGACAGGAGGAGGGTACCATTGGAGTTGGCTTTCCCTACCCCCTCTCTGCCGATCACACCTCCCCAGAGGTCTGTGTCCTTTCCAACTCTGGCGTTAAAGTCGCCAACGAGGATCAGCTTGTCGCCCGTTGGGACTCGCGTCAGGGATTGTTCGAGGCTGGAGTAGAATTCCTCTTTGGTCTCGTCTGGGGCTTCCAATGTTGGGGCATAAGCACTGATGACCGTAGCGCACTGTTTCCGGGCTAGGGTGAGCTGAAGAGTCATGAGGCGCACGTTTATACCGCTAGGGGAGTCTCTGAGATGACCAACTAGTTCATTTTTATGGTGAAGCCTACCCCATGGAGGCGGCGTTCTTCTTCAGGTTTGCCTTTCCAGAAGAAGGTGTAGCCACCACCTTGCTCCTTGAGCTGGCCTTCCCCTGCCCACCGGGTCTCACTTAGGGCAGCGATGTCAATGTCGAAACGTCTGAGCTCCCGGGCAACGTCTGTCACTGTTGGGGTTGTCCATGAGGGTCCTGACTTTCCAGGTCCCGAACTTCATTTTAAAGGGTGGGAGATGCCTATGCGTGAATTCTTTTAACGTGAGTCCCTGGATTTGGTGTCACAATGTAAGTAATCCCTGGATTTGGTGTCCAGATTCATTTCCAGCCATTTTAAGATATCCCTTACCCTGACAACAGAAAAGCAATACACCCTCCGGGACTCTCAATCCTGACTGTAAAGACTATCTATCCTTCTAATTATAGAATCTCCTATACGACAATGTTTCCACTCTGCTTCTCCACCCCTTGGACAGCCTCCTTTTCCATGATGCCTTGGGCAACATTCCAGCTGTCCTTCCCAGTTTTTCTCCTTATCCTCACAGGTATTGAGTACTTTGTACCTGTTGGACAGGAGCAGTGTCTGCTGGACTTCCTTCACTACTTCTCCTACATTCCCCTTACCCGGCTGACTGACAGTCACACTCTTCCCTTCTGCACCTGTGCTTTCTTCTGGTGTGTGACTGTACTGGAGTAAATTATCCAGTAATTCCTGCTCCTCCCTTATATGTCAGAGTGTCTCTAGCTCGGACTCCAGCTCACTGACTCGGAGCTGGAATGTCATGAGGCAGAGACATTTGTTGCAGATGTGGCAGTCTGGGACAGTCTTGTTCACAAACTCCCACATACTACAATCCCCACACACTGCCTGGTCTTTATTAATGAATGAATGAATTTATTTTTTGTTATCTGTAGTTTATTTCTTGAACTGTGATTAATTACTTCGCTATTTATCAGTTATGAGCATCTTTAAAAGCAGTTAGAATTTAATCACTTACCTCATTTTCCTTTGACTTACACTTACTTGCACTAATAAATCCTTATTAAGTCAAGCTTAACACTAACCATTAAAGAGACTAAGCACACAAAGGGATATCGATATTCTTACCGATATACTTATGTTAATTTGCTCTGCTGTGTGTGGATTATAACATCACTGTTTCTGTGTCCTCCGGTGCGATTATTTACTGTTGCTCCTTGGTTTAAATTACTGAGCACCTCTTCCCCCTCAGCATCCAATTCCCATTCTCACCAAATTCCACTTACCACTCTGGTTAGCAAGCCACTCCGTTTAGTAGATTCTCGAGCTCTGTGCCACACCGCACACCCTCCTCCTACTCCCTCCTCCAAAGGTAACTCTGACCGCAGCTATTCCACTCACTTTTCCCTCCACATTCTTTGACTAAAATGGCGGTGGTGGTTACCCAGAATACTCAGCGCGCTAGAATAGGCCCTATCAATGCTGCAGGGGGCTGGTGTGCGCAGGCACGGGCAGGGCCCCACGCGTGTGCAGTGCCGACAGTCGGGTAATGGCGGCGGAAGGCGGAGAGAAGATTCCGGAGCGGGGAGGAGGCGGCGGAGCGCGGGGGAGCAATAGAACTGGCGAGGAGACTTTATAAACACCCGGGGTAGGCCTCAGGCCCCGAACAAGAGCCTCCGGGCCGGGCATTTGCCCCGAGCGGGGCGGCAGCTGCGGGGCTTTCTCCCGGTGACAGGCCCGGGGTAACGGCCGCCATCTTTGTAAAGGAGGGCGGAAAGTTTCAGTGCGACGTCACCCTATGCGTGAGACAAAGAGCCTTGTGCCCAATAAGGGGAATAAAGGCCCACAGCCTCCCCGGGCCCTGAACAAGGGACTGGAGAAACTCGCTGCCCTGCGGATCAGACAATCAGCCGGTGCTAGACTCGCCCCTCGGGCTCCCCGATTGGTTGGAGGACCCGCGGCCGGCTCGCTCCTGCAGCCCCGCTATTGGTCGGAAGCTCCCGTCAATCAGGCCGCGGGCCCGGGTCACGTGTTCCCGCGGAGATCACGTAGGCCATCCAACTGGCGCCGCTCGGTCCGGGGCCTCGCGGACTCTCAGGTTTTTCTATTTCACTTTATTCTCTCCCGATCCACCCCTCCCCCCCCACCCCGCGCGATTCTCCACCCAATCGGAGCGGAGAAAACTCACTTTGCGTCACCGATCGCGACTCTGGAACCGACACCAAGGCCTTTCCCCGGAATTCCCCGCGCCGACTCGGTCCGGCAGGATCCGAGTGCGCAGGTGCAGCTCCGAGTGGGGTGGGGGGTTGGTCTCCTGTGAGCATGCGCAGTTATTACACTTGGTGACCGGGAGGGGTCGCTGTGCCGGACTCGGCCCAAACCGCCGTCCCGCGTGCGCATGCGCGGACTAACGTTTGTCAATCAACCAACCGCCAGCAGAGGGCGCTGGTGAGACCAGTGAAGAAAGAAAGATTTGCATTTCTATAGCGCCTTTCACCACCACCGGACGTCCCAAAGTGTTTTACAGACAATGAAGTACTTTTTGAAATAACAACAGAAAATACTGGAAATACTCAGCAGGCCAGGCAGCATCCGTGGAGAGAGAAACAGAGTTAATGTTTCAGGTCTGGGACCCTTCATCAGAACTGGAAAAAGCTGGAGATGTAACAGATATGAAGCAGGTGCAGAGACAGCGGGGGAGGGGTTTAGGAGGGGAGGAAGGAATAGAAAGAATATACTGTGCTTAGGTAAGAGGCAGGAAAGATAAAATGTTGCAAATGGGAATGGCAAAATCATACTGCATGAAAAATGGGGGCAGGGATTATTATCTGAAATTGTTGAACTCAATGTTGAGTCCGGCAGGCTGTAAAGTGCCCAATCGAAAGATGAGGTGCTGTTCCTCGAGCTTACGTTGAGCTTCATTGGAACAATGTAATAGGCCAAGGACAGAGTAATAATAATAATAATCAACTTTATTGTCATTGTTAGTGCACAAGTGCAGTACAACGAAATGTAGGCTTGCGGCTCCCGAGAGTGTACATTTAGTTTAAGACATTTAACATTCAACATTCATTTGGCTTGTAATACATAAACATAAACATAAACATAATAAAGTGCATGGGCAGATGTGCAGGCTTTAGAGTTTATTTGTGGAGTTCAGTAGGATGACAGCCCTGGGAAAGAAGCTGTTCCTAAATCTGGTCGTTCGGGTGCGAATGCATCTGTAGCGTCTCCCAGATGGCAGGAGGGCGAACAGACTGTGGCTGGGGTGGGTAGGGTCTTTGATGATGGTCAGTGACCTCCGTAAACTGCGTTTCTGGTAGATGTTCTCCATGGTCGGTAGCCGGGTGCCGGTAATGCGTTGGGCAGTTTTGACTACCCACTGCAGGGCTTTCCGGTCATAGGAGCTACAGCTGCCATACCATACTGTGATACAGTTCGTCAGGATGCTCTCTATTGTGCAGCGGTAAAAGTTAAAGAGGATCGGGGTGACAGGTTACATCCCTTCAGCCTCCTTAGGAAATATAGGCGCTGCTGGGCCCTCTTCACCAAAGAGGAGGTATTGAGGGACCAGGAGAGGTCTTCCGTGATGTGGACTCCGAGGAACTTAAAGCTGTCCACCCTTTCCACCACAGCCCCATGGATGTGGATGGGGGTGTGACTTCCGCCTTTAGACTTCCTGAAGTCCACAATGATTTCCTTGGTTTTCTTGATGTTAAGGGCCAGGTTGTTATCTGCGCACCACTTCACGAGATGCTGGACCTCCTCCCTGTAGGCTGACTCAGCGTTGTTGGTGATCTGGCCTACTACCGTGGTATCATCCGCAAACTTTATGATGGTGTTGGAACCATGAACAGCCACACAGTCGTGGGTGAAGAGGGAGTAGAGGAGGGGGCTCAGCATACATCCTTGTGGGGCCCCCGTGTTCAGGGTCAGAGATCAGAGTGGGAGTGAAGCGGCGAATTAAAGTGACAGGCGACCGGAAGCTCAGGGTCACCCTTACGGACTGAACGGAGGTGTTCCGCAAAGCAGTCACCCAATCTGCGTTTGGTCTCCCCAATGTAGAGGAGACTGCATCGTGAGCAGCGAATACAGTATATTAAATTGCAAGTAGTACAAGTAAATCACTGTTTCACCTGGAAGGGGTGTTTGGGGCCCTGGACAGTGGGAAGGGAGGAGGTAAACGGGCATGTGTTGCATTTCCTGCACTTGCACGGGAAGGTGCCGGGTGAAGGCGAAGGGCTGTTGGGGGTGATTGAGGAGTGGACCAGGGTGTCGCGGATGGAGCGGTCCCTTCGGAATGCTGAAAGGGGAGGTGAGGGGAAGATGTGTTTGGTGGTGGGATCACGTTGGAGGTGGCGGAAATGGCGGGGGATGATCTGTTGAATGTGGAGGCTGGTGGGGTGAAAGGTGAGGACAAGGGGAACCCTATCGTGGTTCTGGGAGGGAGGGGAAGGGGTGAGAGCAGAAGTGCGGGAAATGGAACGGACACGGTCGAGGGCCGTGTCAACCACAGTAGAGGGGAATCCTCGGTTGTGGAAAAAGGAAGACATGTCGGAAGCACTGGTGTGGAAGGTGGCATCGTCGGAGCAGATACGGCGGAGACGGAGAAACTGGGAGAATGGAATAGAGTCCTTACAGGAAGCGGGGTGGGAGGAAGTGTAGTCCAGGTAGCTGTGGGAGTCAGTGGGCTTGTAGTGGATGTTTGTCGAAAGCCGATCACCAGAAATGGAGACGGAGAAGTCAAGGAAGGGAAGGGAAAGGAAGAGTCGGAGATGGACCATGTGAAGGTGAGGGAAGGGTGGAAATTGTACTTTTTGAAATGTAGTCACTGTTGTAATGTAGGAAACGCGGAAGTCAATAAGCGCACAGCAAGCTCCCACAAACAGCAATGTAATAAAGACCAGATAATCTATCTTTTTGTTATGTTAATTGAGGGATAAACACATTGGCTAGGACACCAGGGATAATTGCCCTGCTCTTTCCCACATTACAACAGTGACTGCACTCAAAGTACCTCATTGGCTGTAAAGCATGAAAGCAATATATAAATGCAAGTCTTTCTTTCTCGAAATAGTGCCATGGGATCTTTTACATCCACCTCAAAGAGCAGACAGGGCCTGAGTTTAACGTCTCATCCGAAAGACGGCACCTCCGACAGTGCTGTTCTCCCTCAGCACTGCACTGGAGTGTCAGCTTAGATTTTTGTGTTCAAGTCTCCGGAGTGGAACTTGAACCCACAACTTTCTGCCTCAGGGGCGAGAGTGCTACCAACTGAGCCACTGGCTGACATTAAAGAACAAGCAGTTCTGACGAAAGGTCATTGACCTGAAACGTTAACTCTGTTTCTTTCTCCACTGATGCTGCCTGACCTGCTGAGTATTTCCAGCATTTTCTGTTTTTATTAAAGAAACGAGGGAGTGATTGCTGACAGGAAGAATGTTGGGTCGTCCTGCGCATGCGCACCTCCCTGGCGGCTGAGGTGAAACACCGACTTGCCCCCACCTGAGCCGTGCACATGTACCAGATGTTGCGGCTCCGCATGCGCACCCGGTGTTCCAACCGCGGGGTTTTGTGCGCTGAGCATGCGCATTGCAGACCAATTGGGACGGGCGATTGTGAAGAAGGAGGGAGAGCGCGGGGGCCATGAGCACATGCGCGGGACTCAGTCAACAGAGCGCTTCCTGCAGCGTTGGGGGCTTGTGGGTGTTACAGCTGCCATTACTGTTGATCCTTTCAACCAACCTGTGCAGCAGCTGGGACCTGAAAATCAGCTTCACTGCCCCTAGGTTCGGAAAGGGGAAAATTAAACAACAGTTTGCCTCTGATCCTTTTCTGAACTCAATTTACAGGGTTATAGAAATGGAGCAGTTACAGGCGGGAAGCTCAGACCAAACATCACGTCAACATCTGACAGAGTCGCTGGATTCATCCGGACCTGAATATCATCAGCCTTTGCACATGGAAGGAGAAAGCAGTGATCGCAGCGATGACAGACCGCACACGTGTTCGGTGTGTGGACGCGGATTCAGCCGATCGCCTGACCTGGTGAGACACGTGCACCGTCACACCGGGGAGAAACCGGGTAAAGGTGGGGACGGCGGGAAGGGATACAGTTCCCCATCTGCATTGGAAGTTCAACGGCACAGTCGCACCAGGGACAGTCCATTCACCTGCTCCGTGTGTGGAAAGGGATTTGTTCGTTCATCCCACCTGCAAACACACCAGCGAGTTCACACTGATGAGAGACCATTTAAATGTTCTGACTGTGGGAAGAGCTTTAAAAGCCCCGGGGAACTGAAGCGACACCAGCTTGTTCACCCTGATGAGAGACCATTTAAATGTTCTGACTGTGGGAAGAGCTTTAAAAGCCCCGGGGATCTGAAGCAACACCAGCTTGTTCACACTGATGAGAGACCATTTCAGTGTCCTAACTGTGGGAAGAGCTTTAAAAGCCCCGGGGAACTGAAGCGACACCAACTTGTTCACACTGATGAGAGACCATTTCAGTGTCCTAACTGTGGGAAGAGCTTTAAAAGCCCCGGGGAACTGAAGCGACACCAACTTGTTCACACTGGACAGAGACCCTTTAAATGTTATGAGTGTGGGAAGAGTTTTAAAAGCCCCCGGGAGCTCAAGCAACACCAACACCTACACACTGGGGAGAGGATATTCATCTGCTCCGAGTGTGGGGAGAGATTCACTCAGTCATCCACCCTCCAGACACACCAGCTTGTTCACACTGACGAGAGACCCTTTAAATGTTCTGACTGTGGGAAGAGCTTTAAAATCTCCCGGGAGCTGAAGAGACACCAACACCTACACACTGGGGAGATGCCGTTCACCTGCTCCGAGTGTGGGAAGGGATTCGCTCGGTCCTCCAACCTGCTGGCACATCAGCGAGTTCACACTGGAGTGAGACCATTCACCTGCTCCGTGTGTGGGAAGGGATTCACTCAGTCATCCACCCTCCTGTCACACCAGCTTGTTCACACTGACGAGAGACCCTTTAAATGTTCAGACTGTGGGAAGAGCTTTAAAAGCTCGAAGAGCCTTAAGAGTCACCAGCGTGTTCACGCTGATCATCGAATCTAACAGCGCAGAAGGAGGTGATTCGGCCCATCATGTCTGTGCCGGCTCTTTGAAAGAGCTGTCCAATTTAGTCCCAAACCCCAGCTTTATTTCCAGAACTCTGCAAACTAGTCCTCTTCAAGTACATGTCCAATTACCGTTTGAAAGTTCCTGTGGAACCTGATTCCAGCATCCTTTCAGATAGTGCTTTCCAGATCTTAACAACCCTCTGTGTGAAAACAATTCTCCTCATTTCCCTCCAGTTCTTTTAGCAACTATTTTAAATCTGTGACCTTTGGTTACTGACCCACTTGCCAGAGTGAACAGTTTCTCCCTACTTGCTCGATCAAAACCCCTCATCATTTTGAACACCTCTATTAGGTCTCCTCTTAACCTTCTCTGCTCTAAGGGGAACAATCCTAGCTTCTCCAATCTCTCCACATAACTGAAGTCCCTCATCCATGGTACCATCCTGGTCAACCTCCTCTGTACCCTCTCCAAGGCCTTGACATCCTTCCTAAAGTGTGGTGCCCAGAACTGTACACAAGACTCCAGCTGAGGCCAAAACCCTGCAGCTGTACAAAACCCTGGTTAGACCACACCTGGAGTACTGAGAGCAGTTCTGGGCACCACACCTTAGGAAGGATATATTGGCCTTGGAGGGAGTGCAGCGTAGGTTTACCAGAATGATACCCGGACTCCAAGGGTTAAGTTACGAGGAGAGATTACACAAATTAGGGTTGTATTCCCTGGAATTTAGAAGGTTAAGGTGTGATCTGATCGAAGTTTTCAGGATATTAAGGGGAACAGATAGGGTAGATGGAGAGAAACTATTTCTGCTGGTTGGAGATTCTAGGACTGGGGGCATCGTCTAAAAATTAGAGCCAGACCTTTCAGGAGTGAAATTAGGAAACACTTCTACACACAAAGGGTGGTAGAAGTTTGGAACTCTCTTCCACAAACGGCAATTGATGCGAAATCAATTGTTAATTTTAAATCTGAGATTGATAGGTTTTTGTTAACCAAAGGTATTAAGGGATATGGGCCAAAGGCGGGTGTATGGAGTTAGGTCGCAGATCAGCCATGATCTCATTGAATGGCGGAGCAGGCTCGAGGGGCTGAATGGCCTCCTCCTGTCCTATGTTCCTCACTAGTGATTTGTAAAGGTTTAGTGTAACTTCCTTGTTTTTGTATTCAGTGGCCCTATTTACAAAGCCAAGTATCCCATACACTTTCTGAACCGCCTCACCAACTTGCCGCGGCACATTCAAAGATTTGTCAATATGGACCCCCCAGGTCCCTCTGCTCTTCCACCCCCTCAAAATAGTCCCATTTAGATTATACGGCCTCTCCCTTTTGTTTCTCCCAAAGTGCATCACTTCACACTTATCCTCATTTAATTTAATCTGCCTTGTGTCTGCTCATTTCACAGTCTGTCTCTGTCCTCCTGAAGTCTGCTACTACTAATAATAATAATAATAATAATCAACTTTTATTGTCATTGTTAGTGCACAAGTGCAGTACAACGAAATGTAGGCTTGCGGCTCCCGAGAGTGTACATTTAGATTAAGACATTTAAACATTCAACATTCATTTGGCTTGTAATACATTAACATAAACATAACCATAATAAAGTGCATTGGCAGATGTGCAGGCTTTAGAGTTTATTTGTGGAGTTCAGTAGGATGACAGCCCTGGGAAAGAAGCTGTTCCTAAATCTGGTCGTTCGGGTGCGAATGCATCTGTAGCGTCTCCCAGATGGCAGGAGGGTGAACAGACTATGGCTGGGGTGGGTAGGGTCTTTGATGATGGTCCGTGACCTCCGTAAACAGCGTTTCTGGTATATGTGCTCTATGGTCGGGTGCCGGTAATGCGTTGGGCAGTTTTGACTACCCGCTGCAGGGCTTTCCGGTCATAGTAGCTACAGCTGCCATACCATACTGTGATACAGTTCATCAGGATGCTCTCTATTGTGCAGCGGTAAAAGTTAGAGAGGATCAGGGGTGACAGGTTACATCCCTTCAGCCTCCTTAGGAAATATAGGCGCTGCTGGGCCTTCTTCACCAGAGAGGAGGTATTGAGGGACCAGGAGAGGTCTTCCGTGATGTGGACTCCGAGGAACTTAAAGCTGTCCACCCTTTCCACCACAGCCCCTTGGATGTGGATGGGGGTGTGACTTCCGCCTTTAGACTTCCTGAAGTCCACAATGATTTCTTTGGTTTTCTTGATGTTAAGGGCCAGGTTGTTATCGGCGCACCACTTCATGAGATGCTGGACCTCCTCCCTGTAGGCTGACTCATCGTTGTTGGTGATCTGGCCTACTACCGTGGTATCATCCGCAAACTTGATGATGGTGTTGGAACCATGAACAGCCACACAGTCGTGGGTGAAGAGGGAGTAGAGGAGGGGGCTCAGCATACATCCTTGTGGGGCCGCCGTGTTCAGGGTCAGTGGGGGGGGAGGTGTGGTTACCTAATTTGTTAGGAAGTCCAGGCTCCAGTTGCAGAGGGAAGTGTTCAGGCCAAGAGTGTGGAGTTTGGTGGCCAGCTTGTTGGGGACGATAGTGTTGAATGCTGAGCTGTAGTCTATGAACAGCATTCTGATGTAGGTCTCTTTACCATCTAAGTGATTCAGTGCAGAGTGTAGAGCAGTTGTGATTGCATCCTCCGTTGATCTGTTTGCACGATAGGCAAACTGGTGTTGGTCAAGAGAGGCGGGAACACTGGCTTTGATGTGAGCCAGGACCAGTCTCTCGAAACACTTCATTATGATGGGTGTGAGAGCGACAGGTCGATAGTCGTTCAGGCACGTCACAGCCGTTTGCTTTGGCACAGGAATAATGGTAGTGGTCTTGAAGCATGTAGGGACTACTGCCTGGGCCAATGACAGATTGAAGATGGCGGTGAAGACATCAGCCAGCTGATCAGCACATTCCTTGAGTACCCGTCCAGGGATGCTATCCGGTCCAGTGGCCTTTCGTGTGTTCACTCCGTGTAGAACACCCCTTACGTCGGAGGTCGACAGGGTGAGCACCTGGTCTTCCGGGGGTGGCAAGGCTTTGGTAGCCGGCTCCCTGTTGTCAAAGTGAGCGTAGAAGTTGTTAAGCTCCTCCGGGAGGGAGGCATCGCTAACCGGGGGGCTGGTGTTTTTACTCTTGTAGTCAGTGATGGACTGGATGCCTTGCCACATGCGCTGGGGGTCCGAGTTGTTGTGGAAATGATCCTCAATCCGCAGTGTCTGTTTTCTTTTGGCAGTCCTGATACCCTTTTTTAGGTTGGTCCTAGCTGCACTGTAAGCCGCCGCGTCACCAGATTTAAATGCTACGTCGCGTGCTTTCAACAGCGAGCGGACCTCCCCGTTCATCCAGGGTTTCTGGTTGGGGTATGTCCTGATATTTTTATGGGTCGTGACGACCTCGACGCAACTGTTGATGTAGAATAGCACTGTGGATGCGTATTCCTCGATGTCAGTATGGGCAAACATGCTCCAATCAGTGCATTCGAAGCAATCCTGAAGCTCTGAGACTGCTCCCTCTGGCCATACTTTCACTGATCTTACTGATGTTTTCACTCTTTTGATAAGCGGTTTGTATGCCGGGGCTAGAAACAAGGAGAGGTGGTCAGACTTCCCAAGGTGGGGGCAGGGAATGGCCTTATAAGCATCTACAATGCTCATGTAGTCTTGATCCAGTGTGTTCTCCCCTCTTGTGGGGCAGGAAACATTCTGGTGGAATTTCGGGAGTACAGTTTTTAGGTTTATGTGATTGAAGTCCCCCGCGACGATAAAGGCTCTGTCTGGGTGCGCAGTTTGTTGTTCGCTGATGGCCCTGTAGAGGTCCTTCAGTGCTAGTTTGGCATTAGCATGTGGTGGGATGTAGACCACAGTGATGATAACAGCCGTGAATTCCCGAGGCAGGTAGAAGGGTCTGCACCTTACCATGAGGAATTCCAAATCAGCCGAGCAGGATCTATCGATTATGTCCATGTTAGTGCACCAGGCATTGTTAGTGTAAATGCACAAACCGCCTCCCTTGCTCTTACCGGAGTCTGCAGTTCTTTCAGCGCGGAAGACCATGCATCCTTCTAGCTGGATGGTGGTGTCAGGGATGCCGTTGTTCAACCAGGTCTCTGTGAAGATCATGGCGCAGCATTCCTTTGTCCTTTTCTGTGAGGAGAGATCAAGTTTGATCTCATCCATTTTATTTTCCAGTGACCTGACGTTGGCCAGGAAAATACTTGGGAGGGAGGGTTTGTGTGGGGCCCTCTTTAACCTGTTGTGGATTCCGGCCCTCTTGCCCCGCTCCTGTTTGCGCTCTCTGTGCGGTCTGTGCCGACTTCTGGCTGGGGGAGGACGCCACGCTGGTCGCAGGGATCGAGCGATGTCGGGAGGCAGATCGACGGCGCCGAGTGTGAGCCGCACGCAACCGAACCCGATATCGAGGAGCGTCTGCCGGCTGTACAGCAGGTCCGCCCTCAATTCCTGCATGAGCAGAGTCAAGAAGAGATACAGGAAGAAGGTAAAAACGCACAGTCTCGGGAAAGACAAAGCCGCTGCGTCCATTCGCGCCGTCATTTAGACAAAGGGTTATTAGTTTGCCTAGTTCTTTTTCTCTAGTGATAGAGATGGTTTTAAGTTCCTCCCTCCCTATAGTCCCTTGATTATCTGTTATTATTGGGATGCTTTTATTGTCTTCTACCGTGAAGACTGATCCAAAATAATTGTTTAGAGTCTCTGCCTTTTCTCTATTTCCCATTATTAATTCCCCAGTCTCATCCTCCCAGGGACCAACATTTACTTTAGCTACTCTCTTCCTTTTTATATACCTGTAGAAGCTCTTACTGTCTGTTCTTATATTATTTGCGACTTTACTCTCATACTCTACCTTCTCCCTCTTTATAATTTTTTTAGTCATCCTTTGCTGGTTTCTAAAAATGTCCCAATCCTCTGGCCTACCACTAATCTTCCCAACATTGTATGCCTTTTCTTTCAATTTGATACCATCCTTAACTTCCTTAGTGGTGCATCCTTCTTGTAGAGCCTTTCTTTCTCACTGGAATATACCTTTGCTGAGATTTATGAAATAACTCCTTAAATGTCTGCCACTGCTGATCTACCGTATTACCCTTTAATCTATTTCCCCAGTCCACTTTAGCCAACTCTATCCTCATACCCTTGTAATTGCCTTTATTTAAGTTTAGGACAGTAGTTTCAGACCCAAGTTTCTCACCCTCAAACTGAATTAGAAATTCTACATCCAGGCCTGAACCATGTTCATTCTGACAGTTGGGTTTGTTTCTGCTGATCTTAATAACCCCAATAACTAGGCTGGTGTTCAATATTCTGGATGGATGTCAAATAAATCAGCTTTGTGTTAAACACATTGTTGTAGATTTTTGTCTTTCCCACCTGAGTGTTTCTTCAGGGCCACACTGAGAGGGGCAAATGGCACTTTGGTCTCTATTGTCTTCTCAGGTGAATTTCTCACATGTTCAGGATGATTTTCTGCAACAATATGTTCTAGAACCAACAAGGGGGCAGGCCATGTTAGATTTAGGAATGTACCAGATTTAGTCAACAGCCTCACGGTGCGTGAACATTTATCTAACAGCGATCATAACATGATCGAGTTCCACGTTATGTTTGAAAGGGAGAAACGCGAAACAGCTACTAAGATTCTAGTGTTAGTTCAGGGCAACTTCAACAGGATGAGACAGAGACTGTCCACAGTAAACTGGGGAAATCTGTTAATGGGTAAAACGACAGAAGATCAGAGGGAGATGTTCAAAAAATAATTTACGGTGAGACAGAAGCAGCTTCTACCCCCGAGGGGCAAGAGCTCTACTTACCAAAAAACCCCAGCCATGGACGACTAAAGAGAGAAGGGACAACATCAAACTAAAAGAACAAGTACACAAAAATACAATAAATAGCACAAATCCTGGTGATTGGGAGAAATACAAAGAACAACAAAAGGTGACAAAACAGAGAGCAAGAGCTACAAAAAGGGAGTATGAAAAGAAACTTGTAAGGATTATCAAAATCAACACAATTTTTATTACAATTACGTTCGACCGAATGAAGCGCCTTCGCTCCCCAGGATGATGGCCGGCATCCTATTGGGTGAGCGTGAGGCCTGTCTGGACAGATGAACGAACGCACGCAGACATGCACAATGGAATTTACGCTTGAGCGAACGAACGAACGAACGGAGGAATGAATGACTGAATGATTGAGCGATGCCAGTAGGACTGGCGTATACGGGTTCTTTCCTTTCTTGGTTTATTAAATAGTGGCAGTTTGTACTGTAAACATTATTGATTTACCTGAAAAATTTATTATTGTATTTATATTGTTGACCATAAAGCAGTTTTTGAGGCTTTATCCTTTTAATTGTAGTCAATGAATGTAATGGATTTACTATGTAATTGATGAGTTGTATAAGTACTGTTGTACTTGAATGTTAAAATGAAAAAATAAACCCCGGGGAGACGCGGGCTTCACACACCCCGAGTGCGGCCCCAGGCCCGATTATAAGAGCAGTGAACATTATCCACGTCCACCCGCGGGTTCCCGTTTCACTCCGGCCCGAATCTCAACAAAGTGCCAAACTCCGGGACAGACAGGAAGTGAGTCAGGGAGCGTCTGTAAATGAAGGAGAAATGCTGACTGGTCAGGGAGCGTCTAAATAGAGGAGAAATGGTGACTGGTCAGGGAGCGTCTGTAAATGGAGGAGAACTGGAGACTGGTCTGGGAGAAATCATTCAGCATTTTTTGGGGGTTGGTTTGTGTGAACAAATATATCAGTGATTTTAATGAGAGTTTTTCTGTGTCCCAGCTCCTGTAAATACTGGCTGGAAAGGGGTCGGACTCTCAGGAGGCTCCACACCGCTGGCTGCTCGTGTGTCAGTGATCTCCCATCAGATTAATGTGCTTCTGCTGTGTGTGTGTTTAATAAAGTGCCCGAAGCCCTCAGTGTAACACTCTCACATACCCCACCTGCAGTGTAATGTCTGGGCTGTGTGCTTCCTGTCCAATATCCCCCTGATCCCTGACTCTCCTGTTGCACCAACTCGGTATAATGGGACAAGAAGTGCCAGCTCAAGAGATTCCCAAATCGGCGACGGAATGAAAGGTTCAGACACGTGGAATGTTAATCTTACACAATGTGTGAGATGCTGAGCACCCGCCCAACATTTCACCACCACACCTTTTAAATAGTTTCTTCAATCTCTCTTCTGAAGCCATGGTTTTGTGACAGTCAGTTGAGTGAAAAAACTGGGATTGGAGGAAAATACTATGGGGTTTGTTTTCAGGAGAGGGAGGAGGGAGAGTGTGTGGGACCGGGATTTAAAGCTTTAGGAGTAAGAACAAACAATGTTCCACAGAAACTAAAATTGTCTGTTCTGAATTTCTATCCTGTACTTACAATGCTGACTTTTATAAACTCCTTTTACAGGCTGTTGGAAGGGGAGGATTTGCAGACAGGAAATTCAAACCAAACATCACTTCAGGATCTGACAGAGTCACTCAGTTCACAGGACCTGAATAACACTGGCCTTTGAACATAGAATGAGAAATGTTTTAACCAGTTTCACAGCCTGAAAAAACATCACACTGTTCACAGCGGTGAGAAACCGTACACGTGTTCTGTGTGTGAACGAGGCTTCAACCGATCATCCAACCTGGGGAGACACAAGGACACCGGCACCACGGTGAAACCGTGGAAATGTGGGGACTGTGAGAAGGGATTCAATTACCCATCCCAGCTGGAAGCTCATCGACGCAGTCACACTGGGGAGAGGCCGTTCACCTGCACCTTGTGTGGGAAGGGATTCACTCAGTCATCCAACCTGCTGGCACACCAGCGAGTTCACACTGGGGAGAGGCTGTTCACCTGCACCTTGTGTGGGAAGGGATTCACTCAGTCATCCAACCTGCTGGCACACCAGCGAGTTCACACTGGGGAGAGGCTGTTCACCTGCACCTTGTGTGGGAAGGGATTCACTCAGTCATCCAACCTGCTGGCACACCAGCGAGTTCACAACTGACTGCAGGGGTTGGATTCTGCTGTTATTGCTGCTGTTGCTCACATCCAGGCCTCAACCATGTTTATTCTGACAGTTGGAGTTTGTTTCTGCTGATGTCAATAACTCCTGTAACTGGGCTGGAGTTTAATATTCTGGCTATATGTTAAATAGATCAACTTTGTTTTAAACATGTTGTTGTAGATTTTTCTCTTTCCCACCTGAGTGTTTAGCATCACCTGGCTGGAGCTCAGAAAGGACAATCTGGGGGAGGATCGTACGGCGGGAACAGAACTCCAGCCTGGACACAGTCCTTCAGGGCCACACTGAGAGGGGCAAACGGCACTTTGGTCTCTATCGTCTTCTCGGGTGAATTTCTCGCGTGTTCAGGATAATTTTCTGCAACAATATATCCTAGAACGAACAAGGGGGCAGTCCATGTTAGATTTAGTAATGTACCAGATTTAGTCAACAGCCTCACGGTGTGTGAACATTTATCTAACAGCGATCATAACATGATCGAGTTCCACATTATGTTTGAAAGGGAGAAATGCAAAACAGCTACTAAGATTCTAGTGTTAGTTCAGGGCAACTTCAACAGGATGAGACAGAGACTGTCCACAGTAAACTGGGGAAATCTGTTAATGGGTAAAACGACAGAAGATCAGTGGGAGGTGTTCAAAAAATAATTTACAGTGATACAGAACCAGCTTCTACCCCCGAGGGGCAAGAGCTCTACTTACCAAAAAACCCCAGCCATGGACGACTAAAGAGAGAAGGGACAACATCAAACTAAAAGAACAAGTACACAGAAATACAATAAATAGCACAAATCCTGGTGATTGGGAGAAATACAAAGAACAACAAAGAGTGACAAAACAGAGAGCAAGAGCTACAAAAAGGGAGTATGAAAAGAAACTTGTAAGGATTATCAAAATCAACACAATTTTTATTACAATTATCTAAGGAAAAGAGGGTGGTCAGGAGCAATGTGGGCCCCTTGAAAACTGATAATGGTGACATTGTAAATGATAATAAAAAGGCGGACATGTTGAATAATTATTTTGTGTCAGTATTGACAGAGTGGAAGAGGATAGCAGGCCGGACATCCCAAGGAAACTAATATTGAATCAGGGACGGGGACTCACCAAAATAACAGTAATGAAGAAAATAATGGCACTAAAGAGTAACAAATCCCCAGGACCAGATGGTTTCCAAGCCAAGGTTTTAAAGGAAGTAGGTGAGAACATTGCAGATGCCCAAACTATAATCTTCCAAAGTTCTCTCGATTTGGTAACCATTTCATCAGATTTGAAAATTGCACATGTCACTCCGCTATTTCATAATGGTGAGAGAGGGAAACCGGGGAATTAGAGACCAGTTAGCCTAACATCTGTTGTCGGGAAATTACTAGAGTCTATAATTAAGGATAGGGTGACTGAACACCTTGAAAATTTTCAGCAGATTAGAGAGAGCCAGCATGGATTTGTGAAAGGTCGGTCATGCCTGCTGAACCTGATTGAATATTTTGAAGAGGTGATTGAAGTAGATGGGGGAATGTCTATAGATGTTATTTATATGGACTTCCAGGAGGCATTTAACAAAGCCCCTAATAAGAGTCTGTCAGCTAAAGTTCAAGCCCATGGAATTGGCTGAGTAGCGGGAGACAGAGAGTGGGGATAATGGGCAGGGACTCCAATTGGCAGGATGTGACTAACGCTGTCCAGCAAGGATCTGTGTTGGGGCCTCAACTATTCACCGTATATATTAATGACTTAGATGATGGGATAGAAAGCCACATATGCAAGTTGCCGATGACACAAAGATAGGTGGCATTGTAAGCAGTGTAGATGGAAGCATAAAATTAGAAAGAGATATTAATACATTAAGTGAATGGGCAAAACTGTGGCAAATGGATTTCAATGTAGACAAATGTGAGGTCATCCACTTTGGACCTAAAAAGGATAAAACAGTACTTTCTAAATGGTGAAAAGCTAGAAACAGTGGAGGTCCAATGAGACTTGGGGATCCAGGTACATAGATCATTAAAATGTCATGAACAGGTACAGAAAATAATCAAAAAGGCTAATGGAATGCTGGCCTTTATATCTCGAGGACTAGAATACAAGTGGGTAGAAGTTACACTACAGCTATACAAAGCCCTGGTTAGACCACACCTGGAGTACTGAGAGCAGTTCTGGGCACCACACCTTGGGAAGGATATGTTGGCCTTGGGAGGAGTGCAGCGTAGGTTTACCAGAATGATACCTGGATTCCAGGGGTTAAATTACAAGGAGAGATTAAACAAATTAGGGTTGTATTTCCTGGAATTTAGAAGGTTAAGGGGTGATTTGATTGAAGTTTTCAAGATATTAAGGGGAACTGATAGAGAGAATCTATTTCTGCTGGTTGGAGAGTCTAGGACTAGGGGGCAGAGTGTAAAAAATTAGAGCCAGACCTTTCAGGAGTGAAGTTAGGAAATACTTCTACACACAAAAGGTGTTAGAAGTTTGGAGCACTCTTCCACAAACAGCAGCTGATGCTCGGTCAATTGTTAATTTTATATCTGGGATTGATAGATTTGTGTTAACCAAAGGTATTAAGGATTATGGGGTAAAGGCGGGTATATGGAGTAAGATCTCATTGAATGGTGGGCAGGCTCGAGGGGCTGAATGGCCTACTCCTGTTCCTATGTTGCCAAGCTCTGGAATTTCATTCCTAAAACTTGTCGCCTCTCTACCAGTCTTTCCTCCTTTAAGATACTCCTTAAAACCTACCTCTTTGACCAAGATTTTGGTTACCTGCCCTAATATCTCCTTATATGACTCGCTGTCAAATTTTGTTTGAAAATGTTCCTGTGAGGCAACATGGGATGTTTACTATGTTAAAGGCACCATATAAATGCAAGTTATTGTCTGTGACCACTTACACTTTGATACCAAATCCAGGGACCACTTACACTGAGACACCAAATCCAGGGACCACTTATACTGAGACACCAAATCCAGGGACCACTTACACTGTGGCACCAAATCTAGGGACCACTTACACTGAATGGCAATAGATTGAGAGAAGGGGAAGTGCAAAGAGACCTGGGTGTTATTGTGCACCAGTCGCTGAAGGTAAGCATGCAGGTGCAGCAGGCGGTTAAGAAGGCAAATGGTATGTTGGCCTTCGTAGCAAGAGGGTTAGAAACATAGAGATAGGAACAGGAGTAGGCCATTCGGCCCTTCGAGCCTGCTCCGCCATTCAATGAGATCATGGCTGATCTTCGTCTGAGATCTTAGCTGATCTTACCAGTTCAGTACCCCGTCCCCGCCTTTTCTCCGTAACCCTTAATCCCCTTAGCCTTCAGAAATATATCCAATTCTCTCTTGAAAATATTTATTGAATTAGCCTTCACAGCCCTCTGTGGCAGGGAATTCCACAGGCTCACCACTCTTTGAGTGAAGAAATTCTTCCTCATCTCTGTTTTAAATGATTTGCCCGCTATTTTTAGACTGTGGCCCCTGGTTCTGTGCTCCCCTGCCATTGGAAACATTCTCTCTGAATTCAGCCTGTCCAGGCCTGCCATAATTTTATATGTTTCGATGAGATCCCCTCTCAATCTTCTAAACTCCAGTGAGTACAAGCCCAAACTATTCAATCTCTCCTCGTAGGTCATTCCCGCCATTCCAGGTATCAGCCTGGTGAATCGCCGCTGCACTCTTTCCATGGCAAGAACATCCTTCCGCAGATGGGGCGACCAAAACTGTACACAATACTCCAGATGCGGTCTCACCAGCACCTTGTACAGCTGTAGTAAGGTATCCCTATTCCTATACTCGAACCCCCTTGATATGAAGGCCAACATACCATTTGCCTTCTTAATCGCCTGTTGCACCTGCATGCTCTCCTTCAGTGACTGGTGCACAAGAACACCCAGGTCCCTCTGCACTTCCCCATCTCCCAATCTATTGCCATTTAGATAATAATCTACCCTCCTGTTTTTACCCCCAAAGTGGATAACCTCGCATTTATCCACATTATAGTGCATCTGCCACGTATCCGCCCATTCCCCCAACCTGTCCAAATCGCACTGTAGCCTCCTGACATCCTCATCAGAGCCCACCCCTCCTCCTAGTTTAGTGTCGTCAGCGAATTTGGAAATATTGCATCCAATTCCCTGATCCAGATCATTTATATATATTGTGAACAGCTGGGGTCCCAGGACAGATCCTTGCGGCACCCCGCTGGTCACTGCCTGCCACTCCGAAAACGAGCCGTTTATTCCAACTCTCTGTTTTCTATCCGCCAGCCAGTTCTCTATCCACGTTAATACTTTGCCCCCAATCCCATGAGCCTTAGTTTTGCATGATAATCTTTTGTGTGGAACCTTATCGAAGGCTTTCTGGAAGTCAAGGTACACCACATCCACTGGCTCTCCCCCATCTATTTTACCAGTTACTTCCTCAAAAAATTCCAGCAGATTAGTCAAACACGATTTACCCTTTGTAAATCCATGTTGACTCTGTCCGATCCTTTCCCCATTTGTCAAGTGCTCCGCTATTTTATCCTTAATAATGGACTCTAGCATTTTGCCCACAACCGATGTAAGGCTTACTGGTCTATAATTCCCTGCTTTCTCTCTACCCCCCTTTTTAAATATTGGGGTAACATTAGCTACCCTCCAATCCACGGGTACTGTTCCCGAGTCAATGGAGTTCCGGAAGATGATCCTTAGAGCATCTGCTATCTCCAGGGCCACCTCCTTAAGTACCCTAGGATGTAGTTTATCAGGCCCCGGGGATTTGTCGGCCTTCAGTCCCCTCAACTTACCCAACACCATATCCCTAGAGATACTAATTTCTGTCAGCTCCTCCCTCTCATTAGTCCCTATGTTTGCCGATATTCCTGGGAGGTTATTTGTGTCCTCCTTTGTGAATACAGAACCAAAGTATGAGTTTAATTGGTCTGCCATTTCCTTATTCTCCATTACATATTCTCCCGAATCGGACTGCAAGGGACCGACTTGGGGTTCGAGCACAGGAACAAGGATGTCTTGCTGCAGTTGTACAGGGCCTTGGTGAGACCGCACCTTGAGTATTGTGTGCAGTTTTGGTCACCTTACCTGAGGAAGGACGTTCTTGCCATGGAGGGAGTGCAGCGAAGATTCACCAGGCTGATACCTGGGATGGCAGGAATGATGTATGAGGAGAGATTGTGTCGATTGGGCTTATACTCGCTGGAGTTTAGAAGATTGAGAGGGGATCTCATTGAAACCTATAAAATTCTGGCAGGTCTGGACAGACTAGATGCAGGAAGGATGTTTCTGATGGCCGGGGAGCCCAGAACCAGGGGTCATAGTCTAAGGATAAGGGGTAAGCCATTTAGGACCGAAATGAGGAGGAATTTCTTCACCCAGAGAGTGGTGAACCTGTGGAATTCTCTGCCACAGAGGGCGGTGGAGGCCAGTTCATTAAATATATTCAAGAAAGAGTTGGATATATTTCTTGAGGCTAAAGGGATCAAGGGATATGGGGAGAAGGCAGGGACAGGGTACTGAAATTGGATGATCAGCCATGATCTCATTGAATGGCGGAGCAGGCTCGAAGGGCCAAATGGCCTACTCCTGCTCCTATCTTCTATGAATCTATGAGGCTATAAATGGGAATCAGAGAGCCTCAGTGTGGAGAATGGTCATGGTTGTGAAACCAGCTCTAGTGAGGGTGAAAGGCGGGTAATGGATGAAGATATGATGGTGGAATCAGATGGTGATTGGTGGGGCCTGATGACAGGTTATTGTCAGAAGCCCTTTTCAGGCAGGCTGATGACTGGATGTAATCTGCACAATACCTGGATCCGCCTGTTCTTGTCCAAAATCACAAAGTCTAATGTCCGTGATGTCTATTTCTGTGAGAATTGTAGAGATGTGAAAGAAGAGAGGAAATCAGGCTCAGGCCAGAAAGAAGGTTCCTTGAATGAACAATTCATGAGGCTGTTTTGTGACCCAACTGCATGAGGTTCAAAAACATGAAATGGAAAACGACGCGTCTAGTGACACTGGCGTTGTCAATAGTGGTTTCTAACCTTAATCACTATTTCCTAAGCCTAATATCCTATCGACTACCCCCAAGCACTGACCCCAATCCTGACCACTAGCCCCAATCCTAACCACTAACTCCAATACTAACCAATAACCACTAGCCCCAACCACTAACCCCAATCCTAACCAATAACCATGAGCCCCAACCACTAACCCCAATCCTAACCAATAACCATTAGCCCCAACCAGTAACCCCAATCCTAACCAATAACCACTAGCCCCAACCACTAACCCCAATCCTAACCACTAGCCCCAACCACTAACCCCAATCCTAACCAATAACTACTAGCCCCAACCACTAACCCCAATCCTAACCAATAACCACTAACCCAACCACTAACCCCAATCCTAACCAATAACCACTAACCCCAATCCTAACCAATAACCACTAGCCCCAACCACTAACCCCAATCCTAACCAATAACCACTAACCCCAATCCTAACCAATAACCACGAGCCCCAACCACTAACCCCAATCCTAACAAATAACCACTAGCCCCAACCACTATCCCCAATCCTACACCTTAACCCAAGCCCCTTGTGGTAAACCACTTTTATCGTTCGCCATCGTTACACTATAGTTATCACTGTTGTATTGTTATCACTGTTCTCACTGTTGTATCACTATACGAGGTCGCCTCTTGTCGCGCTGTTATACCTGGGCTGACCACCTCCGACTCCGCCCATGGCTCCACCTACCTGCCCAGGTATAAAGGTAGTCGACTGGCTGGTATTCCTCCTTGTTGGACCCGATCACCCACGAGGGTGGGCTCTGTTATTTAGTCAATAAAACCCTTTAGTTACATTCCTAACTCATCGCTTTTTATTGGACGAATTGATAGGTATATCAATTTTATTGACTAAATTTTAAAGATGTCTACTACTGGCCAGCCAGAAGCCCTCCCAGAAGCACAGCCACAGCAGCTTTCAGACACCGGGCTATGCCAGCCACACCAGCCGGCTTGGCTGCAAGCCCTCAAACCACCGTACCTGGATCTAAACCCACAGGCAGCAAACTCAGCCCTCAACTTCAAACACTGGCTGGACTGCTTCGAATCCTACCTGGAAGAATCCGGCGTCCCTCAGAGATCCAAACTAAGAGTTCTGAACGCCCAAGCGAGCCCGGGAGTATACGCACTCATCCAGGACACGACTACATACGAGGCCGCTATCAACCTGCTGAAACAGCAGTACCGGAGCCCGGTAAATTACATGTACACCAGGCACCTCCTAAGATCCCGCCTGCAACAGCCAGGAGAGTCTGTAGCTGAATTTTTACGGGCGCTAAGAGCACTCGGCAGGAACTGTGACTTTAAAGCGGTGACGGCTGTTGAAAATACGGAAGATAATATCCGCGATGCCTTTGTGAAAGGCCTACGGTCCGACTACTCACGGCAAAGACTGCTTGAAGCTAAAGACCTCGACCTGGACAAAGCTGAAGCCCTCGCTCTCTCCCTAGAGGTGGCCCATCAGGACCAGGAGGCGTTTTCCAGGTACTGCTCGCGACCCTGGGACTCGGGCCTGACCCCGACCGCAATACCCTTCGCAGCGCCGCCCCCGGGACCTACCTCAGCGTCGGCGTCCCGGACCCGACCGGGACCGCCACCCCCGGTACCGGCTCCGACATCGGGCACCCGCGATCGGGCCGCCGGCTGCTTCTTTTGCAGCCAGGAGAAGCACCCGAGGTCGCGCTGCCCAGCCAGGAACTCTACCTGCTCAACCTGCAGGAAGAAAGGCCACTTCTCTAAGGCCTGCAGGAGCGGATCTTCAGAGGCCAGCAGTGCCTCATGCGAACTGTGGGGGCGGCCATCTTCTTTCAAGGCAACTGAGGCCAGCATCCCCACACGTGAGTCATGGGGTGGCCATCTTTGATCAAGGCAACCGACCCCAATAGTGCCTCATGTGAGTTATGGGGGCAGCCATCTTCCCCGCCATTTTGTCCTACCTCGTGGGAGACGCCATTTTACCCACCACGCCCGACTGCCACCGGGCCCCCGGACCCGACGACCGCCTCGCCCACAGACGACAATGACTCGCTTACCTACACACTAGCCTCCGTCACTCTGGATCAAGCCCGCCCACACCACCTGTCCAAGTCGATGATGGACATCAAAGTAAACAGCCACGCCACGACCTGACTGTTCGACAGCGGAAGCACGGAGAGCTTCATCCACCCAGACACGGTGAGCCACTACTCCCTCCCTGTCCTGCCAACGTGCAACCGAATCTCGATGGCATTGAGGTCCCACGCCACGGACATTAGCGGCTACTGTGTTGTGACCTTGTCGGTTAAGGGTACGGAGTATATAAATTTTAAACTCCTCGCCCTCCCCCAGCTCTGCGCTGCCGTCCTACTAGGGCTGGACTTCCAATCCCACCTCCAAAGTGTAACCCTAGCATATGGTGGACCCCTCCCCCCACTCACAGTCGACAACCAGCGAATGTTAAACCGCCCACCGCGTAACACCTGCAGCCTATCCACCCTCAATGTGCCGCCACCTTCCCTGTTCGCTAACCTCACCCCCGACTGCAAACCCGTCGCTACCAAGAGCAGGCGGTACAGCGCTGGGGACAGAGCCTTCATTAGCTCTGAGGTGCGGCGCCTCCTAAAAGAGGGCATTTTCGAGGGGAGCAACAGCCCCTGGCATGCCCAGGTCGTGGTCATTAAGACCGGCGATAAAAATCACCTGGTCATCGACTACAGCCAGACCATAAACAGATACACCCAGCTGGATGCATACCCCCTTCCCCGCATATCTGACATGGTCAATCAGATTGCACAATACCGCGTATTCTCGACCATCGACCTTAAGTCGGCCTACCACCAACTCCCTATCCACCCCGAGGACTGCCAGTACACCGCCTTCGAGGCGAATGGGCGCCTATACCACTTCCTTAGGGTCCCCTTCGGTGTCACCAACGGGGTCTCGGTCTTCCAAAGGGAGATGGACCGGATGGTTGACCAGAACGGACTGCAGGCCACATTCCCCTATCTAGATAACGTCACCATCTGCGGCCGCGACCGGCAGGACCATGACGTGAATCTGGAGAAATTCCTCCGTACGGCCCAATGGCTGAACCTCACCTACAATAAGGAGAAATGTGTGTTTAACACCTCGCGCCTTGCCATCCTTGGCTGTGTAGTAGAGAACGGACTCATCGGCCCCGACCCCGAAAGAATGCACCCCCTCATGGAGCTACACCTCCCCCACTGCCCTAAGGCACTTAAGAGAACCCTGGGGCTCTTCGCCTACTATGCCCAATGGGTGCCCAATTATGCGGACAAAGCCAGACCCCTCATGAAGTCCACATCCTTCCCCCTCACGGAGGAAGCATGCGTGGCCTTCTCCCTCATCAAGGGAGACATAGCCAAGGCCACAATGCACGCAGTGGATGAGTCCATCCCCTTCCAAGTGGAGAGCGATGCATCCGACTTCGCCCTAGCCGCTACCCTTAACCAGGAGGGGAGGCCGGTGGCCTTCTTCTCAAGGACCCGACAGGGCCCCGAGATCCGACACTCGTCGGTCGAGAAGGAAGCCCAGGCAATTGTGGAGGCGGTACGGTGCTGGAGGCATTACCTGGCAGGCAAACGATTTACCCTCCTCACCGACCAACGTTCGGTTGCTTTCATGTTTAATAACAAGCTGAGGGGCAAAATCAAGAATGACAAGATCTTGAGGTGGAGAATCGAGCTATCCACCTACGATTATGATATCTTGTACCAGCCAGGTAAGCTGAACGAACCCCCTGATGCTCTTTCACGAATTACATGCGCCAGCGCGCATATTGATAGACTTCAGACCCTCCACAATGACCTCTGCCACCCCGGGGTCACCAGACTTTACCATTTCATTAAGGCCCGCAACCTGACCTACTCCATCGAGGAGGTCAGGACCATGACCAGGAACTGCCAGACCTGCGCCGAGTGCAAACCGCACTTCTATAGGCCGGACAGAGCAAGCCTGATCAAGGCCACCCGCCCCTTCGAGCGCCTGAGCATCGACTTTAAGGGGCCTCTACCGTCATCTGACCGCAATGTGTACTTCCTCAACATCGTTGATGAGTACTCCCGTTTCCCTTTTGCCTTCCCCTGCCCAGACATGACCAGTACCACGGTCATCAAGTGCCTGAACGACCTCTTCGCCTTGTTCGGGTTCCCGAACTATATACATAGTGACCGGGGCTCCTCCTTCATGAGCGAGGAACTCCGTCAGTTCCTACTAGCGAGAGGTATTGCAGCAAGTAGGACCACCAGCTACAACCCCCGAGGGAACGGCCAGGTGGAAAGAGAGAACGCGACGGTATGGAAGGCCGTCCTCTTAGCCTTAAAGTCTAAGGGCCTCCCAACCTCCCGCTGGCAGGGAGTCCTCCCGACAGCGCTGCACTCCATCCGGTCACTACTTTGCACTGCCGTTAATGCCACCCCCCATGAACGAATGTTTGTTTTCCCCAGGAAGTCAACTACGGGAACCACTCTACCAACCTGGCTGACCTCTCCGGGGCCCGTCTTGCTGCGAAAGCACGTGAGGGCCCATAAAATGGACCCCCTGGTCGAGAGGGTGAACCTCCTGCACGCCAACCCCCAGTACGCCTACGTGGCTTACCCAGACGGGCGGGAGGACACTGTCTCCTTATGAGACCTCGCACCCTCGGGCACTCCAGAGACACCACCTTTACCCCCCCCCACCACCCCCCCAATTCCAGCCCAGGTAGCACGGTGGCACAGTGGTTAGCACTGTTGCCTCACAGCGCCAGGGACCCGGGTTCGAATCCAGCCTCGGGCGACTGTCTGTGTGGAGTTTGCACATTCTCCCCGTGTTTGCGTGGGTTTCCTCCGGGTGCTCCGGTTTCCTCCCACAGTCCAAAGATGTGCGGGTTAGGTTGATTGGCTATGATAAAAATTGACCGTTAGTGTTAGGGGGATTAAATACGTGGGGTTACGGGGATAGGGTGGGATATGTGTTGGTGTAGGGGTTACGGGGATCGGGTGGGATATGTGTCGGTGCAGGCTCGATGGGCCGAAATGGCCTCTATCTGCACTGTGGGGTTTCTGTGAGTGAGTTTCTGTGAGCATGCCGGAACCCCACGAGCCTTCGCCGACCACGCAGACACCAGCATTAACACCGGAAAATGCAGCACCGCCGCTGCGACGATCGGAGAGGCTTACGAGGCCTCCGGACAGACTGACATACCAGAACTGGTAGTACACTTCACCCCGCCGGACTCAAATCTAAACAAGGGGTGAATGTGGTAAACCACTTTTATCGTTCACTATCGTTACACTATAGTTATCACTGTTGTATTGTTATCACTGTTCTCACTGTTGTATCACTATACGAGGTCGCCTCTTGTCGCGCTGTTATACCTGGGCTGACCACCTCCGACTCCGCCCATGGCTCCACCTACCTGCCCAGGCATAAAGGTAGTCGACTGGCTGGTATTCCTCCTTGTTGGACCCGATCACCCACGAGGGTGGGCTCTGTTATTTAGTCAATAAAAACCTTTAGTTACGTTCCTAACTCGTCGCTTTTTATTGGACGAATTGATAGGTATATCACCCCTGACCAAGGATTATTGACAGGGATCAATGGAGGAGCTAAAGAGCTGATAAAGGAAGTATTTGAAACAATTATCTTGATAAAGAAATAGTGCAAGGTATGTTAGTAACAAGAGATTAAATCAAAGAGACCATCAAAATCAGCAATGACAATTACAAAGATCAGAACATTTCTAAGGCTGTCAGATGCAGTGTGTGTGGAGTTTAAAAAAAAAATCGGTTCCAAGAGATGTTAAATGATACAGAAAATAACAGATTTCAAATCTTATGCAAGGTAGTTCTGTAAAGGGGTGGTTCAAAGGAATTTCAGATGAGTGTAAAGTGAGACACTACAGTTCAGTCTATGACACCCACAAGCCGTGTACACAAATGGAACAAGTTTGGGGTTTGATGTGGTAGAAGGTGAACTAGATGAGAACTGAAATAATCCAGAGTAAGAAAAGGCCCAAAAATGGAACAGTCAATAACAGAACATCAATTAGACTCCTCTTATCATGGAGAAATCAAATATTAGACACACTGTGTGTTTGAAACAAAGCTGATTTATTTAATATTTGTCCAGAATATTAATCTCAAGCCCAGTTATTCTAGTTATTAACATTAGCAGAAACGAAGCCCAATTGCCAGAGCGACCATGGTTCAGTCCTGGATGTGATTAACAGCAGCAATAACAGCAGAATCCAACCTCTGCAATCACTGGTGAACTCACTGATGTCTCAGCAGAGTGCATGACTGCATGGATCCCTTCCCACACACAGAGCAGGTGAATGGCCTCTCCCCAGTGTGAACTTGCTGGTGATTAAGCAGATTAGACTTCCAAGTGAAAACCTTCCCACAATAAGAGCAGGTGAAAGATCGCTCCTGAGTGTGAACTCGCTGGTGTCTCAGCAGAGTGCAGGACTGAGTGAATCCCTTCCTACACACAGAGCAGGTGAATGGTCTCTCCCCAGTGTGAGTGCATTGGTGGGTCAGCAGGTTGCTTGTGTTTTTAAAGCTCTTCTCACAGACAGTACATCTAAATGGTATCTTAACAGTGCGAACAAGTTGGTGAGTCAGAAGATGGGATGACTGAGTGAATCCCTTCCCACACACAGAGCAGGTGAATAGTCTCTCCCCAGTGTGAACTCTCTGGTGTATCTGGAGCTTGGATAACTCTGCAAATCCCTTCCCATACACGGAGCAGGAGAACGGTTTCTCCCCAGTGTGAACTCGCTGGTGTATCTGGAGCTTGGATAACTCTGCGAATCCCTTCCCACACACAGAGCAGGTGAATAGTCTCTCCCCAGTGTGAACTCTCTGGTGTATCTGGAGCTTGGATAACTCTGCAAATCCCTTCCCATACATGGAGCAGGAGAACGGTTTCTCCCCAGTGTGAACTCGCTGGTGTATCTGGAGCTTGGATAACTCTGTGAATCCCTTCCCACACATGGAGCAGGTGAATGGTCTCTCCCCGGTGTGAATGCGCCGATGAGTTTCCTGCTTGGATGGATAATTGAATCCCTTTCCACAGTCCCCACATTTCCACGGTTTCTCCGTGGTGTGGGTGTCCATGTGTCTCTCCAGGTTGGACGATCGGTTGAAGCCTCGTCCACACACAGAACACATGTACGGTTTCTCCCCGCTGTGAATGGTGCGATGTTTTTTCAGGTTGTGTAACAGTCAGTGCACTGGAACATTCTCACTCGGGTGTGTGTGTCTCGGTGCTTTTCCAGTCACACTGATGTTTGAAATCTTTTCCCACAGACAGAACAGACAAACATTCCTCCTTCCACATTCAAAGGCCGATGATATTCAGGTCCTGATGAATGGAGTGACTGTCAGATCTTGATGTGATGTTTGGTTTGAGTTTCCCATCTGTAAATCCTCCCCTTCTAATACCCTGTAAAAGGAGTTTACAAAAGCCATCACTTTAAGTACAGGATAGAAATTCAGAACAGACTATTCTAGTTTCTATGGAACATTCTTTCCTCTCTTGTTCCCCCAAAGCTGTAAATCCCCATCCCACACACTCCCCCTCCTCCCTGTGCTGAAATCCAAACCCATTGCAACATCTCCAACATTTCTTTCCTCCACTCCCAGTCTTCCCCCTCCCTCTACTCTGGTTGTGTTCAGTTCTACAACCGCTATGTGCAGAGTGAGAATAAAATCAATGAGTCAATGATTGTCTCTACTGGTCACTGGGACCCTGAAGCCCCGCCCACTCTTTGTTCCTGTACCAAGATGGCCACGCATGCGCCGTGCTGCAGGTGGAACTGGTCCGTCTTTGCTCCACCAAGATGGCGGCGCGTAAATGATGAGGGGCTTTGATCGAGCAAGTAGGGAGAAACTGTTCACTCTGGCAAGTGGGTCGGTAACCAAAGGTCACAGACTTAAAATAGTTGCTAAAAGAACTAGAGGGAAATGAGGAGAATTGTTTTCACACAGAGGGTTGTTAAGATCTGGAACGCACCATCTGAAAGGATGCTGGAGTCAGGTTCCACAGGAACTTTCAAACAGTAATTGGACATGTACTTGAAGAGGACTAGTTTGCAGAGTTCTGGGGATAAAGCTGGGGTTTGGGACTAAATTGGACAGCTCTTTCAAAGAGCCGGCACAGACACGATGGGCCGAATCACCTCCTTCTGTGCTGTTAGATTCTATGATCAGTGTGAACACGCTGGTGTCTCTTAAGGCTCTTAGAGCTGTTAAAGCTCTTCCCACAGTAAGAACATTTAAAGGGTCTCTCGTCAGTGTGAACAAGCTGGTGTGACAGGAGGGTGGATGACTGAGTGAATCCCTTCCCACACACGGAGCAGGTGAACGGACCCTCACCAGTGTGGAGGAGCTGGTGTCTCTTCAACTCCCCGGAGCTTTTAAAGCTCTTTCCACAGTCAGAACATTTAAAGGGGTTCTCTCCAGTGTGAACAAGCTGATGTGCCAGCAGGTGGGATGATTCAGTGAATCCCTTCCCACACACAGAGCAGATGAACGGCCTCTCCCCAGTGTTAACTCACTGGTGTCTCTTCAGCTCCCTGAAGCTTTTCAAGCTCTTCCCACAGTCAGAACATTTAAAGGGTCTCTCATCAGTGTGAGCTCGCTGGTGATGCTACAGATACTGGGGCTTTTAAAGCTCTTCCCACAGTCAGAACACTGAAATGGTCTCTCATCAGTGTGAACAAGCTGGTGTTGCTTCAGATCCCCGGCGCTATTAAAGCTCTTCCCACAGTCAGAACATTGAAATGGTCTCTCATCAGTGTGAACAAGCTGGTGTCCCTTCAGATCCCCTGCGTTTTTAAAGCTCTTCCCACAGTTAGGACACTGAAATGGTCTCTCATCAGTGTGAACAAGCTGGTGTTCCTTCAGATCCCTGGGGCTTTTAAAGTTCTTCCCACAGTCAGAACACTGAAATGGTCTCTCATCAGTGTGAACAAGCTGGTGTCACTTCAGTTCCCCAGGGCTTTTAAAGCTCTTCCCACAGTCAGGACACTGAAATGGTCTCTCATCAGTGTGAACAAGCTGGTGTCCCTTCAGATCCCCGGAGCTTTTAAAGCTCTTTCCACAGTCAGAACATTGAAATGGTCTCTCATCAGTGTGAACAAGCTGGTGTCCCTTCAGTTCCCCGGAGCTTTTAAAGCTCTTCCCACACTCAGAACATTGAAATGGTCTCTCATCAGGGTGAACAAGCTGGTGTCGCTTCAGTTCCCTGGGGCTTTTAAAGCTCTTCCCACAGTCAGAAGACTGAAATGGTCTCTCGTCAGTGTGAACAAGCTGGTGTGTTTGCAGGTGGGATGAACAAACAAATCCCTCTCCACACACGGAGCAGGTGAATGGACAGTCCCTGGTGTGACTGCATCATTGAACTTCTATTGCAGACGGGGAACTGAATCCCTTCCCGCCGTCCCCACCTTTACCCGATTTCTCCCCGGTGTGGCGGTGCAAGTGTCTCACCAGGTCAGGTGATTGGCTGAATCCGCGTCCACACACCGAACATGTGTGCGGTCTGTCATCGCTGCGATCGCTGCTTTCTCCTTCCATGTGCAAAGGCCGATGATATTCAGGTCCGGATAAATCCAGCGACTCTGTCAGATCTTGATGTGATGTTTGGTCTGAGCTTCCCACCTGTAACTGCTCCACTTCTATAACCCTGTAAATTGAGATCAGAAAAGGATCAGAGGCAAACTGTTGTTTAACTTTCCCCTTTCCGAACCTAGGGGCAGTGAAGCTGATTTTCAGGCCCCAGCTGCTGCACAGGTTAGTTGAAAGGATCAGCCGTAATGGCGGCTGCAATACCCACAAGCCCCCATGCTCCAGAAAGCGCTCTGTTGACGCTGAGTCCCGCGCATGTGCTCATGGCCCAAACACTCTCCCTCCTGTTCCACAATCGCCCGTCCCGATCAGTCCGCAATGCGCATGCTCAGCGCACAAAACCCCACGGTTGGAACATCGGGCGCATATGCGAAGCCGCAACATCTGGTACGCGTGCGCGGCTCAGGTGTGGGCGAGTTGGTGTTTCGCCTCAGCCGCCAGGGAGGTGCGCATGTGCAGGACGACCCAACATTCTTCCTGTCAGCAATCACTCCCTCGTTTCTTTAATAAAAACAGAAAATGCTGGAAATACTCAGCAGGTCAGGCAGCATCTGTGGAAAGAGAAACAGAGTTAATGTTTCAGGTCGATGACCTGTCGTCAGAACTGCTTGTTCTTTAGTGTCAGCTGTGACTCAGTTGGTAGCACTCTCGCCTCTGAGGCATAAGGTTGTGGGTTCAAGTCCAAGTCCAGAAACTTGAGCACAAAAATCTAGGCTGACACTCCAATGCAGTACTGAGGGAGTGCGGCACTGTCGGAGGTGCCGTCTTTCAGATGAGATGTTAAACTGAGGCCCTGTCTGCTCTCTCAGGTGGATGTAAAAGATCCCATGGCACAATTTCAAGAAAGAAAGACTTGCATTTATATAGTGCCTTTCATGACCACCAGATGTCTTGAAGTGCTTTACAGCCAATGAAGTACTACAATGAAGTAGTCACTGTTGTAATGTGGGAAAGAGCAGGGCAGCTATCCCCAGTCTCCTAGCCAATGTTTATCTCTCAATCAACATAAAAAGATAGATTATCTGGTCATTATAACATTGCTGTTTGTGGGAGCTTGCTGTGCGCTAAGTGACTGCCGCATTTCTAACATTACAACAGTGACTACACTTCAAAAGTACTTAATTGGCTGTAAAACACTTTGGGATGTTCAGTGGTGGTGAAAGGCGCTATATAAATGCAAGTCTTTCTTTCTTCACTGGTCTCACCAGCGACCTCTTCTGACTGTTGGTTGATTGACATTACAAGAGGATTTGAGTACAGGATAAAGAAGTCTTACTGCAATTATATAGGGCCTTGGTGAGACCACACCTGGAGTACTGTGTACAGTTCTGGTCTCCTTACCTAAGGAAGGATATACTTGCCATAGAGGGAGTGCAACAAAGGTTCACGAGATTGATTCCTGGGATGGCGGGACTGTCGTATGAGAAGAGATTGAGTAAACTGGGCCTGTATTCTCTTGAATTCAGAAGAATGAGAGGGGATCTCATTGAAGCATACAAAATTATTACAGGACTTGATAGGGTGGATGCTGGGAGAATGTTTCCTTTGGCTGGGGAGTCTAGAACCAGGGGCCACAGCCTCAGGATAAAGGGTGGGACATTCAGGACTGAGATGAGAAGACATTTCTTCACACAGAGGGTGGTGAATCTTTGGAATTCTCTACCCCAGAGGGCTGTGGAGGCTCAGTCATTGGGTATATTCAAAACAGAAGTCGATAGATTTCTGACCAGTAAGGGCATCAAGGGATATGGTGATAGGGCTGGTGAATGGAGTTGAGGCAGAAGATCAGCCATGATCTCATTTAATGGTGGAGCAACTTGAGGGGCCGAATGGCCCTCTCCTGCTCCTATGCAAAGAACTAGATGTAATATCTCCAAGTTTGCAGATGACACAAAGCTGGGTGGGCGTGTGTGCTGTGAGGAGGATGCCGAGAAACTCCAGTATGATTTGGACAGGTTGGGTGATTGGGCAGATGCAGTATAATGTGGATAAATGCGAGGTTATCCACGTTGGTGGCAAAAGCAGGAAGGCAGATTATTATCTGAACGGCAATAGATTGGGAGACAGGGAAGTGCAAAGAGACCTGGGTGTCCTTGTGCACCAGTCGCTGAAGGTAAGCATGCAGGTGCAGCAGGTGGTTAAGAAGGCAAATGGTATGTTGTCCTTCGTAGTGAGAAGGTTCGAGCACAGGAACAAGGATGTCTTGCTGCAGTTGTACAGGGCCTTGGTGAGACCACATCTTGAGTATGGTGTGCAGTTTTGGTCGCCTTATCTGAGGAAGGATGTTCTTGCCATGGAGGGAGTGCAGCGAAGATTCACCAGACTGATACCTGGGATGGCAGGAATGACATATGAGGAGAGATTGGGTTGATTGGGCTTATATTCACTGGAGTTTAGAAGAATGAGAGGGGATCTCATTGAACCTTATAAAATCCTAACAGGACTAGACAGACTAGATGCAGGAAGGATGTTCCTGATGGTCGGGGAGTCCAAACCAGGGGTCACAGTCTAAGGATAATGGGTAAGCCATTTAAGACAGAGATGAGGAGGAATTTCTTCACCCAGAGAGTGGTGAACCTGTAGAATTCTCTACCACAGAAGGCAGTTGAGGCCAATTCATTAAATATATTCAAGAAGGAGTTAGATATATTTCTTAAGGCGAAAGGGATCAAGGGATATGGGGAGAAGGCAGGGACAGTGTACTGAGTTTGGATGATCAGCCATGATCTCATTGAATGGCGGAGTCGGCTTGAGGGGCTGAATGGCCTACTCCTGCTCCTATCTTCTATGTTTCAATGGTTATCCCTGAATTAACATAACAAAATGATAGATTATAAGAACATAAGAACATAAGAATTAGGAGCAGGAGTAGGCCATACGGCCCCTCGGGCCTGCTCCGCCATTCAATAGGATCATGGCTGATCCGAACCTAGACTCACGTCCACTTCCCTGCCCGCTCCCCATAACCCTTAATTCCCTTATCAGCTAGGAAACTGCCTATCTCCGTTTTAAATTTATTTAATGTCGCAGCTTCCACAGCTCTCTGAGGTAGCAAATTCCATAGATTTACTACCCTCTGAGTGAAGAAGTTTCTCCTCATCTCAGTTTTGAAACGGCAGCCCAATATTCTAATATTATGCCCCCTAGTTCTAGTCTCACCCATCAGTGGAAACATCCTCACCGATTATCAGATTGCTGTTTGTGGGAGCTTGCTGTGCGCTAATTGACTGCTGCATTTCTTACATTACAACAGTGACAACACTTCAAAAGTACTTCATTGGCTATAAAGTGCTTTGGGACGTCCGGTGGTGGTGAAAGGCGCTATATAAATGCAAGTCTTTCTTCCTTCACTGGTCTCACCAGCGACCTCTGCTGGCTGATGGTTGATTGACAGCCGAGAGTCCGTGCATGCGCAGACGGGACGGCGGTTTTGGCCGAGTCCGGCACAGCAACCCCTCCCGGTCACCAAGGGTAATAACCGCGCATGCCCAGAGTAGAACAACCCCCTTCCCCCACTCGGAGCTGTGCCTGCGCACTCGGATCCTGTCGGACGGAGTTGGCACGGGGCATTCCAGGGAAAGGCCACTGGGATGATAGCAAAATACTGCAGATGCTGGAAATCCGAAATAACAACAGAAAATGCTGGACAAACTCAGCAGGCCAGGCAACATCCATGGAGAGAAATTAAAAATCGACGTTTCGGGTGAACCCTTTTTCAAAACTGGAAAGGAAATAAAATAGATCGAAGGCAGGGCTGTGATAGAACAAAAGAGAAGTAAAGAGACATTAAGAGGTATTCAAAACCAGATGAGATGGTGATAGGACAGAGGAGACAAAAGACGGCTGAGATTAGGTGTGAAGTGAACTGGCAGGATGAGAGACAGCTGCCATGTGGGAGAGAGAAAAAAAAGGAAAGGGGGGGAAGGGAAGACCCAAAACAAAGGGGTGGAATTTTTTTTTATAAAAGTAAAAATGTAATAGGGGCCGAGGTTATGATCTGAAATTGTTGAACTCGATATTGAGTCCGGAAGGCTGCAAAGTGCCTAATCGGAAGATGAGGTGCTGTTCCTCGAGTTTACATTGAGCTTCCGTGGAACAATGCAAGAGCCCAAGTACAGTGAGGTCCGAGTGGGAATGGAGCGGTGAATTAAAATGACAGGCCACCGGAAGCTCTGGGTCGCCCTTACGGACTGAACGGAGGTGTTCCGCAAAGCGGTCACCCAATCTGCGTTTGGTCTCCCCAATGTAGAGGAGACCGCATCGTGAGCAGCGAATAGAGTATACTAGATTGCAAGAAGTACAAGTAAATCGCTGCAAAAGGCCACTGGGACCCTGAAGCCCCGCCCACTCCCTGTTCCTGTACCAAGATGGCCGTGCATGCGCTGTGCTCCAGGTGGAACTAGCCTGTCTATCCTCCACCAAGATGGTGGCGCATAGCCCGGGCCTATCACCGAGAAAAAGCTGCACCGCTGCCATCCAGTGGAACACAGACCGGGCCGCTGAATCTCATTCGGGCCTCAGGCCGTTCTCCAAGTTTATAAACCCTGCGGCGCGGCCTACCCGCAGTTTATTAATCTCACGACCCCGCTCCCACCAACCTGCAGCTCTGCCCGGCGCCCGCACGAGGCTTTCTTTGTAAAGTCGGTGAGGGACATGTGACCCGGGCCCACGGCCTGATTGACGGGAGCTCGGACCAATAGGGAGCGAGCAGGGCGGGGCTGGAGGAGCGAGCCAGCGGCGGGTCCTCCAACCAATCGGGGAGCCCGAGGGGTGGGACTAGCGCCGGCTGATTGTCTGATCCGCAGGGCAGCAAGTTTCTCCAGTCCCTTTTTCAGGGCCCGGGGCCAGGGGAGGCTGTGGGCCTTTATTCCCCTTATTGGACACAAGGCTCTTTGTCTCACAACACACTGGCTCAGGTTTTAATACAGACTTTTTAAATTCATCAATAAAAGCAGATAAACCTTGTGCTTCTGTAGAACAAACCTTCTAATATTTTATAGAATCATAGAATGGTTACAGCACAAAGGAGGCCATTCAGCCCGTCAAGCCTGCTCCGCCATTCAATAAGATCATGGCTGATCATCCAAATTCAGTACCCTGTTCCTGCCTTCTCTCCATATCCCTTGATCGCTTTTGCCTTAAGAAATATATCTAACTCCTTCTTGAATATATTTAATGATACTTATCCAATTCCCTTTTGAAAGCCGTGATTGAATCTGCCTCCACCACCGTTTCAGGCAGTGCATTCCAGATCCTAACCACTCGCTGCGTAAAACAGATTTTCCTCATGTCGCCTTTGGTTCTTCTGCCAATCACCTTAAATCTGTGTCCTCTGGTTCTCGACCCTTCCGCCAATGGGAACAGTTTCTCTCTATCTACTCTGTCCGGAACCCTCATGATTTTGAACACCTCTATCAAATCTCCTCCCAACCTTCTCTGCTCTAAGGAGAACAACCCCAGCTTCTCCAGTCTATCCACGTAACTGAAGTCCCTCATCCCTTATCCCTGGAACCATTCTTGTAAATCTTTTCTGCACCATCTCTAAGGCCTTGACATCCTTCATAAAGTGCGGTGCCCAGAATTGGACACAATACTCCAGTTGAGGCCGAACCAGTGTTTTATAAAGATTCATCATAACTTCCTTGCTTTTAGACTCTATGCCTCTATTTATCGCGTATGCTTTTTTAACCGCTTTCTCAACCTGCCCTGCCACTTTCAATGATTTGTGCACACAAACCCCCAGGTCTCTCTGTTCATGCACCCACTTTAGAATTGTACCCTTTAGTTTATATTGCCTCTCCTCGTTCTTCCTTCCAAAATGTACCACTTCGCACTTTTCTGCATCAAATTTCATCTGCCACGTGTCCGCCCATTCCACCAGCCTGTCTATGTCATCTTGATGTCTGTCACTATCCTCCTCACTGTTCACAATACTTCCAAGTTTTGTGACATCTGCAAATTTTGAAATTGTGTCCTGTACACCCAAGTCTAAGTCATTAATATATATATCAAGTAAAGCAGTGGTCCTCGTACTAACCCCTGGGGAACACCACTGTGTACCTTCCTCCAGTCTGAAAAACAACCGTTCACCACTACTCTCTGTTTCCTGTCACTTAGCCAATTTCGTATCCATGCTGCCACTGTCCCATTTATTCCATGGGTTTCAACTTTGCTGGTAAGCCTATTATGTGGCACTTTGTCGAACGCCTTTTGGAAATCCATGTACACCACGTTAACCGCATTGCCCTCATCAACCCTCTCTGTTACCTCATCAAAAAACTCAATCAGAATCAGAGCAGCCAGACCCAGCGGACATGTGGCCAGGGCCTCGGCACCAGGAAACCCAGGGTGCAGCGCCTCCCCCATCCGAGCCGCCGCTTCCTGGTTTCTTCAGCTGGTTCAACCGAGTCTGACTCAGGACAAAGGACAGGAGCCAGGCTCCCAGGATGGCCGACGGCCCCGGGGAGCATGCGCACTCTCAGCGGGGAAATCAGCGCATTGGATAGAGCGGTTTCTGGGACGCGGGGGATTGTGGGTGCTGTGGCTGCCATTAGTCAGCGGCTGTCGGGAAGAGTTTTATTGCAGGCTGACGGAAGGTAGGTCCCTGGCCGCCTGTGTAGGTCTTTTTGTTGCTTTAGTTTGAGCTGGAGTGGAGATGGAGGAGAAGCTGCTGGGTTTAACCCCCAGTACTTCTGAGCCCAGGAGGACCCAACAAATTCCAATGTAAGACTGTCAAGGGAGGATTCTGGGGGAGATTAGATTGCTAAGCAGACACTGTCCCTACAATGTAAAAGAGTATTGTTTTAGGAACAAGTATTTCTGTAGAGGCTTTTAATCCAGTTTACATCTACAGATTTGTTTTAATTCAATCTTGGGATGTGGGCGCCGCTCGCAGGAGCAGCAAATATGGCCAATCCCCAGTTGCCCGTTGAGAAGGTGGTGGTGAGTCGCCTTCTTGAACTCCTGCAGTCCATGTGGTGAAGGTACTCCCACAATGTTGTTAGGTAAGGAGTTCCAGGATTTTGACCCAGCAACGATGAATATGTCTGAGTCAGGATGATGTGTGACTTGGAGGGGAACTTGGAGATGATGGTGCTCCCATGCAACAGCTGCCCTTGTCCTTCTAGGTGGTGGAGGTCGCGGGTTTGGGATGTTCTGTCAAAGTTCTGGTCGAGTTGCAGATGTATAAAGTTCCTTTCCTTCCACCCCTCCCCCTCCCACTCCCACCTCTCTCTCTCTCTCCTCTCACAGAGGTCAGAGTCGTGTGTAGGCCCAGACCAGGTGGTGGATTCCCTTCCCTGAGGGGCATTAGTCAACCAGTTGGGTTTTTATGACAATCCGGCAGCTTTCATGGTCACTTGTTTCTGCTGCCGGCCCCAAAATGACCAGATTCACTGAGCTCAATTTCACAACCTGCCTTTGTTTTCTTGTGGGTTCTCTCTCACGCTCCTCATTTTAAATTAATTTTACAGGATATTAGAAGGGGAGGATTTGCAGATGGTAAGCTCAAACCAAACATCACGCCAAGATCTGACGGAGTCACTCGACTCATCGTATCTGAATATCACCGGCCTCTGAACATGGAAGCAAAAAGCACCGTTCACAGCGGGGAGAAACCATACACGTGTTCTGTGTGTGGACGAGGCTTCAGCCAGTCCTTTGGCCTATCGACACACAAGTGCATTCACACTGGGGAGAGGCCGTTCACCTGCTCTGAGTGTGGGAAGGGATTCACTAATTCATCTCACCTACTGAGACACCAGCGAGTTCACACTGGGGAGAGACCGTTCACCTGCTCTGAGTGTGGGAAGGGATTTACGAATTCATCCCACCTACTGAGACACCAGCGAGTTCATACTGGGGCGAGGCCATTCACCTGCTCTGAGTGTGGGAAGGGATTCACTAATTCATCCCACCTACTGAGACACCAGCAAGTTCACACTGGGGAGAGACCGTTCACCTGCTCTGAGTGTGGGAAGAGATTCACTCAGTCATCCAACCTGCTGAATCATCAGCACGCTCACACTGATGAGAGACCTCTTAAATGCCTGGACTGTGGGAAGTGCTATAAAAGTTCCTGGGAACTGACGTGCCATCAATGTGTTCACACTGACGAGAGACCGTTCAGGTGCTCTCACTGCGGGACTGGGTTCAGGCAGTCATCTGAACTCACTGCCCACCAGCGCACTCACACTGGAGAGACCGTTCACTTGCTCCGTATGTGGGAAGGGATTCTCTCAGTTATCCACCCTGCTGGCACACCAGCGAGTTCACACTGGGGAGAGACCGTTCACCTGCTCCGTGTGTGGGAAGGGATTCACTCAGTCATCCACCCTGCTGAGACACCAGCGAGTTCACAAGTGACTGCACGGGTTGGATTCTGCTGTTATTGCTGCTGTTAATCACATCCAGGACTGAATCATGTTCATTCTGACAATTGGGTTTTGTTTCTACTGATGTTAATAGCTCCAGGAACTGGGCTGGAGTTTAATATTCTGGATATATGTCAAAGAAACCAGCTTTGTTTTAAACACATTGTTGTAGATTTTCTTCTTTCCCACCTGAGTGTTTAGCATCACCTGGCTGGAGCTCAGAAAGGACAATCTGGGGGAAGATCGTACAGCGGGAACAAAACTTCAGCCTGGACACAGTCCTTCAGGGCCACACTGAGGGGGGTAAACGGCACTTTGGTCTTTCTCGTCTCTCTTCACTGACAGCAAAGTCACCCTGCGGGTTAATCTCGAGGCATGTGAGAAATGTGTCCCAGCCGCTCTCCACCATGGTTCAGAGCTCCTAGGCACGGAACAGAAGGCTCCTTTAGGAATGTACCCCAGCGCTTTTTTTTAATGGCCTTATTAACCTGTGTCACTACTTTTAGTGATTTGTGTATCTGTATCCCTGGATCCCTCTGCTCCTCCAGCCCATTTAGACTCTTAGGAGGGAAAATTCAGTGGCGCCCCCTTTGGGTCGCTAACATCACTGGGGCTAATTTTAGCGCCCTGAAAAAGTTAGCGTCCCTGTGCATTAAATTCAGTGGTAGCGGCCCAGGCAGGAGGTGGGGTGCTACTGGAAGCGCTCCCCTCCCTCTTGAGGTGCTACCAGTGAATTTCACGGCACTTCGTGTAACAGCACCACGCCCGTCGGCACATAGCACCGTGTCTTAGCAGACCTCCCTCCCCGATTAAAGGGGAGGGGCCTAGCACTGTGCACACTGGGGCCCTGCTGGACCACCGGGGAGCGGGGTGTTGGATCAAGAGGAGCGCCGGGCTGAGCGATCGCGGCCGGCAGCCCGAAGAAGAAAGGGGAAGGGGGCAGTCGGCCAAAATAAAAAGTTGCCGCCCGACATCTGCCCTTTAAGTGGCGCCGCCGCGGCTGCAGGATTGACCTCTGACCCTGTCGGACATATCGTCCGGCGATAGGTCAGGGGTCGCAACCCAAGGTTGCATCCGGGGTGCTGCGCATGGCGATGACATCATTGCCGGCGGTGCAGTGCCGCGGGGAGCTACCGGCTACCGCCGCCGCTAACCTCCCGCTGAATATCGTGGGAGGCACAAAGCAACCCAATTTCTCCCCCTTGTTGTCCAAGTAGTGTGTGGCCTCCTTATTCTTCCCATCAAAACACACCAGCTCACACTGATATATAGTGGCATTCATTTGCCAATTACACGCCCATTCTGAAATGTATTAATGTCTTCTTGCATTTTGTCTTTCTCAGAATTAACTCTACCTCCCAATTAAAAGCGGCGGCAGATTCAAATCGGCGGCAGTGCGAGTTGAGGCCCGATCAGAGCATCGGACCTGTGAAGGGGCAGTGACCGGCGGCAGTTAAAAGCGGCGGCAGTGCGAGGCGAGGCCCGACCAAATCAACAGCAGAGGAGAGAGGTAAAAAGTAATCAGAGTGTGACGTCACCAGGGAGCAGGTAAGTGATTGGTTGGTGAATATTTCTCTTTTTTAAACTTTAACTCTGTAGTTTATAGTTACTAGGGTCTTTTCTGGTGTAGCAGGGACTGTTGGTAGACTATACAAGTGCCTTAGAGATATTTTTAATTGGTGGTAGTAAATTAATTTAAATTAAGTAAAGGGAAGGTCATGCCAGGTGAGCCCAGCCCCGTGATATGCTCCTCTTGCTCTATGTGGGAATTCAGGGACCCCGGTGCCCCTGATGACCACGTGTGCCAGAGATGCATCCATCTGCAGCTACTAGCAGGCCGCATTGAGGCGCTGGAGCTGCGGGTGGATGGGTTGTTGAGCATTCACGATGCTGAGAGGGTCGTGGATAGCACGTTTAGTGAGTTGGTCACACCTCAGGGAAGGGCTGCACAGGAAGACAGGAAATGGGTGACCACCAGGCGGAGCAATAGAAGCAGGCAGGTAGTGCAGGAGACCCCTGTGACCATTCCCCTCTCAAACAAGTATACCGCTTTGGATACTGTTGGGGGGGATGACTCACCAGGGGAAGGCAGCAGCAGCCAACTTGCTGGCACTGGGGGTGCTCCTGCTGCCCAGGAAGGGGGGGAAAAGAGTGGGAGAGCAATAGTGGTAGGGGATTCTATAGTAAGGGGAACAGATAGGCGTTTCTGTGGCCGTAGACGTGAATCCAGGATGGTTTGTTGCCTCCCTGGTGCCAGGGTCAAGGATATCACTGAGCGGCTGCAGGGCATTCTGGAGGGGGAGGGTGAACAGCCAGAGGTTGTGGTCCACATTGGTACCAACGACATAGGTAAAAAGAGGGATGAGGTCCTGCAGCAAGAATTTAAGGAGCTAGGTGAAGGATTAAAGAGCAGGACCTCAAAGGTTGTAATCTCTGGATTACTCCCCGTGCCACGTGCTAGTGGGTATAGGAATAGGAAGATAGAACAGATGAATGCGTGGCTAAAGGGATGGAGCAGGGGGGAGGGCTTTAGTTTCCTGGATCACTGGGTCTGCTTCTGGGAAAGGTGGGACTTGTACAAGTCGGACGGTTTACACCTGAACCAGAGGGGAACCAATATCCTTGTGGGGAGGTTTGCTAGCACTGCTGGGGGGGGTTTAAACTAACTTGGCAGGGGGATGGGGTACAGAGTGGAGCTATAGTAGGGGGTGATTTACAGCCAAATACAGAGGAAAAAACCAGTCAGCTGGGAAGGCAGAGCAAATATGTGAAGGCAAAAGGGAATATGGCAGGGCTGGAAGGCATTTATTTTAATGCAAGGAGTCTTGCAAATAAGGTGGATGAACTGAAGTTGTTGTTGAACACATGGGAGTACGATATTGTTGCTATCACGGAGACATGGTTGAGGGAGGGTCAGGACTGGCAGCTCAATATTCCGGGGTATAGAATCTTCAGGCGAGACAGAGGGGGGTGTAAAAGGGGAGGGGGTGTTGCAATATTAATTAAGGAGTCAATTACTGCTGTAAGGAGGGACGATATATTAGCGGGTTCCTCTAATGAGGCCATATGGGTAGAACTTAAAAACAAAAAGGGGGCAAGCACTTTGCTGGGAGTGTACTATAGGCCCCCAAACAGTCAGGGGGAGATAGAGGAACAGATATGTAGGCAAATCTCAGAGAAGTGCGAAAATAATAGGGTAATAATAGTGGGGGATCTCAACTTCCCCAATATAAATTGGGATAGTCAGAGTGTGAAAGGCTTAGAGGGTGCAGAATTCTTAAAGTGCATCCAGGAGAGCTTTTTGAGCCAACATGTAGAAAGTCCTACAAGAGAGGGGGCGGTACTGGACCTAATTCTGGGGAATGTAGCCGGGCAAGTGGTGGAAGTATCAGTAGGAGAGCATTTTGGCGACAGTGACCATAATTCGGTGAGATTTAAGGTGGTCATGGAAAAAGACAAAGACGGCCCGGAAATAAGGGTTCTAAATTGGGGGAAGGCCGATTTTAATATGATAAGGCAGGATCTGGCCAAAGTGGACTGGGAGCAGCTACTTATAGGAAAATCCACATCAAAACAGTGGGAGACTTTCAGAAGGGAAATAGAGAGAGTACAGCGCCAACATGTTCCTGTAAAGGTCAAGGGTGGGACCAACAAGCAAAGGGAACCTTGGATGACAAGGGATATACAAAAATGCATTAGAAATAAAAGGGGGGCTTTTGGCAGTTACAAAAGACTAAAGACGGAAGAAGCCCTAGAGGAGTATAAAAAGTGCAGGGGCATACATAAAAAAGAAATTAGGAGGGCGAGGAGGGGCCATGAAATAACACTGGCGAGCAAAATAAAGGAAAATCCTAAGATGTTTTATAAGTATATTAAGGGCAAGAGGATAACCAGGGAAAGGGTAGGGCCCATTAGGGACCAAAGTGGCAATCTGTGTGTAGAGCCAGATGATGTAGGCGGGGTTTTAAATGAATTTTTTGCATCTGTGTTCACTATGGAGAAAGACGATGCAGACATAGAAATCGGGCAAGGGGACTGTGACATACTTGAACATATTAGCATCGAGAGGGAGGAGGTGCTAGCGGTTTTAGCAGGCCAAAAAGTGGATAAATCCCCAGGCCCGGACGAGATGTATCCCAGGCTGCTGTGGGAGGCAAAGGAGGAGATTGCAGGGGCTCTGACACAAATTTTTAGAACCTCTCTGGCCACAGGGGATGTACCAGAGGACTGGAGAACAGCTAATGTAATACCATTATACAAGAAGGGTAGCAGGGATAAACCAGGGAATTACAGGCCAGTGAGCCTAACATCTGTGGTAGGGAAATTATTGGAAAAAATTCTGAGGGACAAAATTAGTCTCCACTTGGAGAGGCAAGGATTAATCGGGGATAGTCAGCATGGCTTTGTCAAGGGTAAATCATGTCTGACAAATCTGATTGAATTTTTTGAGGGGGTGACTAGGTTGGTGGATGAGGGAAATGCTGTGGATGTGGTTTACATGGACTTCAGTAAAGCCTTTGACAAAGTCCCGCATAGGAGACTGGTCAAGAAGGTAAGAGCCCATGGGATCCAGGGTGCCTTGGCGTGTTGGATCCTAAACTGGCTGAGTGGCAGGAGGCAGAGGGTGATGGTCGAAGGTTGCTTTTGTGACTGGAAGCCTGTGTCCAGTGGGGTACCTCAGGGATCGGTGCTGGGTCCCTTGTTGTTTGTGATCTACATAAATGATTTGGATGAGAATGTAAAAGGTATGATCAGCAAGTTCGCAGATGACACGAAAATTGGTGGGGTGGTCAATTGCGAGGAGGAAAGCCTCAGGCTACAGGACGATATAAACGGGTTGGTCAGATGGGCGGAAAAGTGGCAAATTGGAATTTAACCCTGAAAAGTGCGAGGTGATGCATTTTGGACGGACAAATAAGGCAAGGGAATACACAATGAGTGGTAGGACCCTCGGAAGTACAGAGGGTCAGAGGGACCTTGGTGTGCATGTACATAGATCCCTGAGGGCAGCGGAACAGGTAGATAAGGTGGTTAAAAAGGCATATGGGATACTTGCCTTCATTAGCCGAGGCATAGAATATAAGAGCAGGGAGGTTATGATGGAGCTGTACAAAACGCTGGTGAGGCCACAGCTGGAGTACTGTGTGCAGTTCTGGTCGCCTCACTATAGGAAGGATGTGATTGTTTTGGAGAGGGTACAGAGAAGATTCACCAGGATGTTACCTGGGATGGAGCGCCTCAGCTATGAAGAAAGACTAAACAGGCTGGGGTTGTTTTCCTTGGAGCAAAGAAGGCTGAGGGGGGACCTGATTGAGGTATACAAAATGATGAGGGGCATAGATAGGGTAGACAAAGAGGAACTTTTCCCCTTAGTAGGGGGGTCAATAACAAGGGGGCATAGATTCAGGGTAAGGGGCAGGAGATTTTGAGGGGATTTGAGGAGGAACTTTTTCACCCAGAGGGTGGTTGGAATGTGGAACTCAATGCCCAAAAGGGTGGTAGAGGCAGGAACCCTCACAACATTCAAGAAGCATTTGGATGAGCACTTGGAATGCCAATGCATGCAAGGCTATGGACCAAATGCTGGAAAATGGGATTTGACTGGACAGGGATGGATGGGCGGCGCAGACACGATGGGCCGAAGGGCCTCTTTCTGTGCTGTAAAACACTATGACACTATGACTCTAATTTGGTGTCATCGACAAACTTTGAAATTGTTCTTCTGATTCCCGAGTCCAAATCGTTTATGTAAATGGTGACCAACAGAGATCCCAGCACCGATCCCTGTGGAACACCACTTCCCACCTTTTGCCCGTCTGAGTAGCTACTCCCAACCCCTACTCTCTGTTTGCTGTAACCAGCTTGCTATCCATAAACAGTCTGTAAGATTGACAAGATGACCCAGGTCAGGCCGTGTGGAGTGAATGGCCAGGCAGCAGAATGGATGGAAAGCTGGCTACAAAACAGAAATCAGAGGGTTGGAGTTAAGGGAAGTTTGTTGTGATCTTTCCATCCATTCTGCTGCCTGACCTTTGACTCCACACGGCCTGACCGTGGTCATCTTGTAGACCGTACATACTGCAGACACAGTGCACCAGTGGTGGAGGGGGTGGATATCGAATCCTGTGGCAGGGGCGCTGATGAAGTGGATTTCTCTGTCCGTGAGTTTTGAGGCATCGCTAGTGGCGTTTTTCACCACTTTCCACCATTAAAACAACATTGCTGCCAGTTTATTAAAGCCATTAACAGCCGCTCGGGTGGGACACACCAATAACTGAGGCCTTGTTTCCCTCACAATGACAGGCCTGAACCCGAGTTAGAAAACATTTAGTAATTAAACCAGACTGGGCGGGGCCTGAGGTGTGAGTAACGGAAAATTGGTGGCCAGCGTACTTCACACCAGAGCTCAGGACCCGGGGACTCAGGTTTCTGTATCATTTATTTATTAATTTAGTTTATTGCCCAATCTCAATCAGACTGGCGGGTCATCTTGCTGTCCGGCGGAGGCGAGGTTCCCCAATGGAGGGCTCTCTACACGGGGGTCCTTCCCCGCACCATTGGAGACTGTTACAAGGAGCTGTCGTGTGCAACAGTTTTTAAGCTCCTTTCCGAACTCCAAGGCCAGATGTGTTCTTTGCGGCCTAGAGCAGTCCATGGGCCGTGTATATATTCAGTGTGAGAGGTTGCAGCCCCTGTATAGTTACCTGAAGGGGCTGCTCCTCAACTCTTGGTTACACTTTAGCCCCACGCTCCTAATCTTTGGCCGCCCGGTGTGGAGGGGGTGGGTAAGTCGGAGGATCTTCTCCTGGACCTGCTCTTGGGCCTGGTGAAAACAGTAATTTGTAGGTCCAGGATAGGCGGGGCCCATGGCGGGGTCACTCTGGCTGCCTGCCTCTCTCCCGTGGTCTTGTCCCTGCCCGGGTGGCCCTGGAGAGGGAGCAGGCGGTGTCCACCGGTTCACTTGATACCTTCCTCGACCGGTGGGCACGGAAGGTATCAAGAGGCGATAATCGATCCTCACAATCACATTGTGATGTAATTATTAATTGTGTGTGTGTCACAAATACATTTCTTCTATTCTGATACAAAAGCTCTACTAGACATGTTAAACTACTAGTTATTTAATCCGGGCTGCAGCTGCTGAAAGGTTGACTGTACTGAGGTTTGTGGCCAGAGCTGGCAGACGTGTTGTTCTGAAGTCTGATGTCTCACACCTGAAGAGTCTGTTTATGTCGTGTTGTAATGACCTTTTTCTGTTGCCTGGTGTCAGAAATAGAAATCGAAGGGAGATGATGGCCCAGAAATTCGGGTCTTCACGAGTGAGTACGCACGGGGTACTCACCCGTAGGCCCGATGGAAGTGCCGGTTTCCTGCAGGCACTGCGCATGCGCGGGAAACCGGCACTTCCGTTCTTCTGAATGAAGAAGTTCAGAGGTCGCACGCGTGCGTGGGGGAGGCTGCGCGTGCGCATCAAACTTTGTTTTTTTTCACAGGTTTTCCCGGGAGGGTAAGCCTGCAGAATTTAGAAATATAAAAACCAGGCATAAGGCCTGCTTTTTACAAGGTAAGTGGTGAATTAATTAAAATTAAAACATTTTTTCCACAGGTTTATTATTTTTAAATAAAATTATTTTTTCAAAAATTTAAATTATTGTTTAAAATAGTTATTTCATGTAATTTATAGTTTATTTAAAAAATGTGATTAAAAAAAATGTATTTGAAGATTTAGTGCTATTTTGGGGCCGTAGTATTTATAAGTCTTGACAGCACTTCCTGTCAGACTTATGAATGGAGCATTCCCTGCTCCGATTGGCTCCCCGTGGCCCACGTGATCCCAGGGGATGCATCGAATTAACTGCACCCCTGGGATACGCAAGCACTGCGCGCCAGCAGCTGGACCAGGCCCCGGATCGGAATCCCACGGGAGCCCAGAGCTCAATGGCCGGCGCGCAAGGTAAGTGCAGATCGGGGGCTTACACCCGCAGGAAGCCCCCAACCCGAATTTCTGGGCCGATGCCTCACTCTGTTAATCAACTCGTTGACACATTCCCATGCATTTCCTTTCTTAATTTACAAAGATCACAACTCCATTAGTGAACAATGGATTGCCAGTCTGCCACTTTTTAGTGAGACTTGAAAGGATTCGCTGTGAAGCTACACCTGCCCATCTGTCTGTGTGTCACTGTGTTTGGATTGTGTTAGACAACAGTCCTAATATCTCGCCTACATCCATTACAATTTTTGAAATGTTAGATTGTACTTGGAAGAAGCTGAGTTTGAATCTGACAATTCTGAAATTGGGAGCTGTTAATGATTTCGGTTTTTCACGTAACTATATAGTGATGTGATCAGTCAAAGCAAATTAAAAGATGCTGCTATTTACTGAACACAATTGAATAATTCTACAAGGATGCTATCGCAGTCTTGCTCAGTATTAACTACACCCCCCAATTTAGTGTCATCTGCAAATTTTGAAATTGTACTTCTGATTCCCAAGTCCAAATCATTCATGTAAATGGTGAACAACAGTGGTCCCAGCACCGATCCCCGTGGAACACCACTTCCCACCTCCCGCCCATCTGAGTAAATACCTTTAACTCATCCCGTCACTATAACTGGACTTGACTCCATTCCGTGCCGAGGGGATTGCTGTACCAGACGGGAGGGGAAACATTTGGGGACTCTCGATTCTCCACCAATTCCCATTCCCCTTTCTGGTGGATAATGGAGGTGCCACTGTGTGTAATGTGCAAGTCAGTAAGAATTATCAGCAAGGATTAATCAGCACTTTGTAATTGGAGATGTTCATCAGTGGAAACTTTCAGACAATAAATTGTAGATTTTACACCAAAGATTAATATACGATTGAAGTAAAAGTTCATAATTTTATTGTAAAATAATTCAGGGACTTTCATCAGAAATTAAGGGGAAAGATCAGTCAGCGGTTCTTAAATAAACACTGCAGCCCCGACAAGTCAATCAGCTATATATCCAGAATATTAAACTCCAGCCCAGTTATAGGGGTTATTAACATCAGCAGAAACAAACCCCAACTGTCAGAATGAACATGGTTCAGTCCTGGATGTGATTAAGAGCAGAATCCAATCCCTGCAGTCACATGTGAAATCACTGATGTGTCAGCAGGTTAGGTGATCGACTAAATCCCTTCTCACACACAGAGCAGATGAACGGCCTCTCCCCAGTGTGAACTCGCTGCTGTGTCAGCAGTTTGGATGACTGATTAAATCCCTTCTCACACACGGAGCAGGTGACCAGCCTCACCCCAGTGTAAACTCGCTGATGTGTCTGGAGAATGCACAAGCAAGTGAATCCCTTCTCACACACGGAGCAGGTGACCAGCCTCTCCCCAGTGTGACTGTGTTGATGAGTTTCCAGCTGAGACGGGTAATGGAATCCCTTCCCACAGTCCCCACATTTCCACGGATACTCCGTGGTGCGGGTGTCCTTGTGTCTCTCCAGGTTGGACAATTGGTTGAAACCTCGTCCACACACACAACACGTGTCCGGTTTCTCCCCACTGTGAATGGTGCGATGTTTTTTCAGGCTGTGTAACTGGTTAAAGCTCTTCCCACAGTCAGTGCACTGGAACACTCTCACTCGGGTGTGTGTGTCTCGGTGCTTTTCCAGTCACACTGATGTTTGAAATCTTTTCCCACAGACAGAACAGACAAACATTTCTCCTTCCACATTCAAAGGCCGATGATATTCAGGTTCTGATGAATGGAGTGACTGTCAGATCTTGATGTGATGTTTGGTTTGAGTTTGCGGTGTGTAAATGCTGCCCTTCTCACAGCCTGTAAAAGGAGTTTACAAAAGCCATCACTGTGAGTCCAGGATAGAAATCGACAAGATTCTCACCTCCTGGTTCCTGGCCAAGGGGGCCGCGCATGCGCCCTGCTGCCCCCTGAGCCTCTCAAGATGGCGGCCGTTACCCCGGGCCTGTCACCGGGAGAAAGCCCCGCAGCTGCCGCCCCGCTTGGGCAAACGCCCGGCCCGGAGGCTCTTGTTCGGGGCCTGAGGCCCACCCCGGGTGTGTGTGAAGCAGATAATGTTGAGTGTTTTAATAATGGGGCCTGGGGCCGCACTCGGGGTGTGTGCAGCCCTCGTCACCCCGGGGTTTATTTTTTTAAATTAAACATATTTATTTAAAAATGGTAGTACTTGTTACAACTCATCAATTACATAATAAATCCATTACATTCATTAGCCACAATAAAACAAAGCCTTAAAAACAGCTTTAGGGTTAACAGTACAAATGCAGTGGTAAATTTTACAGATAAACCAATAATATTAACAGTACAGGTACCCATAGTGAAAAACAATTTTACACCAGTCCTATTGGTAATCTAGTAACTCTTTGTTTTTGCTTGGTCTTACCAGTTGTCCTTTTTTACAAACATTCAAGTACAACAGTACTTATACAACTCATCAATTACATAGTAAATCCATTACGTTCATTGACCACAATAAAAAGGATAAAGCCTCAAAAAACAGCTTTATGGTCAACAATATAAATACAATAATAAATTTTTACAGGTAAATCAATAATGTTTACAGTAGAAACTGCCACTATTTAATAAATCATGAAAAGAAAGAACCCGTATGTGATGAAATATTCCATTCATCACTCATCAGTATTTCTCTGCCTGTGACTGTGGTTGGTTTCAGTTTCATTTCCATTGTATTGTACTGTGTGTAGGGCTCCGCCCATACCTGGCTCCTATGTAAGCTGGCCCAGCCTGCAGCACATCCAGTACGGCAGACCTCTGGATGGAAGATACATTCTCCTCTGTGTGTTACCTTCTAAGTCAATAAAAGCCTTGTTTTGTTTCGCTAACATCGAGTCTCGGATTTATTGAGGCACATCAATTTTATTGACTTAATTTTCAACACAATGGATCAACTCTTGAAACCCGAACGTTTGGATTTGGACCAGCATGCTTCGGACGCATCGGCACGCTTCGGACACTGGTTTATGTGTATGGAATTCTTCCTGGACAATTCCGCAGCCGTCAAAGACGCTACGGACGCTGCGAGTATGAAACTCGGAATTCTGCGGAATTGGGCAAGCCACCGGGTTTACCCCCTCATCCAAGACGCCGACACGTACCCGGCCGCCTGCGACATCTTAAAGGCGCATTACCAGCAGCCTACGAATGAGGTGTATGCTAGGCATCTGCTCGCTACTCGCGCACAGCGACCTGGGGAATCGGTGGAGGAGTTCCTAGGCACCCTGAAAACGCTTGGCAAAGATTGCAAGTGCCAAGATGTAAAAGCCGCAGTGTACACTGACGAGCTTGTTCGCGATGCCTTTATCACAGGCCTCAGCTCCACTTACATCCGGCAGAGACTGCTGGAAAAAAACGGGATTGGACCTGAAACAGGCTGCGGACACAGCACGATCCCTGGATGTGGCCCAGAGAAACTCGGACGCCTACTCTTCAGCCCGCGCCGTCCACGCCACCACGTGTGCACCAAGGGCGCCGCCATCTTGGAAGGCATCTTCCCCGCCCGGCAGCCCGACACCGTCGGGGCCCCGCTCTCCCCCCAGAAGCCCTACGACAGCCGCGATGCATCGGGGACCCAACTGCTTCTTCTGCGGGCAGCCGAAGCACACCAGAAACCTGTGCCCGGCGAAAGGCACCACCTGCTTTAAGTGCAGTAAGAAGGGGCACTTCGGGAAGGTGTGCAGAGGGAACCCCGCCGGAAAACCCGCCACCGCCGCGTGTGCGCCGTGGGAGCGGCCATCTTGGACGCCATCTTGCCCGACCTCGTGGGGTCCGCCATCTTGTGAGCAGGCAGCGTGGACGCCATCTTGTCTCGATCAGGGCCCTACAGTAGCATCGGTCACAGTGGACCAGACCAGGCCGCACCCGCTATCCAAATCAATGGTGGACATCGAGGTAAACGGGTGCAGGGTTAAATGTTTAATTGACAGTGGAAGCACGGAGAGTTTTATCCACCCTGAACTGGTACAACAACTCTCCCTAAAGGTGGTCCCTACTCGGGGTACCATCTCTATGGCTGATAAAACCCAGACATCAACCATTATGGGTTACTGCACGGTACAATTGTCCGTTAACGGAACTGTATACGATAATTTTAAAGTATTAATCATGAAGAATCTATGTGCGAGCGTGATCTTGGGCCTGGATTTCCAGTGCTACCACCAAAGCATCACGCTCAATTACGGTGGGTCCCAGCCGCCCCTCACAGTGTGCGGTCTGGCTACCCTGAAGGTAAAGCCGCCTTCGCTATTCGCGAACCTTACCCCTAACTGCCGGCCAATAGCGACCAAAAGCAGGAGGTACAGCTGGGAGGACAGGTGGTTTATCGCGACCGAGGTAGACAGGCTCCTGAAAGAGCGCATTATTGAACGCAGCAATAGCCCATGGCGCGCCCAAGTGGTGGTGGTAAGGGGTAGCGAGAAGAAACGGATGGTGATCGACTATAGCCAAACGATCAACAGGTACACCCAACTAGACGCCTACCCGCTACCCCGCATATCAGAAATGGCGAACCAAATCGCCCAATACCGGGTGTTCTCCACCATCGACCTCAAGTCAGCATACCACCAGCTCCCTATCAGACCAGAGGACCGCCCGTACACAGTCTTCGAGGCGAACGGACGCCTCTACCAATTCCTCAGAGTCCCCTTTGGGGTGACGAATGGGGTCTCGGTCTTCCAGAGGGAGATGGACCGCATGGTCGATGACTACCACTTGCAGGCAACCTTCCCCTACCTCGACAACGTCACCATCTGTGGTCACAACCAGCAGGATCACGACTCGAACCTCGAGAGGTTCCTGAAAACCGCACAAAAACTCAACCTCACCTACAACGAGGACAAGTGTGTTTACAACACCACGCGCCTCTGCATACTAGGCAGCGTGGTGGAGAATGGGGAAATCGGACCAGACCCCGACCGATTGCGCCCCCTACGGGAGCTGCCCCTGCCCAACACTCCCAAAGCCCTGAAAAGGTGCCTGGGGTTATTTTCTTATTATTCCCAATGGGTCCCCAACTACTCCGACAAAGCCCGCCCCCTCTTGAAAGCATCCTCTTTTCCGCTCTCTGCTGAGGCCCATGCCGCCTTCAAAAGCATTAAGCAGGATATTGAGCGGGCCACGCTACAGGCAGTGGACGAGAACACTCCCTTTCAAGTGGAAAGTGAAGCGTCTGACTTTGCCTTGGCGGCCACCCTCAACCAGGCGGGGCGGCCCGTAGCTTTCTTCTCGAGGACCCTCCAAGGGCCCGAGATCAGACACTCCTCCGTAGAAAAGGAGGCCCAAGCCATCGTGGAAGCAGTGCGCCACTGGCGCCACTACCTAGCCGGCAAACGCTTCACCCTACTTACCGACCAGCGGTCGGTAGCGTTTATGTTCAATAATAAACAGAGGGGGAAGATTAAAAATGATAAGATTCTTAGGTGGCAGATCGAGCTCTCCACCTTCGATTATGACATCATTTACCGGCCATGGGCCCTTAACGAATCCCCCGACGCCCTCTCACGAGGGATGTGTGCCAGCGCCACCGGGGATCGGCTACAGACCCTCCACAATGACCTCTGCCACCCAGGGGTCACGCGGCTGTTCCACTTCATAAAGTCCCGCAACTTACCCTACTCGATTGAGGAAGTTCGGTCCCTGACCAGGAACTGTCGCACTTGCGCTGAGTGCAAGCCTCGGTTCTACCGCCCAGATAGAGCCCACTTAATCAAAGCTACATGGCCCTTTGAGCGGCTCAGCTTAGATTTCAAGGGCCCCCTCCTGTCCGTCGACCGCAATGTTTACTTCCTGAACATTGTGGACAAATACTCTCGTTTCCCATTCGCCTTCCCCTGCCCAGACATGACCAGCGCCACGGTCATTAAATGCCTCAATAGCCTGTTCTGCCTGTTCGGTATGCCGAGCTACATCCATACGGATAGGGGGGCGTCCTTCATGAGTGAAGAGCTACGCCAGTACATGCTGTCCAGGGGGATCGCCACGAGCCGTACCACCAGCTACAACCCTCGGGGTAACGGTCAAGTGGAGCGAGAGAACGGGACAGTATGGAAAGCAGTCACTCTAGCTCTAAGGACCAAAGGCCTCCCTATCTCCCGCTGGCAGGAAGTCCTCCCAGATGTGCTCCATTCGATACGGTCGCTATTGTGTACTGCCACTAATGCCATGCCTCACGAGCGAATGTTTGTCTTTCCCCGGAAATCCACCTCAGGCGTATCCATGCCGTCATGGCTCTCCACCCCAGGTCTGGTATTCGTGCGAAGGCATGTGAGGGGCCACAAGACGGACCCTCTCATGGAGTCAGTGCACCTACTCCATGCCAACCCCCAATACGCGTATGTCCGGCACGCCGACGGAAGGGAGGACACCGTGTCCATAAAAGACGTCGCCCCAGCCGGTAACGACAACAACCACGACAACAGCAGCAACAACGACCACAGCAACTCTTACCCACCTACTACTCTCTCATCAACCCCGGAAGAACATCGACCAACGGAACCCCCACCAACTACCCCTTCAACAACCCTGGCGGCACCCCCGGCAGAGACCCAGGAGGCCACCGGGGACACCCAGCCGACACCCGCGGCACCACAACAGCCACGTCGGTCGCAGAGGACTATCAAACCCCCGAACAGACTAAATCTATAGAAGGGGTGAATGTGATGAAATATTCCATTCATCACTCATCAGTATTTCTCTGCCTGTGACTGTGGTTGGTTTCAGTTTCATTTCCATTGTATTGTACTGTGTGTAGGGCTCCGCCCATACCTGGCTCCTATGTAAGCTGGCCCAGCCTGCAGCACATCCAGTACGGCAGACCTCTGGATGGAAGATACATTCTCCTCTGTGTGTTACCTTCTAAGTCAATAAAAGCCTTGTTTTGTTTTGCTAACATTGAGTCTCGGATTTATTGAGGCACATCACCGTATACACCAGTCCCACTGGCATCGCTCAATCATTCGGTCATTCATTCCTCCATTCGTTCGTTCGCTCAAGCGTAAATTCCATTGTGCATGTCTGCGTGCATGCGTGTCATTTGTCTACCTGCGTGCATTCGTTCATCCGTCCAGACAGGCCTCACGCTCACCCAATAGGATGCCAACTTTCATCCTGGGGAGTGAAGGCCCTTCATTCGGTCGAACGTAAGTTCCATTGTGTATGCGTGTGTGCGTGCATATTATTTGTGTCCGCATATGTGCATTCACTTGAGCGTTCATTCGTTCGTACATTGAGGAAGGCTTTAACACTAAATAACACCACAATATACAAAGTCCCATAACCATATCTGAAATCAATTAAAGCTTCAAGTAAACTACTTTTAACCAGAAACCCGAAACTTCTTCAACAAAACAGGTAAATACCAGTTCAGCGCCAGTCCTACTGGCACTCTAATAACTCCTCATTTTCACTTGATGTTATCCAACCATATAATGTCATGATCCTTGTCCACAGTCTTCAACTTTTCCACAGAAAAGAAGCCGGCCACTTTCTCAAATCCCGTAAAAGAAGAAAACGACTACTCAAATTTCCTTCTTCTTGCTGTTATCACACACAGGACCCAGCCATCAAGACATTGATTATTCCTTGCCGATATTACTTTGTTTTGCCTTTTATTTTCCTTTTTTCCTTTTTCACTTTTATCCCGTTCTCTTTTCCCATCTTATGGCTGTTCAAGCACCATACTATAGATAGGAACAGTCTGTCTTTCCTCCACCAAATGGCGGCGCACAAACCCGATCCCATCACCGAGAAAAAGCCTCACAGCTGCCACCAAACGGCGCACAGATGGGGCCGCTGGAAGCCATTCGGGCCGGAGACCGTTCTTCAACTTTAGAAACCATGCAGCATGCTCACCCACAGCATCGCCCGACTCCGCTTCTGTCGACCAGCCGCTCCACCCTAGGCCCCCCGCCTGGGGTCCTCCGTGCTGGGCCTCCCACCTAGGACACTCTCCTCTGGGCCTTCTGCACTGGGCCCTCCGCACTGGCATTCCCCGTGAGCAGCCGGGGTGTGGAGCAGCCCATTCACACAGCACCGAGCAGAGCTGAGCTGCTGAGAATCTCGCAGCCTCCCCCGGGGTTCATGAACCCGCTCCCTGAGCTCGGGGTGTGAGCGGCCCGCGTCCCCCCGGGGTTCATGAACCCGCTCTCCCTGAGCTCTCTCACCTGATGTGTCAGCGGCTGCTGCCAAGGCCCGCGCATGCTCAGCTCACACTGCCCGGGTGATTGACGGGAGCTCCGGACCAATAGGAAGAACGGGGCGGGGCTGGAGGACTGAGCCGACGGTGGGTCCTCCAACCAATCGGAGTGTGTGAGGGGCGGGGCTTTAGGCACCCAGTGGGCGGGGCTCAGTCCAGAGCTCCCTCATTGGCTGAAACTCTGCATCATTTTCAAACCTGATTTCTCTCAAACTCCAGGAGAAAACTGGGCCTTTCTGTTGTGGCTTTAAACAGATGAAACCCTGTGGGGTGGAGCAAACATTGCAACATTTGGTAGTGAAATGGATTCATTCAGGACAGACAGCAGGGATTATTTCAGGAAATAACTCAGTGTAGTGAGAAAGGAAATGCAGTGGATGTTGTGTAGATGGATTGTCAAAAGGTGTTTGATAAGGTGCCGGACAGGAGGCTCGTTGATCAAATTGAGGCTCACGGTATTAAAGGGAGTGAGGCAGCGTGGATAGGAAGTTGACTCCCTTCTTCATCTCCCAGCCTCACCATTTCTCTGTCTTTCATTATTTCCCATGGTCTTGTTGAATTTTGCACCAGTTTTCAGCTCCCATTATCAAGAAGTTCAAAACATTTATCTCCTATCTGATGTCCGCGGTCCTGATTTTGACCCAGCGACGATGAAGGAACAGTGATATACTTCTAAATCAAGATGGTGTGTGACTTGGAGGGGAACTTGGAGGTGGAATTTGGAGTGTTCCCATGCGCCTGCTGCCCTTGTCCTTCTAGGTGGAAGAGGTCGTGGGTTTGGGCGGTGCTGCCGAAGAAGCCTAGGTGAGTTGCTGCAGTGCATCTTGTAGATGGTACACACTGCAGCCACGGTACGCCAGTGGTGGACGGAGTGAATGCTTAAGGTGGTTGATTGGGTACCAATCAAACAGGCTGCTTTGTCCTGGATGGTGTCGAGCTTCTTGAGTGTTGTTGGAGCTGCACTCATCCAGGCAAGTGGAGAGTATTCCATCACACTCCTTGTGCCTTGTAGATGGTGGAAAGGCTTTGGGGAGTCAGGAGGTGAGACACTCATCACAGAATACCCAGCCTCTGACCTGCTCTTGTTGCCACAGTATTTATGTGGCTGGTCCAGTTATGTTTCTGGTCAATGGTGACCCCCCAGGGTGTTGATGGTGGAGGATTCGGCGATGGTAATGCCGTTGAATGTCAAGGGGCGGTGGTTACATTCTCGCTTGTTGGAGATAGTCATTGACTGGCACTTCTGTGGCGCAAATGTTACCTGCCACTTATCAGCCCAAGCCTGAATGTCATCCAGGTCTTGTTGAATGCGGGCATGGACTGCTTCATTATCTGAGGAGTTGTGAATGGCACTGAACACTGTGCAGTCATCAGCGAACATCCCCATTTTTGACCTTATGTTGGAGGGAAGGTCATTGATGAAGCAACTGAAGATGGTTGGGCCTAGGACACGGCCCTGAGGAACTCCAGCAGCAATGTCCTGGGGCTGTGAAGATTGACCACCAACCACCACAACCATCTTCCTTTGTGCCAGGTATGACTTCTGCCCTGGGAGTGTTTGATGGGACAGTGTAGAGGGAGCTTTACTCTGTATCTAACCCGTGCTGTACCTGCCCTGGGAGTGTTTGATGCGACAGTGTAGAGGGAGCTTTACTCTGTATCTAGCCCGTGCTGTACCTGCCCTGGGAGCGTTTGATGGACAGTGTAGAGGGAGTTTTACTCTGTAACTCACCCATGTTGTACCTGCCCTGGGAGTGTTTGATGGGACAGTGTAGACGGAGCTTTACTCTGTATCTAACCTGTGCTGTTCCTGCCCTGGGAGTGTTTGATGGGACAGTGTAGAGGGAGCTTTACTCTGTATCTAACCCGTGCTGTACCTGCCCTGGGAGTGTTTGATGGGACAGTGTAGAGGGAGCTTTACTCTGTATCTAACCCGTGCTGTACCTGCCCTGGGAGTGTTTGATGGGACAGTGTAGAGGGAGCTTTACTCTGTATCTAACCCGTGCTGTACCTGCCCTGGGAGTGTTTGATGGGACAGTGTAGAGGGAGCTTTACTCTGTATCTAACCCGTGCTGTATCTGCCCTGGGAGTATTTGATGGGACAGTGTAGTGGGAGCTTTACTCTGTATCTAATCCATGCTGTACCTGTCCTGGGAGTGTTTGATGGGACAGTGTAGAGGGAGCTTTACTCTGTATCTAACCTGTGCTGTACCTGCCCTGGGAGTGTTTGATGGGACAGTGTAGAGGGAGCTTTACTCTGTATCTAATCCATGCTGCACCTGTCCTGGGAGTGTTTGATGGGACAGTGTAGAGGGAGCTTTACTCTGTATCTAACCTGTGCTGTACCTGCCCTGGGAGAGTTTGATGGGACAGTGTAGAGGGAGCTTTACTCTCTATCTAACCCGTGCTGTACCTGCCCTGGGAGTGTCTGATGGGACAGTGTAGAGGGAGCTTTACTCTGTATCTAACCCGTGCTGTACCTGACTGGAGAGTGCTTCAGGCAGACACTCTGTGTTCAGAACACCCCATTCCCCAGCACTGACATCCATCAGCTCGATGAGAATATTTAACCCAAAGATAAGAGAAACCCATCAGTTTCTCCCCGGACACAGATCCGGAGGGACAGTGAGTGTCCTGAACATTTTTGTGCGGTGTGCTCGATAGTTCATCCCTGGGTCTGAGCCGTTTAGTGATGATTTGAATTTGAGGCCCTCTAGTTCCTGACTCACCGACTGGTGGAAATAGTTTTTCCTCATTTACCGGATCAAATTCTGAACACCTCCCTCAGATCCCCAATTACCCTTTATTCGAATGAAAAGAGCCCCAGTTTCAATAGAGTTTAGAAGAATGAGAGGGGATCTCATTGAAACTTATAAAATTCGAACAGGACTAGACAGACTAGATGCAGGAAGGATGTTCCCGATGGCCGGGAGTCCAGAACCAGGGGTCACAGTCTAAGGATAAGGGGTAAGCCATTTAGGACAGAGATGAGGAGGAATTTCTTCACCCAGAGAGTGGTGAACCTGTGGAATTCTCTACCACAGAAGGCAGGTGAGGCCAATTCATTAAATATATTCAAGAAGGAGTTAGATATATTTCTTGACGCTAAAGGGATCAAGGGATATGGGGAGAAGGCAGGGACAGGGTACTAAGTTTGGATGATCAGCCATGATCTCATTAAATAGCGGGGCGGGCTCGAGGGGCCAAATGGCTCCTATCTTCTATGTTTCTATGTTTCTCTAATCTCTCCTGATAACTAAAGGCTCTCTTCCCTGGTATCATCTCAGTGAATCTCTCTGCACCTTCTCCACGGCCTTGACATCCTTCCTGGTGTAAGATGCCCCAAAACTTGACCCAATATTCTAACTGCAGCCTCACCAATGATTTGTACAGGTTTCCATGACCTCTGCCCTTTTGTACTCTACACCCCTATTTATAAAACCGAGGATCCCTCGTGCTTTTCAAACTACTTTATCAACTTGTCCTCCCACTTTTAAAGGTTTGTGTATCTGAGCCGCTTGTTTCCTACAATACAGCACTGTCAGTGTTAAGTCTGTGTGTTATAGTGATAATTACTACACAGACTACAAGAGTAAATTGAACAGGTCTTTACTGGTTGGAGGTAGGGACTATATTGAATACAATATCACTACACAGTGCTTATATACCGGTGTGGTCACCACCGGTATTACGTATACAGCAGCCAGAGAAAGTAGTACATCTCTTAAGGTGGAACAGGCTTAAGTTCTCTTAAGGTGGAACAGGTTACATACACCACAGTCCTCCCTTTTTAGCTTAGCAGTCATATCCCCATTTAACATAACATAATAACATATATATAACTTCAGGTATAACAGTTCAAAGGTTCAGTCTCTCAGGAGGCTTTCTGATGCGGCTTGGATAACGCCTCTCAGTAGTCTCTGATTCTTGTTGTTGAGGTGCCTCCTCTATTTGGTTTCCAATGTATTGGGTGTCATCATCATCAAGTACATTCCTTGCCGAGGTAGATGCTTCAGGTTCATTAACGTCTTCCACAGTTGTCTCTGTCACAACCATGGGTTCGACCCTTGCGCTCGACTCTACCAGTTGATCCGCATGATGCCTTATCACATTATGACCAATATCTACTGTGTACATCAGAGGTCCTTGTCTGGCCCGAATTGTTCCGGACTGCCATTTTTCGTTTCCATAGCCCCTTGCCAACACTGGTTGTCCTACGTCGAAAGTTCGAGTGGTCTTGTTGTTAATATGCCGAAACTGTTTGTTTTCCACTTCCCTCCGCACATTTGGTTTTAACAAGTCCAACTTGGACCGCAACCTCCTGTTATAAAACATCATGGCAGGACTTTCGTTAGTCACTGCATGATCGGCGTTTCGATATGACATCAGGAACTTGTCGACCTTGTGTTGCAGCGGAATCTGATCATCGTTCATGGCCTTAATTGCCTTTTTGAATGTCTGGACAAATCTTTCAGCCAACCCGTTTGTCGCTGGATGATATGGGGCAGAGGTATAATGTTTTACTCCATTCTTCTTTAAGAATTGTCGGAATTCTTCCGATACAAACTGTGGTCCGTTGTCCGAACAGATCTGTTCTGGCAATCCGTTCCTTGCGAATATTGTTCTTAACACCGCAATTGTCTTTTCTGAAGTAGTGGTATTCATCTTGATGACTTCTGGCCATTTGGAATGTGCGTCCACCGCGATTAGGAACATGGAGTCCATGAATGGACCAGCAAAGTCAATGTGTACGCGTTGCCATGGGGCTGAAGGCCATTCCCATGGGTGTAGCGGTGCTATCGGAGGTGCATTTTGCACTTTTTGGCACCCAGCGCAGCTTTTTGTTAACTCCTCAATCTGTTGGTCAATACCCGGCCACCATACATAAGCCCTAGCAAGACTTTTCATTTTAACTCCCCCCAGATGACCTTCATGCAGTTGGCCATCCTTTCACTGTCACCTCGTAGACTCTGGACAGTGTCGGGTCATTCCTAGTTTCTCTTTCAATACTTGCATTGGTGACTGGTAAACACTCGATGATGGTCGAATGAAATAACTCAACAGGGTCAACTTTCGTCGTGTCTTCTTCTTCAGGTAGTGGCAGGCGCGACAGCCCATCAGCATTGCCATGCTGTTTCATACCTTTGAATTCTATTTGATATTGATGTGCCCCTAGGAAAAGAGACCATCTCTGGAGACGCTGCGCTGTCATCACTGAAACACCCTTCTTAGGGTTAAAAATGGATACCAACGGTTGATGGTCTGTCAGAAGTGTGAATTTTTGGCCCTGCAGGTAATGATTAAACTTCTTCACTCCCCATACAAGGCTAAGAGCCTCCCTATCGATCTGCGCATAGTTGCACTCAGCGGAGGTCAATGATCTGGATGCAAACGCGACTGGCCTTTCCGTGCCATTTGGCAACTTGTGTGAGAGTACTGCCCCAATACCATATGGAGAAGCATCACAAGCCAACCGAATGGGCAGTGTCGGGTTGAAGTGAGCCAACACTTCCCCTGAGGTGATCAATTCTTTGCTTTTGCGAAATGCCTTCTTACAGTTTTCGCCCCATTCCCATGGTACCCCTTTCTGTAAAAGAGCGTTTAACGGGTGCAGTACCGTGGATAAATTTGGCAGAAATTTATGGTAATAGTTAATTAATCCTAGAAACGACCTCAACTGAGAGACATTCTCCGGAGCAGGAGCCTTTACAACTGCCTCAATCTTGTCAGGAGACTTATGAAGCCCCTCCCGGTCAATGACATGGCCACAGTACGAGATCCGCTTCTGGAAGAACTCACATTTCTGCCGATTTACTCTAAGTCCATACTCTATCAGTCTGTTGAGCACCAGTTCCAAGTTTGCGAGATGTTGTTCATCACCATCACCTGTGATCAGAATATCATCCAGGTAACATTGTGTGCCTGGAATTCCCTGTAATACCTGCTCCATGGCCCTCTGCCAAATTGCTGGAGCCGATGCCACTCCAAAAACCAGCCTATTGTACCGGTACAACCCTCGATGCGTGTTGATTGTGAGGTATTGGCGTGACTCTTCCTCAACCTCCATCTGCAAGTACGCCTGCGCCAGGTCTATAACATAGTAACATAGTAACATAGAGATAGGAACAGGAGTAGGCCATTCGGCCCTTCGAGCCTGCTCCGCCATTCAATGAGATCATGGCTGATCTTCGTCTGAGATCATAGCTGATCTTACCAGTTCAGTACCCCGTCCCCGCCTTTTCTCCGTAACCCTTAATCCCCTTAGCCTTCAGAAATATATCCAATTCTCTCTTGAAAATATTTATTGAATTAGCCTTCACAGCCCTCTGTGGCAGGGAATTCCACAGGCTCACCACTCTTTGAGTGAAGAAATTCTTCCTCATCTCTGTTTTAAATGATTTGCCCGCTATTTTTAGACTGTGGCCCCTGGTTCTGTGCTCCCCTGCCATTGGAAACATTCTCTCTGAATTCAGCCTGTCCAGGCCTGCCATAATTTTATATGTTTCGATGAGATCCCCTCTCAATCTTCTAAACTCCAGTGAGTACAAGCCCAAACTATTCAATCTCTCCTCGTAGGTCATTCCCGCCATTCCAGGTATCAGCCTGGTGAATCGCCGCTGCACTCTTTCCATGGCAAGAACATCCTTCCGCAGATGGGGCGACCAAAACTGTACACAATACTCCAGATGCGGTCTCACCAGCACCTTGTACAGCTGTAGTAAGGTATCCCTATTCCTATACTCGAACCCCCTTGATATGAAGGCCAACATACCATTTGCCTTCTTAATCGCCTGTTGCACCTGCATGCTCTCCTTCAGTGACTGGTGCACAAGAACACCCAGGTCCCTCTGCACTTCCCCATCTCCCAATCTATTGCCATTTAGATAATAATCCACCCTCCTGTTTTTACCCCCAAAGTGGATAACCTCGCATTTATCCACATTGTAGTGCATCTGCCACGTATCCGCCCATTCCCCCAACCTGTCCAAATCGCACTGTAGCCTCCTGACATCCTCATCAGAGCCCACCCCTCCTCCTAGTTTAGTGTCGTCAGCGAATTTGGAAATATTGCATCCAATTCCCTGATCCAGATCATTTATATATATTGTGAACAGCTGGGGTCCCAGGACAGATCCTTGCGGCACCCCGCTGGTCACTGCCTGCCACTCCGAAAACGAGCCGTTTATTCCAACTCTCTGTTTTCTATCCGCCAGCCAGTTCTCTATCCACGTTAATACTTTGCCCCCAATCCCATGAGCCTTAATTTTGCATGATAATCTTTTGTGTGGAACCTTATCGAAGGCTTTCTGGAAGTCAAGGTACACCACATCCACTGGCTCTCCCCCATCTATTTTACCAGTTACTTCCTCAAAAAATTCCAGCAGATTAGTCAAACACGATTTACCCTTTGTAAATCCATGTTGACTCTGTCCGATCCTTTCCCCATTTGTCAAGTGCTCCGCTATTTTATCCTTAATAATGGACTCTAGCATTTTGCCCACAACCGATGTAAGGCTTACTGGTCTATAATTCCCTGCTTTCTCTCTACCCCCCTTTTTAAATATTGGGGTAACATTAGCTACCCTCCAATCCACGGGTACTGTTCCCGAGTCAATGGAGTTCCGGAAGATGATCCTTAGAGCATCTGCTATCTCCAGGGCCACCTCCTTAAGTACCCTAGGATGTAGTTTATCAGGCCCCGGGGATTTGTCGGCCTTCAGTCCCCTCAACTTACCCAACACCATATCCCTAGAGATACTAATTTCTGTCAGCTCCTCCCTCTCATTAGTCCCTATGTTTGTCGATATTCCTGGGAGGTTATTTGTGTCCTCCTTTGTGAATACAGAACCAAAGTATGAGTTTAATTGGTCTGCCATTTCCTTATTCTCCATTATATATTCTCCCGAATCGGACTGCAAGGGACCGACTTGGGATTTTACCAGTCTTTTCCTCCTGATATACCGATAAAAGCTTTTGCAGTCTGTCTTTATGTTTGCTGCAAGTTTACTTTCGTATTCTATTTTCCCCTTCCTGATTAATCCCTTTGTCCTCTTTTGCTGTATCCTGTACTGCCCCCAATCTTCCGGTCTGGTGCTTTTTTTTGCCAGTTGATATGCCCTTTTTTTGATTTTATGCTGTCCCTAATTTCCCTCGTTATCCACGGTTGAGTCACCTTTTTAGGTTTATTTTTATGCCAAACCGGTATAAACATGTTCTGGAATTCTTCCATTCTATCTTTGAATGCTTGCCATTGTCTATCCACTGTCAATCCCCCCAGAAACACCACCCAATCAATCTTACCCAATTCCCGTCTCATACCCTCGTAATTCCCTTTATTTAAGTTCTGGACCTTAGTCTCTGATTCAATTTCCTCACTCTCCATCTCGACTGAGAGCTCGATCATATTATGATCGCTCTGACCCAAGGGGCCTCGTACAAGAAGATTGCTGATAAGTCCCTTCTCATTGCACAATACCCAGTCTAAAATGGCCTGATCTCGAGTCGGCTCCTCGACATATTGGTCCAGATAACCGTCCCGAAAACATTCCAGGAATTCCTCCTCCTCAGAATTTTTACTAATTTGGGTAGTCCAATCAATATGTAAATTAAAGTCACCCATGATGACAGCTGTGCTCTTATCGCACGCTTCTCTAATTTCCCTTTTTATGCCTTCCCTCACCTCCATATTACTATTTGGAGGCCTATATATCACACCCACTAACGTTTTCCTCCCCTTGCTATTTCTCATTTCTACCCATACAGATTCCGTTTCATCCGAGTTAATATCCTTCCTTTCCATTGCATTAATCCCCTCCTTTACCAGCAATGCTACCCCACCTCCCCTACCTTTTTGCCGATCCTTCCTAAATATTGTATATCCCTGGATGTTAAGTTCCCAGCCTTGCCCACCCTGCAGCCACGTTTCTGTAATCCCAATCAAATCATACTTGTTTACCTCTATTTCCACAACTAATTCATCCACCTTGTTCCTAATGCTTCTAGCATTAAGATACAAAGCCTTCAGGCTTGCTTTTTTCACACTCTCATTATGAATTAGTTTGGCCCTTTGTGTTTCTCTCCTTTGCTTATTGCTTCTCACCTTTCTACCATCTATTTCTAACTTCATATGACTTACCTCTTTTCCACTACCTAGGTTCCCATCCCCCTGCCAAATTAGTTTAAATCCTCCCGAACCGCCCTAGAAAATATTACCCCGAGGACATCGGCTCCCTCACAGTTCAGGTGTAGACCGTCCCCTTGGTACAGGTCACTCCTCCCCAAGAACTGGTTCCAATGCCTCAAGAATTTAAATCCCTCTCCCTTGCACCACTGCTCAAGCCACGTATTTAGCTTATCTATCTTACTCTCTCTAAACTTATTAGCTCGTGGCACTGGTAGCAATCCAGAGATTACTACCTTTGAGGTCCTACTTTTCAATTTAGCTCCTAACTCCCTAAATTCAGCTTGTAGGACCTCCTCCCTCTTTTTACCTACATCATTGGTACCTACATGTACCACGACAACTGGCTGATCCCCCTCCCCCTTCAGAATGCTCTGCACCCGCTCCGAGACATCCTTGACCCTTGGTGAAGTGTTTCCCGCCAGACAATGAAGCGAAAATATCCTCAATCCGTGGAAGCGGATACTGCACCGTGTGAAGCACCGGATTAACGGTGATTTTGAAATCTCCACAGATGCGAACCTTCCCTGGATCTCCTGGCTTGTTGCTCGCAGGACGTTTCATAACAGGAACAATGGGCGTAGCCCACTCACTCCAATCTACCTTAGACAGTACACCTGAACGTTCTAGTGCTTCCAGTTCCGCTTCAACAGTAGGTCGTATTGCATAGGGTACCGGTCTGGCTTTAAAAAATTTTGGTTGTGCATGTTCACCAATCTTGATGTTTGCCGTAATTCCTCTCAGTGTTCCCAGTCCCTGCTGGAACACCTCTTTAGCATCATCCAATATTCTGGACAATCGTTTAGGTTTGACATCTGTTTCCCCGGAATCTACCGTTAGTGCCTTCAAGGAGTGCCAGTCCATATTCATTTTCCTAATCCACTCCCGTCCTAGTAGTGGTGGACCTCCTTCAGGTAGCACATATAAGTCCATTACTTGGCTTTCTTCGCCCTTGTGGACCACTTCTACCTCTATTTTTCCGATGGGGTACACTCTTTGCCCCGTGTATGTTTTCAATATAATCTCCGTATCCTGCAGGGGAATATGTTGGAATAACCTTCTGTAATCTTTCTTATTCATGACCGTCAATGCCGATCCAGTGTCCATTTCCATTTTTACTTGGACTCCTGCTATCTGAAGAGTGACCCAAATTGTCTGGAGATCTGCATCCTTACCAACGTTGTGTACTCTTAAGCTATCCAGTTCATTACTGCTAGCGTCTGAATCTGACTTCTGTTCGGTCAAACTGTTCTTTGTCACCTTGTGTACCTTTGCGTATTTTCCTTGCGGTGACTTTTTGTTGCTGGTCTTCTTTCCTGACCGGCATACTTTAGCTATGTGGCCAAGCCTGCCACACGTTCTGCATTCTTGGTTTTTAAACCAACACTGGTTCTGATCGTGCGTTGTCTTTCCACAACGATAACATTTGACAGAACTCAAACCCAATTTGTTTGTACCGAGTTCCGGTGACCGTAGCTGCATTACTGCCGTGCCTCTCGCTGCGGCTTCGTGTGCTGCTGCCATAGTGACCGCCTTCTCAAGCATCAGCTCATTCTCCTCGAGCAGTCGCTTTTGTGTATCCTGTTTAAATAAACCACACACAAATTTATCTCGTAGTGCCTCTGTCAGTCCCGTTCCAAACTGACAATATTTCGCTAGCTTACGTAATTCCATCAAATATTCAGCATTGCTTTCATTCTGCAGCTGCCTTCTGTCGTAAAATTTAAATCGTTCCGCTAGCATCAGCGGCGTGGGGTTTAGATGATTTTTCAGGACAGTAACAATCTCATCGAACGTCTTATCCGCTGGTTCATCTGGTGATAACAGGTGTTTCAATTGCCCGTATGTCTTCGCACCCATTAAATTTAATAATGTTAGTGCTTTATCTGCATCAGGAATTTTATTTGCCTTACAATAATTTTGTATGCGTTCTACATACATGGCCCAATCTTTGATGTCACTATCAAAGGTATTAATGTTCCCATGTTTAGGCATCGTTGCAATTTATTGTATTTTTATGTTATCCAAGATGGCGGCTTCCCGCTCTTGTCGTCGTCCTCAGCCCACAAAATGGCGGTTTTCCCGCGCTTGGCGGTCTTCAACCGTCCCCCGACGCTGTCTCCGCTTCACCGCGGCTCTCGCGCCTTCAGTTTCCCCAGACGCTGCGCCTTTTAGCCCAAAAGCGGCCCTTATCTCCGGTCGCGATCGATGTCCCCGCGCTGCGCCTCTCGCTCGAAAGTGGCCCGGCCCTTATCTCCGGTCGCGATCGATCTCACCGCCCTTATTCCTCCGTCTTCCCAGCCCCGTCTGTACAGCCAACGCGGTTGACTTTCTGTCGCGTCGCTGCCCGGCTTACCCACTACCGAGGTAGAAAGAAGAAAGCTGACAGTCGCTGATGGAGGCTTCGAGGTCAGGATGTCTTCTGCACTCCGGTTTCTCGATGCCTGCCGCTCGACGTGTCTTCCAGCAGGGTGATGAGGGTGGAAACCTCTCTTCGACATCCTGTCTGTGGACGAAGCCGCCGTGGAAATAACTGCCGCAGGGTAAGAATCGGACTCGTCGCCACTGTTAAGTCTGTGTGTTATAGTGATAATTACTACACAGACTACAAGAGTAAATTGAACAGGTCTTTACTGGTTGGAGGTAGGGACTATATTGAATACAATATTACTACACAGTGCTTATATACCGGTGTGGTCACCACCGGTATTACGTATACAGCAGCCAGAGAAAGTAGTACATCTCTTAAGGTGGAACAGGCTTAAGTTCTCTTAAGGTGGAACAGGTTACATACACCACAGTCAGTGACTACACTTCAATAGTACTTCATTGGCTGTGAAGCCCATTGCGACATCCTGAGGTGGTGAAAGGTGCTATATAAATGCAAGTCTTTCTTTCTTGTAGGTTTTAGAGATATTAACATAACAAGGCTAAAATTCATTGGCATAAAGTGTCTGATACAATGTGTATTATGGGAAAGAGAAGTTTAGTCTGAGTTAAAAACTCAAACAGACGTTTCACTGCAGACAAGTCGCCATGGCAACACTGATAAGACATTTCACTGAATCGACTGGTTGGAAACTGTAATCAGATCAGGAGAAACAACAGAGTTTGCTGTTATTAACCACAATATAAGCTTAAACCAGAGTGAGTAATACATTAGATTATAATGTGTGATGAAAGGTTCTGATGGAAGGTCAGTGACCTGAACCGTTAACTCTGTTTCTCTCTCCACAGACGCTGCCTGACCTGCTGAGGATTTCCAGAATTTTCTCTCTTTATTTCAGATTTCCAGCATCCGTAGTATTTTGCTTTTGTAATTGGATGGATCTTTCAGAGAGCCACACAGGCACAATGGGCTGAATGGCCTCCTTCTGTGCTGTATCATTCTAGGATTCTGTGAAGTGTCGGTTAATGCAATTTAAGAAGCATCACAGGGTTTGTGTCAGAATTTAACTGAGTATCGAGCCAACATGTCCAGGTTATGTAAACTGGGCCTGTTCACACTGGAACGAGAAGGTCGAGAGGTGATAGGATTGCTGTTTTTAGGATTCTAAAGGGACTGGATAATGTAGAGCACGACAAGTTATTTCACCCTGCCCAGAACAGTAGAACCAGAGGACACGGCCTGCACTTGAAGGGGGTAAATTCAAATCCAATCTGTGGAAACAATATTTCAGTGAGTGAGTGGTCAATCTCTCGGACAGGCTCCCTAGGGAGATGGTAGAAGCAGTTAGTGTTGATTCATTCACATGCAAATTGGACCAATTTCATTCATAGAATAAGATTTTGGGACACAGTGTGTGAGTAATTTGAGACATGACGTGTGGTCAGTGTAGAATGCTCGGGAGGAAGAGGTGACTTTGGTCCGATGGCTCCTAAAGCTCTCCACCACTGGGGTTTTCCTCGCCTCATGTCTGGGTCTGTTGTAGACTCATTGATAGAGATTGATCACTGTGATGAGTCAACAAATCCATTATCGTTGTATCATGGGACTCCCAGGATGGTAGAAGGCCAATTAGATCAGAACCGAAATAATCCAGAGTAAGAAAGGAGAAACGGCCCAAAAATGGAGCAGTCAGCAACAGGACATCAATTAGTCTCCTCGTATCATGGAGTCAGCACAGACTTGACACAAAGTGTGTTTGAAACAAAGCTGATTTATTTTACATTTATACAGAGTATTAAACTGCAGCCCAGTTATAGGGTTGTTAACATAAGCAGAAAGAAACCCCAAATGTCAGAATGAACATGGTTCAGTCCTGAATGTGATTAACAGCAGCAATAACAGCAGAATCCAACCCCTGCAGTCACTTGTGAACTTGCTGGTGTGTCAGCAGGTTGCATGACTGACTGAATACATTCTCACAGATGGAGCAGGTGAACGGCCTCTCCCCAGTGTGAACTCGCTGGTGTATCAGTAGGCTGGATGAAAAAGTGAATCCCTTCCCACACACAGAGCAAGTGAACGGCCTCTCCCCCATGTGTGTGCATTGGTGTCTCAACAGGTCCTTTTTGCGTTTAAAGCTCTTCTCACAGTCAAAATATTTAAATGGTCGCTTATCAGAGTGAACAAATTGATGTTCAATAAAGTTGCATGAATAAGTGAATCCCTTCCCACACATCAGGCAAGTGAACGGTCTCTCATTTGTGTGAACTCGCTGGTGTGTTACCAGGTGGGAGGACTGAGCAAATCCCTTCGCACACACGGAGCAGGTGAACGACCTCTCTCCAGTGTGAACTCGCTGATGTGTCTGGAGGCTGGATGACTGAGTGAATCCCTTCCCACACACGGAGCAGGTGAATGGTCTCTCCCCAGTGTGACTGCGTCGATGTTTTTCCAGTTCAGATGGGTAATTGAATCCCTTCTCACAGTCCCCACATTTCCACGGTTTCTCCATGGTGCGGGTGTCCTTGTGGCTCTCCATGTTGGACGATCAGATAAAGCCTTGTCCACACACACAACACGTGAACGTTTTCTGCCCGCTGTGAACGGTGCGATGTTTTTTCAGGCTGTGTAACTGGTTAAAGCTCTTTCCACAGTTAGAGAGACACACTCTCACTCGGGTGTGTGTGTGTCTCGGTGCTTTTCCAGTCACACTGATGTTTGAAACCTTTTCACACAGACAGAACAAACATTTCTCCTTCCACATTCAAATCCGATGATATTCGGGTCCTGATGAATGGAGTGACTCTGTCAGATCTTGATGTGATGTTTGGTTTGTGTTTGCAGTGTGTAAATGCTGCCCTTCTCACAGCCTGTAAAAGGAGTTTACAAAAGCCATCACTGTGAGTCCAGGATAGAAATTGACAAGATTCTCTCCTCCTGGTTCCTGGCCAAGGGGGCCGCGCATGCACCCTGCTGCCCCCTGAGCCTCTCAAGATGGCGGCCGTTACCCCGGGCCTGTCACCGGGAGAAAGCCCCACAGCTGCCGCCCCGCTCGGGGCAAACGCCCGGCCCGGAGGCTCTTGTTCGGGGCCTGAGGCCCACCCCGGGTGTTTATAAAGTCTCCCCGCCGGTTCTATTGCTCCCCTGCGCTCCGCCACCTCCTCCCCACTGCAGAATCTTCTCTCCGCCTTCCGCCGCCATCACACGACTGGCGGCACTGCGCACGTGCGGGACCCGCCCCGGGCCCTCCCCGCGCCTGCACACACCAGCCCCTGCAGCATTGATAGGGCCTATTCTAGCACGCGGAGTATTCTGGGTAACAACCACCACCCTTTTTGTCATCAACAAGGTGGCAGAAAAGTGCGTGGAATAGCTGAGGACAGAGATAACTTTGGAATAGGGAATAGGAGGAGGATGAGCGGTGTATGCAGTTTTGGTCACCTTATCTGAGGAAGGATGTTCTTGCCATGGAGGGAGTGCAGCGAAGATCCACCAGACTGATACCTGAGATGGCAGGAATGACGTATGAGGAGAGATTGGGTCGATTGGGCTTATACTCGCTGGAGTTTAGGAGATAGAGAAGGGATCTCATTGAAACTTACAAAATTCTGACATGACTGGACAGAGTAGATGCAGGAAGGATGTTGCCGATGGTGGGGGAGTCCAGAACCAGGGGCCAAAGTCTAAGGATAAGGGGTAAGCCATTTAGGACAGAGATGAGGAGGAATTTCTTCACCCAGAGAGTGGTGAACCTGTGGAATTCTCTACCACAGAAGGCAGTTGAGGCCAATTCATTAAATATATTCAAGAAGGAGTTAGATATATTTCTTAAGGCTAAAGGGATCAAGGGATATGGGGAGAAAGCAGGGACAGGGTACTGAGTTTAGATGATCAGCCATCATCTCATTAAATGGCGGAGTAGGCTCGAGGGGCCGAATGGCCTACTCCTGCTCCTATCTTCTATGTTTCTATGTGGCACAGAGCTGGAGAATCAACTAAACGGAGTGGCTTGCTAAACAGAGTGGTAAGGGGAATTTGGTGAGAATGGGAATTGGATGCTGAGGGGGAAGGAGGTGCTCAGTAATTTAAACCAAGGAGCAACAGTAAATAATAAATAATCGCACCAGAGGACACCAAAAAAGTGACGTTATAATCAACACACAGCAGAGCAAATTAACATGAGTATATTGGTAAGAGCATCGATATCCCTTTGTGTGTTTAGTCTCTTTAGTGGTTAGTGTTAAGCTTGACTTAGTAAGAATTTATTAGTGCAAGTAACAGTAAGTCAAAGAAAAACAAGGTAAGTGATTAAATTCGAACTGCTTTTAAAGACGCTCCTAACTGATAAATAGCGAAGTAATTAATCACAGTTCAAGAAATAAACGACAGATAACAGAAAATAAATTCATTCATTCATTAATAAAGACCAGGCAGTGTGTGGGGATTGTAGTATGTGGGAGTTTGTGAACAACGAGACTGTCCCAGACTGCCACATCTGCAGCAAATGTCTCTGCCTCATGACATTCCAGCTCCAAGTCAGTGAGCTGGAGTCCGAGCTAGAGACACTCCGACATATAAGGGAGGAGCAGGAATTACTGGATAATTTACTCCAGTACAGTCACACACCAGAAGAAAGCACAGGTGCAGGAAGGGGAGAGTGTGACTGTCAGTCAGCCGGGTAAGGGGAATGTAGGAGATGTAGTGAAGGAAGTCCTGCAGACACTGCTCCTGTCCAACAGGTACAAAGTACTCAATACCTGTGAGGATAAGGAGAAAGACTGGGAAGGACAGCTAGAATGCTGCCCAAGGCACCATGGAACAGCAGGCTGTCCAAGGGGTGGAGGAGCAGAGTGGAAGCATTGTAGTGTAGGGGATCCTATAATTAGAAGGATAGATAGTAGTCTTTACAGTCAGGATCAAGAGTTCCAAAGGGTGTGTTGCCTTTCTGGTGTCAGGGTAAGGGATATCTCAAAATGGCTGGAAATGAATCTGGACACCAAATCCGGGGACCACTTACATTGTGAAACCAAATCAAGGGACCACTTACACTGAGACACCAAATCCAGGGACCACTTAAACTGAGACTGTAAATGGAAATCAGAGAGCCTCAGTATGGAGAATGGTCATGGTGGTGAAAAGTGCTTTAATGAGGGAGAAAGGTGGGTAATAGATGAAGACATGATGGTAGAATCAGATGGTGACAGGTTATTTTCAGAAGCCCTTTTCAGGCAGGCTGATGATTGGGATGTAACCAGCCCAACACCTGGATCCGCCAGTTCTTGTCCCCAAATCCCAAAGTGTATGTATTTTTCTGTGAGAACTGTAGAGATGTGAAAGAAGGGAAAAAATCAGGCTCCAGCCAGAAAGAATGTTCCTTGAATGAACAATTCATGAGGCTGTTCCGTGACTTGTCTGTGTGAGGTTAAAAAACATGAAATGAAAAAGATGCATCCAGTGACACCTGTGTTGTTAATAATGGTTTCTAACCCTAATCACTAACTCCTAAGTCTAACCTCCAATTGACTACCCCCAACCACTAGCCCCAATCATAACCAATAACCACTGGCCCCAACCACTAGCCTCAATCATAACCAATAACCACTACCCCCAACCACTAACCCCAATCCTAACCAATAACCACTGGCCAAAAACAACTAGCCTCAATCATAACCAATAACCACTACCCCCAACCACTAACCCCAATCCTAACCAATAACCACAGGCCCCAACCACTAACCCCAATCCTAACCAATAACCGCTAGCCCCAACCACTAACCCCAATCCTAACCAATAACCACGAGCCCCAACCACTAACCACAAACACCAACCACTAACCCCAATCCTAACCAATAACCACTAGCCCCAACCACTAACCCCAATCCTAACCAATAACCACGAGCCCCAACCACTAACCCCAATCCTAACCAATAACCACTAGCCCCAACCACTAACACCCAATCCTAAACAATAACCACTAGCCCCAACCACTAACCCCAATCCTAACCAATAACCACGAGCCCCAACCACTAACCCCAATCCTAACCAATAAGCACTAGTCCCAACCACTAACCCCAATCCTAACCAATAACCACTGGCCCCAACCATTAACCCTAATCCTAACCAATAAGCACTAGTCCCAACCACTAACCCCAATCCTAACCAATAACCACTAGCCCCAACCATTAACCCCAATCCTAACCAATAACCACGAGCCCCAACCACTAACCCCAATCCTAACCAATAACCACTAGCCCCAGCCACTAACCCCAATCCTAACCAATAACCACTGACCCCAACCACTAACCCCAATCCTAACCAATAACCACTAGCCCCAACCACTAACCCCAATCCTAACCAATAACCATGACCCCCAAGCACTAGCTCCAATCCTAACCAATAACCAGTAACGCCAACCACTAACCCCAATCCTAACCAATAACCACTAGCCCCAACCACTGACCCCAATCCTAACCAATAACCACGAGCCCCAACCACTAACCCCAATCCTAACCAATAACCAAGAGCCATAAACACTGACCCGTAAGCCTACACCCTAACCCCAGCCCCTAACAAAGGATCATTGACAGGGATCAATGGAGCAGCTAAAGGCCTGATAATGGAAGTATTTGAAATAATTATCTCGATGAAAGAAATAGTGTAAGGTATGTTAGTAACAAGAGATTAAATCAACGAGACCATCAAGCTCAGAAATTACTATTACAAAGATCAGAACCTTTCAAATGTTATCACGTGCTGTATGTGTGGAGGAGGTTTACTAAATCGAATCCACAAAGAATTAAATTATACAAATAATACCATATTTCAAATCTTATGCAAGATAGTTCTATAAAGAATTGCAGATGAGTGTACTCTTTTGTGTTAATAAATAAACTGTAACTTAACTTAAAACATTAAAGGAAACATAATAAATTAAATTAAAATTCCATTACCAGTGGTGATGATGTACTCCAGTCCCTGTGGTACCCACCAGTCGCGGAAGGCCTCGAGCGTGCCGGCGGACACCGCGTGCTACATCTCGAGGGCCACCGGGCATGAACGTGGCCGTGGAAGAGAGGCAGGCAGTTGAGCCGAACGACCCCCTCGACCGCCCGCTGCCTGGACCAGCTGATGGCAGATGAGTGTAATGAGACACTACAGTTCAGTCTATGACACCCACAAGTCGTGTACTCAAACGGAGCAAGCTTGGGGTTTGATGTGGTAGAAGGCGAACTAGTTGAGAACGGAAATAATCCAGAGTAAGAAAAGACCCAAAAATTAAACAGTCGGTAACAGAACATCAATTCGTCTTCTCTTATCATGGAGAAATCAAATATTCAACACACAGTGTGTTTGAAACAAAGCTGATTTATTCACTATTTATACAGAATATTAATCTCCAGCACAGGTACAGGGGTTATTAAGATCAGCAGAAACAAACCAGAACTGCTGGAATGAACATGGTTCAGTCCTCAATCTGATCACAGTAAATCATGTTCTATTCTGAGAGAAATGGGTTTCGATTGTGGGGCACCGGCACCAGTACTGGGATAAGAGGGAGCTGTTCCGTTTGGACGGGCTTCACTTGAACCATGCTGGGGCTAGAGTCCTGGTGAATCGAATAACTAGGGCTGTAGAGGGGGCTTTAAACTAAATAGTGCGGGGGAGGGTCCAGGTGAGCGGGAATTTAAAAAGTCAATGAGAAATGAGAAAGCAATAGAGCAGGATAGAGATAGGGGAAATAATAACCAGAGTGTGACAGGAAGGGACAGAATGTTTAAAAATAAGAGTGCAACAGAAAATGGGGCCAAAACAAGGAGAAATGATAAAAAGACCAAGTTAAAAGCTCTATATCTGAATGCACACAGCATTCGTAACAAGATAGATGAGTTGACGGCACAAATAGATACAAATGGGTATGATCTGATCGCCATTACAGAGACATGGTTGTAAGGTGACCTGGGCTGGGAACTGAATATTCCAGGATATTTGACAATTTGGAAAGTTAGACAGAAAGGAAAGAGGTGGGGTGGCTTTGTTGGTAAAGGATGTGATCAGTGCAGTGGTGAGAAGTGATATTGGCTCAGAAGATCAAAGATGTGGAATCGGTTTGGGTGGAGATAAAAATAATATGGGGAAAAAGTCTCTGGTGGATGTAGTCTACAGGCCCCCGAACAGTAGCAATACTGTTGGACAGAGTATAAATCAACCAATAATGGAGGCCTGTAAAAAAGGTACAGTAATAATCACGGATGGTTTTAAATCCATATTGATTGGACAAATCAAATTGGCCATGGTAGCCTTGAGGAGAAGTTTATGGAGTGCATCCGGGATGGTTTCCTAGAACAGTATGTAATGGAACCAACCAGGGATCAGGCTATCCTGGATCTGGTACTGTGTAATGAGACAGAATTAATAAATGATCTCCTAGTAAAGGATCCTCTAGGAAAGAGTGATCATAGCATGGTTGAATTTCAAATTCAGTTGGAGGGTGAGGAAGTTGTATCTCAAACCAGTGTCCTGATCTTAAACAAAGGCAATTGCAATGGCATGAGGGCAGAACTGGCTAAAGTGGATTGGAAAAATAAATTAATGGGTAAGACAGTTGAAATGCAGTGGCAGACATTTAAGGAGATATTTCATAACTCTCAACAAAAATATATTCCAGCAAGAAAGAAAGATTTTAAGAGAAGGGACCACCATCCGTGGCTAACTAAGGAAGTAAAGGATGGTATCAAATTGAAAATGAAGGCATACAATGTTGCCAAGATTAGTGGGAGACCAGAGGATTGGGAAATTTTTAAAAACCAGCAAAGGATGACTAAAAAAATAATAAAGAGAGAGAAGATGAATTATGAGAGTAAACTGGCAAGAAATATTAAAACAGATAGTTAAAGCTTCTATGGGTATATAAAAAGGAAGAGAGTAGCTAAAGTAAATGTTGGTCCCTTAGAGGATGAGACAAGGGAACTAATAATGGGCAACGGGGAAATGGCAGACACTCTGAACAAATACTTTGTACCTGTCTTCACAGTAGAAGACACTAACAACATCCCAATAATGGAAAATCAAGGGGCCACAGGGAGGGGGAAACTAAAGACAATCACTATCACTAAGGAAAAAGTACTTGGTAAAATAATGGGACTAAAAGACGACAAGTCCCCTGGACCGGATGGCCTGTATCCCAGAGTCTTAAAAGAAGTGGCTGCAGAGATAGTGGATGCATTGGTTGCAATGTACCAAAATTCCCTGGACTCTGAAGAGGTCCCAGTGGATTGGAAAACCGCAAATGTAACACCCCTATTTAAGAAAAGAGGGAGACAGAAAGCAGGAAACTATAGATCAGTTAGCCTTTCATCTGTTGTTGGGAATATGCTGGAGTCCTTCATTAAGGAAGCAGTAGCAGGGCATTTGGAAAATCACAATGCAGTCAAGCAGAGTCAGCATGGTTTTATGAAAGGGAAATCATGTTTAACAAATTTGCTGGAGTTCTTTGAGGATGTAACAAGCAGGGTGGACGAAGGTGAGCCAGTGGATGTGGTGTATTTGGATTTCCAGAAGGCATTTGATAATGTGCCACATAAAAGGTTACTGCTTAAGATAAGAGCTCATGGAATTAGGGGTAATATATTAGCATGGAGAGAGAATTGGCTAACTAACAGAAAGCAGAGAGTCGGGATAAATGGGTCATTTTCCGGTTGGCAAACGGTAAGTAGTGGGGTGCTACAAGGATCGGTGCTGGGGCCTAAACTATTTACAATCTGCATTAATGACTTGGATGAAGGGACCGAGTGTAATGTAGCCAACTTTGTGGATGATACAAGGATGGGTGGGAAAGCAAGTTGTACAGAGGACTTAAAGAATCTGCAAAGGGATATAGACAGGCTAAGTGAGTGGGCAAACATTTGGCAGATGGAGTATAATGTGGGAAAGTGCGAGGTTATACACTGTGGCAGGAAAAACAAAAAAGCAAATTATTATTTAAACGGAGATTACAAAACGCTACAGTTCAGAGGGACCTGGGGGTCCTTGTGAATGAAACACAAAAAGTTAGCATGTAGGTACAGCAAGTAATCAAAAAGGCAAATGGAATGTTGGCCTTTATTTCAAGGGGGTTGGAGTATAAAAGCAGGGAAGTCCTGCTACAACTGTACAGGGTATTGGTGAGACCACACCTTGAGTACTGCGTACACTTTTGGTCTCCTTATTTGGTCTCTGAACTGCATTGGAGGCAGTTCAGAGATGATTCACTAGGTTAATTCCTGAGATGAGGGGGTTGACTTATGAGGAAAGGTTGAGCAGGCTGGGCCTATACTCATTGAAATTTAGAAGAATGAGAGGTGATCTTATTGAAACATATAAGATACTGAGGGGGCTCAACAAGGTAGATGCAGAGGGGATGTTTCCCCTCGTGGGGAAATCTAGAACTCGGGGGCACAGTTTCAGAATAAAGGGTCGCCCTTTTAGAACTGAGATGAGGAGGAATTTCTTCTCTCAGAGGGTCGTAAATCTGTGGAGTTCTCTGCCCCAGAGAGCTGTGGAGGCTGGGTCATTAAATACAATAAAGGTGGAGAAAGACAGATTTTTGCAAGATAAGGGAGTGAAGGGTTATGGGGAGAGGGCAGGGAAGTGGCTTTGAGCCCGAGATCAGCCATGATCCTATTGAATGGCGGAGCAGGCTCGAGGGGCCAAGTGGCCTATTCCTGCTCCTATTTCTTATGTTCTTATTCACTAGTATCTTCTTCTTCTTATGCAGTCCCTCGGAACCGAGGATGACTTGCTTCCACATTAAAAATGAGTTCACAGGTGACTGATGAGTCCAGTGCGGGGCCGACAGTCTCTGTCACAGGTGGGGCAGACGGTGGTTGAAGGGGCGGGTGGGTGGCATGCTTGGGTTGATGTCCGCTGCTTGCGCTGTTTGTGCTTGGCTTCTGCTTGCTCCTGGCGAAGAGACTCGAGGTGTTCAGCGCCTTCTCAGATGCTTCTCCTCTACTTTGTGCGGTCTTGGGCCAGGGATTCCCAGGTGTCAGTGGGGATGTTACACTTTTTCAAGGAGGCTTTGAGGGTGTCCTTGAAGCATTTCCTCTGCCCACCTGGGGCTCTCTTGCCATGCCGGAGCTCCAAGTAGAGCGCTTGTTTTGGGAGTCTTGTATCGGGCATGCGGACAATTTGACCCGTCCATCGGAGCTAATCGAGCGTGGTCAAAGCTTCGATGCTGGGGATGTTGGCCTGAGCAAGAACACTGATTTTTGCAAGATAAGGGAGTGAAGGGTTATGGGGAGCAGGCGGGGAAGTGGCTTTGAGCCCAAGATCAGCCATGATCTTATTGAATGGCGGAGCAGACTCGAGGGGCCAAGTGGCCTATTCCTGCTCCTATTTCGTATTCACTAATCTGGTCTTTCAATGGGGGGCCTTTACCCAACATTCCCCGCGGTGGAGCATGTGCCCAGACTGCAGGAGCCCAGCGTGCAGGCGCGGTAGGGGGTGGGTGTATTGAGCATGCGCAGTGCGGTGTACGGGAAACGGACAGATGGAGGAACAGCAGCCAGAAGCGCGCTTCGGCAGTGGATAAGAATCGGTGGGCGCAGGGGAGCAATGGACCGGTAGGTAGGTGGGGAGGCTTCATAAACAACTAGGGTAGGCCGCAAGTCCCGAATAATAACCTGAAGATCCTATGTTTGCAGCTGCGGGGGCGGAAAGTTCCGGTGCGACGCCATTTTGAATCAGTGTGGAACAGAGCGCATGCGCGGCTATTTTATATAAAGTGGGCGGGGCTTCAGTGTCTGCTTCCAACCGGGTCCTAGTGCCCGGGAGAGACAATCAATGTTTCAGTTATTGTATTCTCACTCTCCACACAGAGCATTTCTCACCATCTCTCCTGAAGTCGCTGGGAAGTGCCAAGCTCAGAGTTTACATGCCATAGAGTTGTAAGAGAAGAGTCCCAGAAGGTTGTGGGTTCAAATCCCACTCCAGGGACTTCAGCACAAGAGTCTGTACTGACTCTCCAGTGCAGTGCTGAGGGAGTGCTACACTGTCAGAGGTGCCGTTTTTTCAGATGTGACGTTAAACCGAGGCCCCGTCTGTTCTCAGGTGGGCGTAAAAGTTCCCAGGGCACTATTTTGAAGAAGAGCAGGGGAGTTATCCCCAGTGTCCTGGCCAATATTTATCCCTCAATCAACATCATTAAAAAAAAACAGATTATCTGGTCCTTATCACATTGATGATTGCGGGAGCTTGCTGTGCAAAAACTGCCTGCCGCCTGTCCTACACTGAACAGTGACTACACTTCCAAAAACTACTTCATTGGCTATAAATTGCTTTGGGACGTACCAGGCGCTATAGAAATGCAAATCTTTTGTTCTTTCAAAGCTGCGCTCCCATGTACAGTCCCAGGGTTAGAATCCCCCTGTAGAGTCCCAGGGTTAGAATATCCATGTACATTCCCAGGGTTAGAACCCCCATGTACAGACCCAGGGTTAGAATCCCCATGTACAGTCCCAAGGTTAGAATCCCCCTGTAGAGTCCCAGGGTTAGAATCCCCATGTACAGTTCCAGGGTTAGAATCCGATGTACATTCCCAGGGTTAGAATCCCCATGTACAGTCCCAAGGTTAGAATCCCCATGTACAGTCCCAGGGTTAGAATCCCCATGTACATTCCCAGGGTTAGAATCCCCATGTACAGTCCCAGGGTTAGAATCCCCATGTACAGTCCCAGGGTTAGAATCCCCATGTACAGTCCCAGGGTTAGAATCCCCATGTACATTCCCAGGGTTAGAATCCCCATGTACAGTCCCAAGATTAGAATCCCCATGTACAGTCCCAGGGTTAGAATCCCCATGGACATTCCCAGGGTTAGAATCCCCATGTACAGTCCCAGGGTTAGAATCCCCATGTACAGTCCCAAGGTTAGAATCCCCATGTGTGAAAGAATGTTTTATAGAAACTAGAATTGTCTGTTCTGAATTTCTATCCTGTACTTACAGTGATGACTTTTGTGAACTCCTTTTACAGGGTATTAGAAGGGGAGGATTTGCAGACGGGAAACTCAAACCAAACATCATGTCAAGATCTGAGAGTCACTCAATTCATCAGGACCTGAATATCCTCGACCTTTGAATGTGGAAGGAGAAATGTTTGTCTGTTCTGTCTGTGGGAAAAGATTTGAAACATCAGTGTGACTGGAAAAGCACCGAGACACCCACACCCGAGTGAGAGTGTTCCAGTGCACTGACTGTGGAAAGAGCTTTAACCAGTTACACAGCCTGAAAAAACATCGCACCATTCACAGCGGGGAGAAACCGTACACGTGTTCTGTGTGTGGACGAGGCTTCAACTGATTGTCCAACCTGGAGAGACACAAGGACACCCATTCCACGGAGAAACCGTGGTAATGTGGGGACTGTGGGAAGGGATCCAGTTCCCCGTCCCACCTGGAAACTCATCGACGCAGTCACACTGGGGAGAGACTGTTCACCTGCTCTATGTGTGGGAAGGGATTCGCTCAGTCATCCAACCTGCTGAGACACCGGCGAGTTCACACTGGGGAGAGGCCGTTCACCTGCTCCGTGTGTGGGAAGGGATTCACTTGTTCATTCACCCTGCTGACACACCAATGAATTCACACTGGGGAGAGGCCGTTCACCTGCTCCGTGTGTGGGAAGGGATTCACTTGTTCATCCACCCTGCTGACACACCAACGAATTCACACTCGGGGGAGGTCGTTCACCTGCTCCGTGTGTGGGAAGCGTTTCTTTCGATCATCCAACCTGCTGACACACCAGCGAGTTCACATTTGACTACAGGAGTTGGATTCTGATGTTATTGCTGCTGTTAATCACGTCCAGGACTGCAAACATTCTGACAGTTGGGGTTTGTTTCTGCTGATGTTAATAAACTCCAGTCCAGTTACAGGGTTAATATTCTGGATATATAGCTGATTGACTTGTTGGGGCTGCAGTGTCCCTTTAAGAACCATTGTCTATGATCTTTCCCCTTAATTCAGGACTTTCATAAGAAATTATTTGACAAAGTTATGAATTTTACTTTAACCCTAAATTGACCTTTGGTACAAAATCTACAATTTATTGTCTGAAAAGTTCCATGGATTAATATCTCCAATTAGAAACTGCTGATTAATCCTCGCTGACAATTCTTACTGACTTGCACATTACACACAGTGGCACCTCCATTATCCACCAGAAAGAAGGGGAATGGGAATTGGTGGAGAATCGAGAATCCCCAAATGTTGCCCCTCCTGTTTGGTACAGCAATCCCTTTGGCACGGGAATGGAGATAAGTCCAATCCAGGTAACGGGCTGAGTTTAATCTTTCTGGGCCTGTGGGATTGGTTTATATCAGACAGGAGCTGGATTTCCAAAAGGCATTCGATAAGGTGCCACATAAAAGGTTACTGCCAAGATAAGAGCTCACAGAATTGGGGGTAATATATTAGCATGGATAGAGAATTGGCTAACTAACAGAAAGCAGAGAATCAGGATAAATGGGTCATTTTCCGGTTGGCAAACGGTAACTAGTGGGGTGCCACTAGTTCAGTGCTGGGGCCTCAACTATTTACAATCTGCATTAATGACATGGATGAAGGGACCGAGTGTAATGTTGCCAAGTTTGCGGATGATACAAAGATGGGTGGGAAAGCAAGTTGTGTAGAGGACTCAAAGAATCTGCAAAGGGATATAGACAGGCTAAGTGAGTGGGCAAACATTTGACAGATGGAGTATAATGTGGGAAATGTGAGGTTATCCACTTTGCCAGGAAAAATAAAAAAGCAAATTATTATTTAAATAGAGAGAGATTACAAAATGCTACAGTTCGGAGGGACATTGTGCATGAAACACAAAAAGTTAGCATGCAGGTACAGCAAGTAATCAAAAAGGCAAATGGAATGTTGGCCTTTATTGCAAGGGGCTGGAGTATAAAAACAGGGAAGTCCTGCGACAACTGTACAAGGTATTGGTGAGACCACACCTGGAGTACTGCGTACAGTTTTAGTCTCCTTGTTTAAGGAAGGATATACTTGCATTGGACGCAGTTCAGAGACGATTCACTAGGTTAATTCCAGAGATGAGGGGTTTGACTTATGAGGAAAGGTTGAGCAGGCTGGGCCTATACTCATTGGAATTTATAAGAATGAGAGGTGATCTTATTGAAACATATAAGATACTGAGGGGGCTCGACAAGGTAGATGCAGAGAGGATGTTTCCCCTCGTGGGGAAATCTAGAACTCGGGGGCACAGTTTCAGAATAAAGGGTCGCCCTTTTAGAACTGAGATAAGGAGGAATTTCTTCTCTCAGAGGATCGTAAATCTGTGGAATTCTCTGCCCCAGAGAGCTGTGGAGGCTGGGTCATTAAATACATTTAAGGTGGAGATAGACAGGGTTTTGCAAGATAAGGGAGTGAAGGGTTATGGGGAGCTGAGCCCAAGATCAGCCATGATCTTATTGAATGGTGGAGCAGGCTCGAGTGGCCAAGTGGCCTATTCCTGCTCCTATTTCTTATGGTCTTATTAGGAGGAGATTGGTGTCAGTGACTGTGGGGTTGGTTTATATCAGACAGGAGGGGATTGGTGTCAGTGACTGTGGGGTTGGTTTATATCAGACAGGAGGAGATTGGTGTCAGTGACTGTGGGGTTGGTTTATATCAGACAGGAGGGGATTGGTGTCAGTGACTGGGGTTGGTTTATATCAGACAGGAGGGGATTGGTGTCAGTGATTGTGAGGTTGGTTTGTATCAGACAGGAGGAGATTGGTGTCAGTGACTGTGGGGTTGGTTTATATCAGACAGGAGGGGATTGGTGTCAGTGACTGGGGTTGGTTTATATCAGACAGGAGGAGATTGATGTCAGTGACTTTGGGGTTGGTTTATATCAGACAGGAGGAGATTGGTGTCAGTGACTGTGGGGTTGGTTTATATCAGGCAGGAGGAGATTGGTGTCAGTGACTGGGGTTGGTTTATATCAGACAGGAGGAGATTTGTGTCAGTGACTGTATCTAACCTGTGCTGTACCTGCCCTGGGAGTGTTTGATGGGACAGTGTAGAGGGAGCTTTACTCTGTATCTAACCCATGCTGTACCTGCCCTGGGAGTGTTTGATAGGACAGTGTAGAGGGAGCTTTTCTCTGTATCTAACCTGTGCTGTACCTGCCCTGGGAGTGATTGAAGGGACAGTTTAGAGGGAGCTTTACTCTGTATCTAACCTGTGTTGTACCTGCCCTGGGAATGTTTGATGGGACAGTGTAGAGGGAGCTTTACTCTGTATCTAACCTGTGCTGTACCTGCCCTGGGAGTGTTTAATGGGACAATGTAGAGGGAGCTTTACTCTATATCTAACCCACGCTGTACCTGCCCTGGGAGTGTTTGATGGGACAGTGTAGAGGGAGCTTTACTCTGTATCTACCCCTGCTGTACCTGCCCTGGGAGTGTTTGATGGGACAGTGTAGAGGGAGCTTTACTCTGTATCTAACCCATGCTGTACCTGCCCTGGGAGTGTTTGATAGGACAGTGTAGAGGGAGCTTTACCCTGTATCTAACCTGTGCTGTACCTGCCCTGGGAGTGTTTCAAGGGACAGTTTAGAGGGAGCTTTACTCTGTATCTAACCTGTGTTGTACCTGCCCTGGGAGTGTTTGATGGGACAGGGTAGAGGGAGCTTTACTCTGTATCTAACCTGTGCTGTACTTGCCCTGGGAGTGTTTGATGGGACAATGTAGAGGGAGCTTTACTCTGTATCTAACCCGTGCTGTACCTGCCCTGGGAGTGTTTGAAGGGACAGTTTAGAGGTAGCTTTACTCTGTATCTAACCTGTGTTGTACCTGCCCTGGGAGTGTTTGATGGGACAATGTAGAGGGAGCTTTACTCTGTATCTAACCCATGTTGTACCTGCCCTGGGAGTGTTTGATGGGACAGTGTAGAGGGAGCTTTACTCTGTGTCTAATCTGTGCTGTACCTGCCCTGGGAGTGTTTGATGGGACAGTGTAGAGGGAGCTTTACTCTGTATCTAACCCGTGCTGTACCTGCCCTGGGACTGTTTGATGGGACTTGGAAGAATGAGAGGTGATCTCATTGAACCATACAAGATTCTGAGTGGAATTGACAGCGTAGATGCTGAGAGGTTGTTTCCCCTGGCTGGAGATTCCAGGACTAGGGGGCATAGTCACAGGATAAGAGGTCGACCATTGAAGACTGAGATGAGGAGGAATTTCTTCACTCAGTGGGTTGTGAATCTTTGGAATTCTCTGCCCCAAAGGGCTGTGGATGCTCAGTCGTTGAGCATATTTACGGCTGAGATAGATTTTCGGACTCTAGGGGAATCGAGGGATATGTGGATCAGGTGGGAAAGTGGGGTTGAGGTCGAAGATCAGCCATGATCTTATTGAATGGTGGAGCAGGCTCGAGGGGCCGTATCGCTAATCCTGCTCCTAATTCTTATGTTCTGAAGGTGACCACTGTGTATTTTTTTTAATTCATTCACAGGATGTGGGCATCACCAGCAAGGCCAGTATTTATTGCCCATCTCTAATTGCCCTCGAAGGTGGTGGTGAGCCGCCTTCTGAATACAACTGAGTGACTCGCTGGGCCATTTCAGAGGGCAGTTAAGAGTGAACCACATTGCTGTGGGTCTGGAGTCACCAATAGGCCAGACCGGGTAAGGACGGCAGATTTCCTTCCCTAAAGGACATTAGTGAACCAGATGGGTTTTTACACAATCCGATAGTTTCATGGTCACCATCACTGATACAAACTTTTCATTCGATATTTATTTAATGTTGTACTTCATCTTTTTCTAGTGAATGAAATATTTTTAAAATCTGAGACATTGCGTTGTGAGACAAAGAGCCTTGTGTCCAATAAGGGGAATAAGTCCCCTCTGAGTCAGAAGGTTGTGGGTTCAAGTCCCACTCCAGGGACTTGAGCACATAAAGCTAGGCTGTCACTCCAATGCAGTGCTGAGGGAGTGCTGCACTGTTGGAGGTGCCGTCTTTCAGCGGAGACGTTAAACCGAGGCCCTGTCTGCTCTCTCAGGTGGACGTAAAAGATCGCATGGCACTATTTTGAAGAAGAGTAGGGGAGTTATCCCCGGTGTCCTGGTCAATATTTATCCCTCAACCAACATAACAAAAACAGATTATTTGGTCATTATCACATTGCTGTTTTTGGGACCTCGCTGAGCACAAATTGGCTGCCGCGTTTCCCACATTACAACAGTGACTCCATTTCTAAAGTACTTCATTGGCTGTAAAGAGCTTTGAGATGTCCGGTGGTCGTGAAAGGCGCTATAGAAATGCAAGTCTTTCTTTTTCTTTTAAAGCCCCACAGCCTCCCCTGGCCCCGGGCCCTGAATATTCTGAGGGGTGAGGGTGAACAGCCAGAGGTCATGGTCTATATCGGTACCAACGACACAGGTAGAAAGAGGGATGAGGTCCTGCAGGCAGATTTTAGGGTGCTAGGAAAGAGATTAAAAAGCAGGACCTCAAAGGTAGTAATCTCCGGATTACTCCCGGTGCCACTCACTCGTGAGTATAGAAATAGGAGGATAGAGCAGATGAACGTGTGGTTGGAGAGAAGGTGCTTTAGATTCCTGAGGCATTGGGACTGGTTCTGGGGGATGTGGGCCCTGTACAGGCCCGAAGGTTTGCGCCTCAACAGGGCCGGAACCAATATCCTCACGGGGAGGTTTGCTCGTGCTGTTGGGGAGGGTTTAAACTAATTTGGCAGGGGGATGGGCACCAGGATGAAACATTAGAAAGGGGAAATAAAGTGCTCACAGGATTGGGAGAGACAGAGATCACTAAAGTAAGATATAGTGAGGTATTAGGTGGGGTCAAACTAAGAGAGAATACAGGATGGTCTAAGATGGGTTTACAGTGTATGTACGTGAACGCACGAAGCGTAGTAAACAAGGTCAGTGAGCTGCAGGCACAAATAGCCACATGGGAATATGATGTGGCAATAACTGAGACCTGGCTCAAAAAAGGGCAGGATTGGGTATTAAATATTCCTGGTTATAGAGTGTGCAGGAAAGATAGGAAAGATCGGAGGTGGTGTGGCAGTATTGGTCAAGGAGAATGTTACAGTGCTGGAGAGGGAGGATGTCCTGGAGGGGTCGAGGACAGAATCTATATGGCTAGAGTTCAGAAATAATAGAGGTGCCATTACACGACTAGGTGTATTCTATAGACCACCAAATAGTGGGGAAGATATGGAGGAGCAAATTTACAGAGAAATTACAGAGAGGGGCCAGAACTATAGAGTAGTGATAATGGGGGACTTCAACTATCCTAATATAGGCTGGGATTGTAATAGTGTTCAGGGCAGAGAGGGGCCAGAACTATAGAGTAGTGATAATGGGGGACTTCAACTATCCTAATATAGGCTTGGATCGTAATAGTGTTAAGGACAGAGAAGGGCAAGAATTTCTGAAGTGTGTTCAGGAGAACTTTCTTGATCAGTACGTTTCTGGCCCGACGAGGGAGGAGGCATTGCTAGATCTGGTTCTGGGGAATGAGGTAGGTCAAGTGAAGAAAGTGTCAGTAGGTGAACATTTAGGGAACAGTGATCACATTTAGGGAACAGTGATCATAGTATCATAAGGTTTAGATTAGCTATGGAAAAGGACAGGGAGCAATCTAGAATAAAAATGTTTAACTGGGGGAAGGCCAATTTCAGTGGGATGAGAACGGATCTGGCCCAGGTAAACTGGAATCAAAGACAGCATGGATATGGAATTGGCTAAGTGACAAGAAACAGAGAGTAGTGGTGAACGGTTGTTTTTTGGACTAGAGGAAGGTACACAATGGTGTTCCCCAGGGGTCGGTACTAGGACCACTGCTTTTCTTGATTATATATTAATTAATTGGATGCGGGTGTACAGGGCACAATTTCAAAATATGCAGATGACACAAAACTTGGAAGTATAGTGAACAGCGAGGAGAATAGTGATAGACTTCAGGAAGACATAGACAGGCTGGTGAAATGTGCGGACACATGGTAAAATGAAATTTAACGCAGAAAAGTGTGAAGTGATACATTTTGGTAGGAAGAATGAGGAGAGGAAATATAAACTAAATGGTACAATCCTAAAGGGACTGCACAGAGAGACCTGGGGGTATATGTGCACAAATCATTGAAGGTGGCAGGACAGGTTGAGAAAACAGTTAAAAAGGCTTACGGGATCCTGGGCTTCATAAATAGAGGCATAGAGTCCAAAAGTGTGGAAGTTATGATGAACCTTTATAAAACACTGGTTCGACCCCAACTGGAGTATTGTGTCCAATTCTGAGCACCACACTTTAGGAAAGATGTGAAGGCCTTAGAGAAGGTGCAGAAAAGATTTACGAGAATGATTCCAAGAATGAGGGACTTCAGTTACGTTGATAGACTGGAGAAGCTGGGGTTGTTCTCCTTGGAGCAGAGAAGGTTGGGAGGAGATTTGCTAGAGGTGTTCAAAATCATGAGGGGTCTGGACAGATTAGATAGAGAAACTGTTCCCATTGGCGGAAGGGTCAAGAACCAGAGGACACAGATTTAAGGTGATTGGCAAAAGAACCAAAGGTGATGTAAGAAAAAGCTTTTTTACGCAGCGAGTGGTTAAGATCTGGAATGGCAGACTCAATCTTATCTTTCAAAAGGGAGTTGGATAAGTATCTGAAGGAAAAAAATTTGCAGGGGAAGTGCAGGGGAGTGGGACTAGCTGAGAGTTGGCACAGCTTGATGGGCCGAATGGCCTTCTTCCATGCTGTAACCATTCTATGATTCTATAAAATCCCTCTGAATCCCAACCTTTACAAGTCTCTCACCTTTTAAATATTCTGCTTTTCTATTCTTCCTACCAGTGGATAACTTCACATTTCTCCACATATACTCCATGTGCCACCTTCTTGCCCACTCACTGAACCGGTCTATATTTCTTTGCAGCCTATTTACGTCCTCCTCACTGCTTACTTTCACACCTATTACACTCGGATCCCTCATCTCATTGAAGTAGCTGAGGGCCAAGCACTGATCCTTGTGGTACCACACTAGTTACACTCTGCCACCCTGAAAATGACCCGTTTATCCTTACTCTCTGTTTTGTCCATTAACGAATCCTCAATCCATGCGAAGATATTACCCCCAAACCCATGAGCCCTAACCTTGTGTAACAACCTATTGTGTGGCACCTTATCAAATGCCTTCTGAAAATCTAAATATATTACATCCACTGGTTCCCCCTTATCTACCCTGCTAGTTACACCCTCAAAAGACTCTAATAGATTTTTCAAACACGATTTTCCTTTCATAAATCCGTGTTGACTCTGTCTGATCATATTGTGATTTCCCAAGTGCCCTGTTACCATGTCCTGAATAATAGGTTCTAGCATTTTCGCTATTATTGATGTCAGGCTAACTGACCTATAGTTCCCTGTTTTATCTCTCCCTCCTTTCTTGAATAGCAGGGTTACATTTGAAAGAAATTTCCAAGAAGCAGTTTTTGACCAAATTCGACTTCCACAGGGATGGGGAAATCTATAATAAGCACAGAATCAGTCAGGATCTAAAATTTATTTACAACCGATACGAAGGGCTCTTATATTTGCGATCTATCTTTATTCTGTCCACTCAAGGAGTTAGAAAACAGATTTTCTCCTGTGACTATAGAGCTGGCTTATTGGACCATGATCTGTTAACTTGTTCATCTTCTGTTAACTACATTTCCTGAGGGAATGAAAATCTAAACCAGGTTTGCAGGCGTGATGCTCTATTCACACATCGAAGGTGAGAGAGATGCTGTGGGTCACACGCTAAGTCCAGTATCTGAAAGTGATTCACAGACTGGGTTTTGTGTTTAGTGATCCCGGACGTGTTTCCGATGCCTTCCTTGCATACCAAGGCTCGGAGAGGCATTCAGGAAGGTTTGGGGAGCTGGGACTTGTCCATGAGAGTAACCAAAGGTATGAAAACTGAAATAATCTAGAGTTAGAAAGGAGAAAAGGCCCAAAAATGGAGCAGTTGATAACAGGACATCAATTAGTCTCCTCTTATCTTGGAGAAATCAAGGACTCGACACATTGTGTTTGATACAAAGCTGATTTATTTGACAAATATCAATATATTAAACTCCAGCCCAGTTATTGGGTTACTAACATAATCAGAAACAAACCTCAATTGTCAGAATGAACATGGTTCAGTCCTGCATGTGATTAACAGCAGAATCCAACCACTGCAGTCATTTGTGAGCTCACTGGTGTTTCAGCAGGTGGGATGACCGAGTGAATCTCTTCCCACACACGGAGCAGGTGAACGGTCTCTCCCCAGTGTGAACTCGCTGATGATTTAGCAGGTGGGATGACTGAATGAATCCCGTCCCACGCACGGAGCAGGTGAATGGCCTCTCCCCAGTGTGAGCTCGCTGGTGTCTCAGCAGAGTGGATGAATCAGTGAATCCCTTCCCACACACGGAGCAGATGAACGCCCTCTCCCCAGTGTGAACTCGCTGGTGTGTCAGCAGGTGGGATGACTGAATGAATCCCTTCCCACACACAGAGCAGGTGAATGGCCTCTCCCCAGTGTGAACTCGCTGGTGTGTCAGCAGGTGGGAGGAATTAGCAAATCCCTTCCCACACACGGAGCAGGTGAACGGCTTTTCCCCAGTGTGAGTGTGTTGGTGTGTCAGCAGATCTCTTGTGCTTTTAAAGGTCTTCCCACACTCAGAACATTTGAAAGGTCTCTTTTCAGTGTGAACAAGTTGGTGTTTAGTGAGGTTGGCTAATCGAGCAAAAACCTTCCCACACACAGTGCAGGTGAATGGCCTCTCTCCAGTGTGAACTCGCATGTGTTCAGTGAGGCTAGATGACTGCCCGAACCTCTTCCTGCATTGAGAGCAACTGAATGTCCTCTCTCCAGTGTGAATTCGCTGGTGGTCAGTGAGGTTCGATAACTGCCCAAATCTCTTCCCACAGTGAGAACAACTGAACGGTCTCTCCCCAGTGTGAACTCGCTGATGTGTCAGAAGGTGGGATGACTGACTGAATCCCTTCCCACATTCGGGGCAGATGAGTTTCCAGCCGGGATGGGGAGCTGAATCCCTTCCAACAGTCTCCACATTCCCACGGTTTCTCCATTTTGCGGATGTCCTTGTGTCTCTCCAGGTTGGACGATCAGTTCAAGCCTCGTCCACACACAGAACACGCATATGGTTCCTCCCCGCTGTGAATGGAGCGATGTTTTTTCAGGCTGTGTAACTGGTTAAAGCTCTTTCCACAGTCAGTGCACTGGAACACTCTCACTCGGGTGTGTGTGTCTCAGTGCTTTTCCAGTCACACTGATGTTTGAAATCTTTTCCCACAGACAGAACAGGCAAACATTTCTCCTTCCACATTCAAAGGCTGATGATATAAGAACATAAAGAACATAAGAACACAAGGAGCAGGAGTAGGCCATACGGCCCCTCGGACCTGCTCCGCCATTCAATAGGATCATGGCTGATCCAAACTTAGACTCACGTCCACTTCCCTGCCCTCTCCCCGTAACCCCTAATTCCCTTATCTGCTAGGAAGCTGTCTATCTCCGTTTTAAATCTATTTAATGTTGCAGCTTCCAGAGCTCTCTGGGGTAGCAAATTCCATAGATTCACCACCCTCTAAGTAAAGAAGTTTCTCCTCATCTCAGTTTTGAAAGGGCAGCCCCTTATTCTAAGATTATGCCCCCTAGTTCTAGTCTCACCCATCAGTGGAAACATCCTCACCGCATCCACCCGATCAATCCACCTCACAATCTTATATGTTTCGATAAGATCGCCTCTCATTCGTCTGAACTCCAATGAGTAGAGGCCCAACCTACTCAACCTTTCCTTATACATCATCAACCCCCTCATCTCCGGAATTAACCAAGTGAACCTTCTCTGAACTGCCTCGAGAGCAAGTATATCTTTTCTTAAATATGGAAACCAAAACTGCACGCAGTATTCCAGGTGTGGCCTCACCAATACCCTATATAATTGCAGCAAGACTTCCCTGTTTTTATACTCCATCCCCCTTGCAATAAAAGCCAAGATTCCATTGGCCTTCCTGATCACCTGCTGCACCTGCATACTAACTTTTTGTGTTTCATGCACCAGGACCCCCAGATCCCTTTGTACTGCAGCACTTTGCAGTTTCTCTTCATTTAGATAATAACTTGCTCTTTGATTTTTTCTGCCAAAGTGCATAACCTCACACTTTCCAATATTATATTCAATCTGCCAAATCTCTGCCCACTCACTTAGCCTGTCTATGTCCTTTTGCAGGTTTTTTATGTCCTCCTCACTCGCTGCTTTCCCTCCCATCTTTGTATCGTCGGCAAACTTGGATATGTTGCACTCGGTCCCTTCCTCCAAATCATTAATATAGATTGTAAAGAGTAGGGGTCCCAGCACCGACCCCTGCGGAACACCACTAGTTACTGATTGCCAGCCCGAGAATGAACCATTTATCCCAACTCTTTGTTTTCTGTTAGATAGCCAATCTTCCACCCATGCCAGTATATTACCCCCAATCCCGTGATTTTTTATCTTGATCAGTAATCTTTTGTGTGGCACCTTGTCAAATGCCTTTTGGAAGTCCATATACACCACATCCACTGGTTCCCCTTTATCCACCCTGTATGTTACGTCCTCAAAGAATTTGAGCAAATTTGTCAAACATGACTTCCCCTTCATAAAACCATGCTGATTCTGTCCTATAAAATTATGTTTATCCAAATGCTCTGTTACTGTTTCCTTAATAATGGACTCTAACATTTTACCAACTACAGATGTTAGGCTAACTGGTCTATAGTTTCCAGCTTTTTGTCTACTTCCCTTCTTAAATAAGGGTGTTACATTAGCAGTTTTCCAATCTGCCGGGACCTTTCCTGAGTCCAGGGAGTTCTGGAAAATAATCACCAATGCATCCACAATCCCTACCGCCACTTCTCTCAAGACCCTAGGATGTAGGCCATCAGGTCCGGGGGATTTATCCGCCTTAAGTCCCATTATTTTACCGAGTACCACCTCCTTAGTGATTTTAATTGTGTTTAGCTCCTCCCCCCCACCATTGCCCCCTGTTTGTCCAGTGTTGGGATATTTTTAGTGTCCTCTACTGTAAAGACTGATACAAAATATTTGTTCAGCGTCTTTGCCATCTCCATGTTCCCCACCACTAGTTTCCCGGTCTCATCCTCTACGGGACCAACGTTCACTTTAGCCACCTTTTTTCTTTTTATATAGCTGTAGAAACTCTTGCTATCTGTTTTTATATTTTTTGCTAGTTTACTTTCATAATCTATCTTCCCCTTCTTAATTAATCTTTTAGTTATTCTTTGCTGGCTTTTAAATGCTTCCCAATCTTCTATCCTCCCACTAGATTTGGCTACTTTATATGCCCTTGTTTTCAGTCGGATACTATCTTTTATTACTTTACTAAGCCACGGATGGCTGTCTTTTCTTTTACTCCCCTTTTTCCTCAGTGGAATATATTTTTCTTGAAAGATGTGAAATATCTCCTTGAATGTAGACCACTGCTCTTGTACTGTCTTACACTTTAATCGGTTTTCCCAGTCCACTTTAGTCAATTCTACTCTCATACCTTCATAGTCTCCTTTATTTAAGCTCAGTACGCTGGTTTGAGATCCAACTCTCTCACCCTCAAACTGAATTTGGAATTCAACCATATTATGGTCACTCATTTCAAGGGGATCCTTTACTAGGACATTTTTAATTAATCCTGTCTCATTACACAGGACCAGATCTAAGATTGCCTGCCCCCTGGTTGGTTCAGTTACATACTGCTCAAGGAAGCCGTCCCTAATACACTCTATGAACTCTTCCTCCAGGCTGCCATGCCCAATTTGATTAGTCCAGTCAATATGAAAGTTAAAATCCCCCATGATTACAGCTGTTCCCTTATTACAAGCCCCAACTATTTCCTGATTTATACTCCGACCAACAGAGTTGCAACTGTTAGGAGGCCGATAGACTATGCCCACTAGTGGCTTTTTCCCCTTATTATTCCTTATCTCCACCCAAACTGTTTCACTATCCTGATCCTTTGACCCAATATCATTTCTGACTATTGCAGTGATTCCATCCTTGATTAACATAGCAACCCCACCTCCCTTTCCTTCCTGTCTGTCCTTCCTAATTATCAAATACCCTTGTATGTTTAGTTCCCAGTCATGATCATCTTGCAGCCATGTTTCCGTAATGGCCACCAGATCATAACCATGTGTAGTTATTTGTACCGTCAACTCGTCCATTTTGTTACGAATGCTGCATGCATTCAGATAAAGAACTTTCAAATATGTTTTCTGACAATTTATTCCTGCTTTTACCCCTTTTACTACTTTACCTTTATCATTATACATTCTGTCCCTTCCTGACACGCTCTGGTTTTTAATTCCCCCACTGCTACCTTGCTCTATTGCCTTTTCCGCTATCATTTTTATTTTTCGCTCTCTTAAAACCTCCCCCCCACTAATTAGTTTAAAGCCCTCTCTACAGCCCTAGTTATTCGATTTGCCGGGATTCTGGTCCCACACTGGCTAAGTGAAGTCCGTCCCAATGGAACAGCGCTCTCCTGTCCCAGTACTGATGCCAGTGTCCCAAGAAGCAAAACCCATTTCTCCCACACCAGTCTTTGAGCAACGCATTTAACTCTCTGATTTTATTTACCCTAGCCAAATTTGCACGTGGGTCAGGTAGTAATCCAGAGATTATTACCCTTGTGGTTCTGCTTTTTAATTTGGCCCCTAGCTGCTCAAACTCCCTCAGCAGAGCCTCTTTCCTTGTCCTATCTATGTCGTTGGTACCAACATGGACCACGACAACTGGATCCTCCCCCTCCCACTCCAAGTTTCTCTCCAACCCAGAGGAGATGTCCTTAACCCTGGCACCGGGCAGGCAACACAGCCTTCGGGACTCTCGCTCTCGGCTGCAAAGAACCCTAGCTATCCCACTAACGATACTATCCTCTACCACTACAACATTTCTTTTAACTCCCCCCACTTGAATGGCCCCCTGCTCCACGGTGCTGTGGCCAGGTTGCTCATGCTCTCCGCAGTCCCCGTTCCCATCCTCACAGGGAGTAAGAGCCTCAAACCTGTTGGACAAGAGCAAGGGCTGCAGCTCCTCCAACACTACCTCCTGGATCCCCTTACCTGCCTCACTTCTAGTCACACCATCCTGTCCCTGACCACGGACTACATCTGAATTAATTAATCTAATTGGTGTGACTACCTCCTGAAACACAGAGTCCAGGTAACTCTCCCCCTCCCTGATGTGTCGCAGTGTCTGAAGCTTGGTCTCAAGCTCATCAACACAAAGCCGGAGTTCCTCAAGCAGCAAACACTTATCGCAAATGTAATCACCGTGAGCATCAATGGTGTCCACCAGCTCCCACATTTCACAGTAGTGACACATCACCTGCTCTCCCATTCTATGTAATTAATTAAATTTATTATTATTTAAGAAGACCCTCTGCCCCTATTTTAGGTGAAGATCACACCTTTATTTAAAAGAACTTACCAACTTATAAAGGTTTTAAAAAGAAAGACAAAAACAGCCCCTCACTCCCCACTTGCCCGAACTCTCACACTTACCAAACTCTAGATAAGCACTCTTTCGCTGCCCGCACTCCACGCTGCCCGCGCTTGCACTGGCCTTTTAAACTTTCAGCAGCCATTCCCTGTATGATATTCCCTGTAAAAGCAGTTTACAAAAGACATCACTAAGTTCAGGATAAAAATGCAGAACAGATTAATTCCAGTTTCTATGGAACATTCTATCCTCTTATTACATAGAATTACATAGATTGTACAGCACAGAAACAGGCCAATCAGCCCAACTGGTCCACGCGGTGTTTATGCTCCACACGAGCCTCCTCCCATCTCTCTTCATCTCACCCTATCAGCGTCTCCTTCTATTCCTTTCTCCCATGTGTTCATCCAGCTTCCCCTTAAATGCATTATGCTATTTACAAACATTCCTGTTTGTGGGACCTTGCTGTGTGCAAATTGGCTGCGTGTTTCCCACATTACAATTCTGAATTCACTTCAAATAGTACTTCATTGGCTGTAAAGCGCTTTGAGACATCCGGTGGCCATGAAAGGTGCTATATAAATGCTATTCGCCTCAACTATTCAATGTAGCTGCAAGTTCCACATTCTCTGCGCTCTCTGGGTGAAGGAGTTTAATCTAAATAGGACTTTCCTGGGCAGCCAATGAGCACTGCTGCCTTCTTTGTGCATTTCCTGGCCAGGCTAAACAGTTGATATTTTCTGATCAAAAAGAGCTGAGCTCAGCAGCATTAGTCCTGTTTTGCCTCCTTTGGAGACCAGGTGTACGAGCAGAGTGAGCGCAGCCTTCACAGCAACCGCAATAAAATTGTTACAGTTCTGAAGGAACTTTGTGTCAGTGCACTGGACCACAAACAAAGTATATGTGTCGATTATTGTTTGACTGCGCTACTGTGATGTTTGAAAGGTGCTATATAAAGGTAAGTTGTTGTTGTTGGTCTGAGTTTGCAGTGTGTAAATGCTGCCCTTCTCACAGCCTGTAAAAGGAGTTTACAAAAGCCATCACTGAGAGTCCAGGAGAGAAATTGACAAGATTCTCTCCTCCTGGTTCCTCGCCAAGGGGCCACGCATGCGCCCTGCTACCCCCTGAGCCTGTCACGATGGCGGCCGTTACCCCGTGCCTGTCACCGGGAGAAAGCCCCGCAACTGCCGCCCCACTCGGGGCAAACGCCCGGCCCGGAGGCACTTGTTCGGGGCCTGAGGCCCACCCCGGGTGTGTGTGAAGCGGATAATGTTGAGTGTTTATATAATGGGGCCTGGGGCCGCACTTGGGGTGTGAGCAGCCCGCGCCCCCCCGGGGTTCATGAACCCGCTCCCTGAGCTCGGGGTGTGAGCGTCCCGCGTCCCCCCGGGGTTCGTGAACCCGCTCCCTGAGCTCAGGGTGTGAGCGACCCGCGTCCCCCCGGGGTTCATGAACCCGCTCCCTGAGCTCGAGGTGTGAGCGGCCCGCGTCCCCCCGGGGTTCATGAACCCGCTCCCTGAGCTCGGGGTGTGAGCGTCCCGCATCCCCCAGGGGTTCATGAACCCGCTCCCTGAGCTCGGGGTGTGAGCGGCCCGCGTCCCCCCGGGGTTCATGAACCCGCTCCGTGAGCCCGGGGTCTGAGCGGCCCGCGTCCCCCCTGGGGTTCATGAACCCGCTCCCTGAGCTCGGGGTGTGAGCGGCCCGCGTCCCCCCCGGGGTTCATGAACCCGCTCCCTGAGCTCGGGGTGTGAGCGGCCCGCGTCCCCCCGGGGTTCATGAACCCGCTCCCTGAGCTCGGGGTGTGAGCGGCCCGCGTCCCACCTGGGGTTCATGAACCCGCTCCCTGAGCTCTCTCACCTGATGAGTCAGCGGCTGCTGCCAAGGCCCGCGCATGTTCAGCTCACACTGCCCGGGTGATTGACGGGAGCTCCGGACCAATAGGAAGAGCGGGTCGGGCCTGGAGGACCGAGCGGGCGGCGGGTCCTCCAACCAATCAGAGTGTGTGAGGGGCGGGGCTTGACCTTTAAACCAGAACAACAGGAGATGAGCTGCGCATCCGCGGGCCTTGGCAGCAGCCGCTGACACATCAGGTAAGAGAACTCAGGGAGCGGGTTCATGAACCCCGGGGGGACACGGGCTTCACACACCCTGAGTGCAGCCCCAGGCCCGATTATAAGAGCAGTGAACATTTTCCGCCCCCACCCGCGGGTTCCCGTTTTATTCCGGCCCGAATCTCAACAAAGCGCCAAACTCCGGGACAGAAAGGAAGTGAGTCAGGGAGCATCTGTAAATGGAGGAGGAATGGAGACTGGTCAGGGAGCGTCTGTAAATGGAGGAAAAATGGTGACTGTTCAGGGAGCGTCTGTAAATGGAGGAGAAATGGTGACTGGTCAGGGAGCGTCTGTAAATGCAGGGTAAGATGACACATGATCAGTGGTGTACATTTAAGGAGTTATTTTACAACTTCCAAAAAATATATATTCCACTGAGAAGAAAAGGGTGTAAAAGAAAAGACAGCCATCCGTGGCTAAGTAAAGAAATTAAGGATAGTATTCGACTAAAAACAAGGGCATATAAGGTAGCCAAATCTAGTGGGAGGATAGAGGATTGGGAAAACTTTAAAAGACAGCAAAAAATAACAAAAAGATTGATTAAGAAAGGGAAGATAGATTATGAAAGTAAATTAGCAAAAAATATAAAAACAGATAGTAAGAGTTTTTATAGTTATATAAAAAGAAAAAGGGTGGCTAAAGTAAATGTTGGTCCCTTAGAGGATGAGACCGGAAAATTAATGGTGGGAAATATGGAGATGGTAAAAACACTGAATGAATATTTTACATCAGTCTTTACAGTAGAAGACACTAAGAATATCCCAACACTGGACAAACAGGGGGCTAAAGGGGGGGAGGAGCTAAACACGATCAAAATCACTAAGGAAGTGGTACTCGGTAAAATAATGGGACTCAAGGCAGATAAATCACCTCGACCTGATGGCTTACATCCTAGGGTCTTGAGGGAAGTGGCGGTAGGGATTGTGGATGCATTGGTAATAATTTTCTAAAACTCCCTGGACTCAGCAAAGGTCCCGGCAGACTGGAAAACTGCTAATGTAACACCCTTATTTAAAAAGGGCAGTAGACAGAAGGCTGGAAACTATAGACCGGTTAGCCTAACATCTGTGGTAGGTAAAATTTTGGAGTCCATTATTAAAGAGACAGTAACAGGACATTTGGATAATCATAATTTAATAGGACAAAGTCAGCATGGTTTTATGAAGGGGAAGTCATGTTTGACAAATTTGCTGGAGTTCTTTGAGGAAGTAACGTATCGGGTGGATAAAGGGGAACAAGTGGACGTAGTGTATTTAGACTTCCAAAAGGCATTTGACAAGGTGCCACACAAAAGATTATTGCTTAAGATAAAAAATCACGGGATTGGGGGTAATATTCTGGCATGGATAGAGGATTGGCTATCTAACAGAAGGCAGAGAGTTGGGATAAATGGTTCATTCTCAGACTGGCAATCAGTAACTAGTGGTGTTCCGCAGGGGTCCGTGCTGGGTCCCCAACTCTTTACAATCTATATTAACGATTTGGAGGAGGGGACCGAGTGTAACATATCAAAGTTTGCAGATGATACTAAGTTGGGAGGGAAAGTAGTGAGTGAGGAGGACATAAAAAACCTGCAAGGGGACATCGACAGGCTAAGTAAGTGGGCAGAGATTTGGCAGATGGAATACAATACTGGAAAGTGTGAGGTTATGCACTTTGGCAGGAAAAATCGTAGAGCAAGTTATTATCTTAATGGCAAGAAACTGGAAAGTACTGAAGTACAAAGGGATCTGGGGGTCCTGGTGCACGAAACTCAAAAGGTTAGTATGCAGGTGCAGCAAGTGGTTAAGAAGGCCAATGGAATGTTGGCTTTCATTGCTAGGGGGATAGAATATAAAAATAGGGAGGTATTGCTTCAGTTGTACAAGGTATTGGTGAGACCGCACCTGGAATACTGCGTACAGTTTTGGTGTCCATACTTAAGAAAGGACATACTTGCTCTCGAGTCAGTACAAAGAAGGTTCACTCGGTTAATCCCGGGGATGAGGGGATGGACATATGAGGAGAGGTTGAGTAGATTGGGACTCTACTCATTGGAGTTCAGAAGAATGAGAGGCGATCTTATTGAAACATATAAGATTGTGAAGGGGTTGGATCGGGTGGATGCGGGGAGGATGTTCCCGATGATGGGTGAAACTAGAACTAGGGGGCATAGTCTTAGAATAAGGGGCTGCTCTTTCAAAACTGAGATGAGGAGGAACTACTTCACTCAGAGGGTGGTAGGTCCATGGAATATGCTGCCCCAAAAAGCTGTAGAAGCTACATCATTACATAAATTTAAAACAGAAATAGACAGCTTCCTAGAAGTAAAGGGAATTAAGGGTTACGGGGAGCGGGCAGAAATTTGGACATGAGTCTAGGTTCGGATCGGTCATGGCCCTGTGGGTAGCGGAGCGGGCCCAGGGGCCGTGTAGCCTGATCCTGCTCCTATTTTGTGTGTCTAATTCTGTTAGATTCAGGAGATGGTTCTGTGATAGTGGATTGGCGGTTAGGATCAGATCAGCCATGATCTTATTGAATGGCGGAGCAGGCTCGAGGGGCCGATTGGCCTACTCCTGCTCCTATTTCTTATGTTCTTATGTTCTTAAATGGTGACTGGTCAGGGAGCATCCGTAAATGCAGGAGAAATGGTGACTGGTCAGGGAGCGTCTGTAAATGGAGGAGAAAAGGAGACTGGTCAGGGAGCGTCTGTAAATGGAGGAGAAATGGTGACTGGTCAGGGAGCGTCTGTAAATGGAGGAGAAATGGTGACTGGTCAGGGAGCGTCTGTAAATGGAGGAGAAAAGGAGACTGGTCAGGGAGCGTCTGTAAATGGAGGAGAAATGGAGACTGGTCAGGGAGCATCTGTAAATGGAGGAGAAATGGTGACTGGTCAGGGAGCGTCTGTAAATGGAGGCGAAATGGTGACTGGTCAGGGAGCATCCTTCACCTAAACTGAGAAATATTACACAGGGACAGTTTATAGGGAGGGACCGAGTGTGGGAAATAGTGTTTTAGAAGTCTGAAAATAAAATGAAAATATTGTCATGATTAAATTAGATTTAGAATGAAATTCTAAACACAGGACAGATTTTCTTTATTTGATATACATATGACCTACTGAGTGTTTCGAGCATTTTCTGTTGTCATTTCAGATTTCCAGCATTCACAGTATTTTGCTATTGCATGTTTACTAGAATTGCTAGATTCTGAATTAAAAGATAAACTGCCTAGAAACATAGAAGATAGAAGCAGGAGTAGGCCATTCGGCCCCTCGAGCCTGCTCCGCCATTCAATGAGATCATGGCTGATCATCCAAATTATGTACCCTGTCCCTACTTTCTCTAGAATTGAAGCTTTTTTCCAATTCCTCCTTGGCCTCACCCCTCCCTATCTCTGTAACCTCCTCCAGCTCTACAACCCTCCCAGATTGCTGCGCTCCTCCAATTCTGGCCTCTTGCACGTTCCCAGTTTTAATTGCTTCACCATTGGCGGCCGTGCCTTCAGCTACTGGGCCCTAAGCTCTGGAATTCGTTCCCCCAAACTCCCCGACTCTCTCTCTTTTAAGCCACTCCTTAAAACCTACCTCTTTTGCACTGATATCTCCTTATGTGGTTTGGTGTAGAAAATTTGTTTAACGCTCCTGTGAAGCACCTTGGGACAGTTTACTATCTTAAAGGTGCTACATAAATGCAAGTTGTTGTTATTCTCTGCACAGAGACCTTCCCTGTTGGAGAGGTCCATAAACATTATTGTGCTGTCCAGGCAATGGGCAAAGCCATCTGTCTTAACTATCAATTTAAGAAGTTTACAGTTCCAATTAACTCCTGAGGCACAACACTCAATTGTGGGAAGAAAATATACTGAAGGAGCTGTTAGTTACAAACACAATCTGCCAAGCCTATGTCTACGGAAGATCGAGTTAGAGCGAGCACATCTGTAAAAGGAATGCAGCTGGAAGTAATATTGCTTGCCGTTCGATGGAGGCCCTTTGTTAGTTCATTAATTGTAAGTTTAGTTTGAGGTTGTTTGTTCTGTAACTTTCCTTCAACAGGATGATCTGATTGACAGATGTAACAAGAATCACGCAGGCTCTACTTTTCGGGCCTTAATAGAGGGGCAGTTAGCAGCTTGGTTGAGAGTCCGAACCCCGGGGATAAGAAAGCTGACTGCTGCAGTCAAGGTGGAACACCTTGTGGTGCCTCCCAGATCTGCTAACTATCGGTCTGCTCAGTTGGTGGACACTGCCTGTCAGAAGAACTTTACTACACAACTATAATATTGTATGAATATCATAATTAGTATTGTTTGTAGAATCTGTTATATGAGGAAAATTTTCACAGTGGGGAGTAACCATATATGTGTTCTGTGTGTAGATGAGGCTTCAACCGATCATCCAACCTGGAGAGACACAAGGACACCCGCACCATGGAGAAACCCTGGAAATGTAGGGACTGTGGGAAGAGATTCTCTTGCCAATCTGAGCTGGAAACTCATCGACGCAATCACACTGGGGAGAGACCATTCACCTGCTCTGTGTGTGGGAAGTGATTCACTCGTTCATGGAGCCTCACTGAACACCAGCGCATTCACACCGGGGAGAGGCCGTTCACCTGCTCCGTGTGTGGGAAGGGATTCACTCGTTCAAGGAACCTCACTGAACACCAGTGTATTCACACTGGGGAGAGGCCGTTCACCTGCTCCGTGTGTAGGAAGGGATTCACTCGTTCATGGAACCTCACTGAACACCAGTGTATTCACACTGGGGAGAGGCCGTTCACCTGCTCTGTGTGTGGGAAGGGATTAATTTCTTCATCCCACCTCACTGCACAGCAGCTTGTTCACACTGATGATAGATCTTTTAAATGCTCTGACTGTGAGAAGAGCTTTAAAAGCAGAAATTCTTTGCTGGCACACCAACGCACTCACAGCGGGGAGAGGCCGTTCACCTGCTCCATGTGTGGGAAGGGATTCACAGAGTCTGCCGTCCTCACTGCACACCAACTTGTTCACACCAAAAAGAGACCTTTAGAATGGTCCGACACTGAGAAGAGCTTCAAAAGCACAAGGGATCTGTTGACACACCAGCGAGTTCACACTGGGGAGAGGCCGTTCACCTGCTCTGTGTGTGGGAAGGGATTCACTTCATCAGCTGACCTCACGTCACACCAACTTGTTCACACTGATAAGAGACCATTTAAATGTTCTGACTGTGAGAAGACCTTTAAAAGGAAAAATGATCTGCTGGCACACCAAAGCACTCACACTGGGGAGAGACCGTTCACCTGCACCGTGTGTGGGAAGGGATTCACTCAGTCATCCAGCCTACTGAAACACCAGCGAGTTCATAACTGACTGCAGGGGTTGGATTCTGCTGTTATTACTGCTGTTAATCACATCCAGGACTGAACCATGTTCATTCTGATAGTTGGGGTATGTTTCTGATGTTAATAACTCCCTAACTGGGCTGGAGTTTAATCTTCTGGACATATGCCAAATAAATCAGCTTTGTTTCCAACACACATTGTGTGGAGTCCTTGACGTCTCCAAGGTAACAAACTGATTGATGTCCTGTTACCGACTGCTGCATTTTTGGGCCTTTTCTCCTTTCTAACTCTAGATTGTTTCAGTTCTCATACCTTCGGTTACTCTCATGGACAAGTCCCAGCTCCCCAAACCTTCCAGAGTGCCTCTCCCAGCCTTGGTATCCAGGGAAGGTATCGGTAACACGCCCGGGATCACTAAACACAAAACCCAGTCTGTTAATCACTTTCAGCTACTGGACTTAGCGTGTGACCCACAGCATCTCTCTCACCTTCGATGTGTGAATAGAGCATCACGCCTCAGAACCTGGTTTATATTTAAATTAACTCAGGAAATGTATTTAACAGAAGATCAACAAGGAAACACATCACGGCCCAATAATTCAGCTCTACATTCACAGGAGGAAGCCTGTTATCAAACTCCTCGAGTGGACAAAATAAAGAAAGATCCCAAATGTAAGGGCCCCTCAAATGCTTTAATACCTTTCAAATCGTGACCGGTTCCTCCTTATTCTAGAATTCCCCATCCCTGTGGGAGTTGATATTGGTCAGTTTGCTCAGATGGTTGGTGCATGGTGCTAATAACGCCAATGTCGCGGGTTCAATCCCCGTCCTGATGAGCTATGATGTTTTGGCACGGGCTCGACGGGCCGAATGGCCTTCTGTGCTGTAATCATTGACTCTATGGTCAAAACCTGCTAATTGGAAATTTCTCACTGATTTTACTGATTCGAATTTCAAGCTGGCCAGTTCCTTCTCTCAGAGAATCTCCAAGGGAACTCTGATTTAAACACAGCTCTCCCCTCTTTTATATCCAGGATTAGAGTTACCGGGAATTTGAATACCTGACCACTCAAATTTCAAAGGGCCCGTCAGTGATATACAGACTGAACCAATCACACAGCTCTGGGTCAGATTAAATTATTCCTCCCTCCAGCCTGTAACCAATGAAAATTGTAACACTGAGGCTGAAATTCCACACCTGTGCACTGGGGGTGCAGGCAGTGCTGGGCACAGAGGGAGCAGCAAACTGGGTTCAGAGAGGGCGCAGTGGGCCTGCCCTTGACCTGGGTTTTACTGGGGTCCAAGCTCATTGCCAACGCATGGATTCCAACCCTCAGGCTGTACATGGGGATTCTAATCCTGGGACTGTACATGGGGATTCTAACCCTGGGACTGTACATGGGGATTCTAACCCTGGGACTGTACATGGGGATTCTAACCCTGGGACTGTACACGGGGATTCTAACCCTGGGACTGTACATGGGGATTCTAACCCTGTGACTGTACATGGGGATTCTAACCCTGGGACTGTCCATGGGGATTCTAACCCTGGGACTGTACATGGGGATTCTAACCCTGGGACTGTCCATGGGGATTCTAACCCTGGGACTGTACATGGGAATTCTAACCCTGGGACTGTACACGGGGATTCTAACCCTGGGACTGTACATGGGGATTCCAACCCTGGGACTGTACATGGGGATTCTAACCCTGGGACTGTACACGGGGATTCTAACCCTGGGACTGTACATGGGGATTCTAACCCTGGGGCTGTACATGGGGATTCTAACCCTGGGACTGTACATGGGGATTCTAACCCTGGGACTGTACATGGGGATTCTAACCCTGGGACTGTACATGGAGATTCTAACCCTGGGACTGTACATGGGGATTCTAACCCTGGGACTGTACATGGGGATTCTAACCCTGGGACTGTACATGGGGATTCTAACCCTGGGACTGTACATGGGGATTCTAACCCTGGGACTGTACATGGGGATTCTAATCCCGGGACTGTACATGGGGATTCCAGCCCTGGGACTGTACATGGGGATTCTAACCCTGAGACTGTACACGGGGATTCTAACCCTGTGACTGTACATGGGGATTCTAACCCCGTGACTGTACACGGGGATTCTAACCCCGTGACTGTACACGGGGATTCTAATCCCGGGACTGTACATGGGGATTCCAACCCCGGGACTGTACATGGGGATTCTAACCCTGGTACTGTACATGGGGATTCTAACCCTGGGACTGTACATGGGGATTCTAACCCTGGGACTGTACATGGGGATTCTAACCCTGGGACTGTACATGGGGATTCTAATCCCGGGACTGTACATGGGGATTCCAGCCCTGGGACTGTACATGGGGATTCTAACCCTGAGACTGTACACGGGGATTCTAACCCTGTGACTGTACATGGGGATTCTAACCCCGTGACTGTACACGGGGATTCTAACCCCGTGACTGTACACGGGGATTCTAACCCCGTGACTGTACACGGGGATTCTAACCCCGTGACTGTACACGGGGATTCTAATCCCGGGACTGTACATGGGGATTCCAACCCCGGGACTGTACATGGGGATTCTAACCCTGGGACTGTACATGGGGATTGTGATGCGCTATCAATTACCCAAAAGACTGAGGCTAAGCGAGTAACTAACAGGCTTTTATTAACAAGAGAATGAAGGTGTGCCTCGAGTGGTCGACCAGTCCAGAATACAGAGGGACTGTGGAGCAGTCACCTTTATATCTGGACTTGTGGGAGGAGTCAGCCGAGGCATGTACAGACATGTACACAGTGGAATACAAACACCCATACAGGCAGGTATAACAGTGGTTTACCACATTCACCCCTTGTTTAAAAATGAGTCCGGCGGGCTGAAGTGTATTAAAAGTTTGTGTATTGGAGTCTCTCTGGAGGTCTTCTCTGCCGCTGTGATCGACGTGGCGACGGCAGGGGTAGTGAAGCTTCCGGCGTCGAGTCCCGCGTAGGCTGGGGCACTGGTGTGTAGTCCTCGTGGGTGTCGAGCGGGTCACGGGGCCCAGGCGTGCCGTCTGCTGGGGTTGGATATTGGATCGTTGGGGGGGGGATGGTAGTGGGTTACTGGGGCCCCCGAGGGTGCGAGGTCTCGTATGGAGACTGTGTACTCCCGCCCGTCTGAGTACGCAATGTAAGCATACTGGGGGTTGGCGTGGAGGAGATCGAACCTCTCGACCAGGGGGTCCATTTTATGGGTCCTCACTTGTCTTCTCAGTAGGACCGGCCCTGGGGACGTCAGCCATGGCGGTAGCGATGTCCCCGATGTGGACTTCCTTGGGTAGACAAACATTTTCTCATGAGGGGTGGCGTTAGTGGCAATGCAGAGCAGTGACCGAATAGAGTGGAGCGCATCGGGGAGCACATCCTGCCAGCGGGAGGTCGGAAGGCCCCTAGACTTTAAGGCTAGCAGGGCGGCCTTCCAAACTGTCGCATTCTCTCTTTCCACCTGTCCGTTCCCCCGGGGGTTGTAACTGGTGGTCCTGCTTGTGGCAATACCCCTAGCGAGCAGGTACTGGCGGAGTTCGTCGCTCATAAACGATGAGCCCCGGTCGCTATGGATATAGCTGGGGAAACCGAACAGGGTGAAGAGGTCGTTCAGACATTTAATGACCGTGGCACTGGTCATGTCCGGGCAGGGGATGGCGAACGGGAAACGGGAGTACTCATCAATAATGTTGAGGAAATACACATTGCGGTCGGAGGAGGGGAGAGGCCCTTTAAAATCAACGCGAAGGGGCGAGTGGCTTTTATCAGGTGAGCCCTGTCTGGTCTATAAAAGTGCAGTTTGCACTCAGCGCAGACTTGGCAGTTCCTGGTCATGGTCCTGACCTCCATAGATTAAGGCAGGTTGTGGGCCTTGATGAAGTGGAAAAACCTGGTGACCCCCGGGTGGCAGAGGTCATTGTGGAGGGCCCGCAGTCTATCGATCTGCGCGCTGGCGCGGGTGTCACGCGATAGAGCATCCGAGGGTTCATTGAGCTTCCCGGGCCGTTACAAGATCTCGTAATTGTAGGTGGAAAGTTCGATTCTCCACCTCAAGATCTTGTCGTTTTTGATTTTGTCCCTCTGCTTGTTAAACATAAAAGCAACTGAACGCTGGTCAGTGAGCAGGGTAAATCGTTTTCCGGCCAGGTAGTGCCTCCAATGACGCACAGCCTCCACAATAGCCTGGGCCTCCTTCTCAACAGCGGAGTGTCTGGTCTCCGGGCCCTGGAGGGTTCGTGAGAAGAAGGCCATGGGTCTCCCCGCCTGATTAAGGGTAGCAGCCAGGGAAAAGTCGGACGCGTCGCTTTCCACCTGGAAGGGGATGGATTTGTCCACTGCGTGCATGGTGGCTTTGGCAATGTCTTCCTTGATACGGTGGAAGGCTAAGCGGGCCTCTGCCGTCAAGGGAAAAGAGGTGGACTTGATCAGCGGACGGGCCTTGTCCACATAGTAGGGGACCCACTGGGCATAATAGGAGAATAACCCTAGGCACCTCTTCAGGGCCTTGAGGCAGTGGGGCAGTGGGAGTTCCATAAGGGGACACATCAGGTCGGGACCGATGACTCCATGTTCCACAACACAGCCAAGGATGGCGAGGCGGGTTGTGCGGAATATGCACTTCTCCTTGTTATATGTCAGGTTCAGGAGTTGGGCGGTGCAGAGGAATTTTTCGAGGTTTGCGTCATGGTCCTGCAAGTCATGGCCGCAGATGGTCACATTGTCCAGATATGGGAAAGTGGCCTACAACGCATTTTGATCGACTATCCGGTCCATCTCCCTTTGGAAGACAGAGACCCCATTGATGACGCCAAAGGGAACCCTAAGGAAGTGATAGAGGCGGCCGTTTGCCTCAAAGGCAGTATACTGGCGATCCTCGGGGCGGATAGGGAGCTGGTGGTACGCTGATTTCAGGTCAATGGTGGAGAAGACGCGGTACTGCGCGATCTGGTTGACCATATCAGCTATGCGGGGGAGTGGGTAAGCGTCCAGCAGGGTGTAGCGATTTATTGTCTGGCTGTAGTCGATGACCAGGCGCTGCTTCTCGCCTGTCTTAACGACCACAACCTGGGCTCGCCAGGGGCTGGTGCTGCCCTCAATAATCCCCTCCTTCAGGAGCCGCTCCACTTCGGTTTTAATGAAAACCCTGTCCCCGGCACTGTATCGCCTGCTCTTTGTGGCGATGGGCTTACAGTCGGGGGTGAGGTTAGCAAACAGTGGGGGGGGGCGGGGGGGGTGGTGACTCTGAGTGTGGAGAGGTTGCACCTGGTGCGCGGCGGGCAGTTTGGAAGCTGCTGGCTGCGGACTGTGAGTGGGGGGAGGGATCCACCGTACGCCATCGTAACACTTTTAAGGTGACACTGAAAATCTAACCCCATTAGAACGGCAGCGCAGAGGTGGGGCAGGACCAGAAGTTTAAAATTATCGTACACAGTCCCATCTACTAAGAGTGTCACCACGCAGTAGCCGCCAATGTCCGCCGACTGGGACTCGGAGGCCATAGAAATCCGTTGGTGCGCAGGCAGGACTGGGATAGAGCAACGCCGCACTGTGTCGGGGTGGATGAAGCTCTCCGTGCTCCCAGAGTCAAAAAGGCAGGTTGTTTCGTGACCATTTACCTTAATGTCCATTGTGGACCAGGCCAGTTGGTGCAGTCTCGCTTGGTCCAGCGTAACGGAGGCCAGCGTAGGGGTCGGTGTGTCGCTGCGGGTATCAGATGAGGCGGTGTTGGGGGCCTGCTGCGTCCCGGCTGGCATCCAAGATGGCGGCATCCATGATCCCCATGTGGCTGGAGGCGTCCAAAATGGCTGCTGTTCCGGTGGTTCGCACATGGCTGGGGAGGCCCAAGATGGCGGCCCGCACGGCCCACACGCGGCGCTGCTGGGGTTCGGGGTGGCTTTGGCCCTGCAGACGCTGGCGTAGTGTCCCTTCTTCCCGCAGCCCGAGCAGATCGCATTTTTCGCCGGGCAGCGCGCTCTGGGGTGTTTGGCCTGGCCACAGAAGTAGCATTTCTGGCCTTGGGACACTGCTGCGGTAGTTGGGCCGTTGCTGGGATGCGGCTGGGGTGGCATGGCGCTATGAGACGGTCCTACCGTGTCCCAGGCTGTCGTTCCCCGTGGCATCCACGGTGCAGAGGAGCAGGCATCCATGTCCCGGTAGGCTGCGTCCAATGATAGTGCGAGTTCAGAGGCCTTGTTGAGGTCGAGGTCACTCTGCTCCAGCAGTCGCTGTCGGGTGTAATTGGACCTGTGGCCCGCTACAAAAGCGTCCCGGATAAGTTCCTCTGTGTACACGGCGGCCTTTACATCCTTACAACCACAGGCCCGGCCAAGCACAGACAGTGCCTGAAGGTATTCCTCGGTCGATTTCCCCAGGTTGTTGTTTACGACTCCCCAGGAGGTGCCTGGCGTACACCTCGTTCACTGAGCGCGTGTACTGGTCCTTGAGTAGCTTGAGAGCAGCCGTGTACGAGGTCGCGTCCTGGATGACCGAGTACGCTCGGTGGTTCACTTTGGAGGTCAGGACATCCAGTTTGTCCTCATCCGATTTGACCGTTGAAGCGGAGGCGATCAGGAATTCTTCAAAGCACCTAAGCCACTGAGCAAACTTGGTGGATGCGTCCGGCTCCCGATGGTCTAAGTCGAGGCATGCTGGTGTGAGGATCTTTTCCATTATAAAAAATCTTGTTCATAAAATTGATGCGCTATCAATTACCCAAAAGACAGAGGTTAAGCGAGTAACTAACAGGCTTTTATTAACAAGAGAATGAAGGTGTGCCTCGAGCGGTCGACCAGTCCAGAATACAGAGGGACTGTGGAGCAGTCACCTTTTTACCTGGACTTGTGGGAGGAGTCAGCCGAGGCATATACAGACATGTACACAGTGGAATACAAACACCCATACAGGCAGGTGTAACAGTGGTTTACCACAGATTGTAACCCTGGGACTGTACATGGGGATTCTAACCCTGGGATTGTACACGGGGATTCTAACCCTGGGACTGTACATGGGGATTCTAACCCTGGGACTGTACATGAGGATTCTAACCCTGGGACTGTACATGGGGATTCTAACCCTGGGACTGTACATGGGGATTCTAACCCTGGGACTGTACATGGGGAATCTAACCCTGGGACTGACCATGGGGATTCTAACCCTGGGACTGTACATGGGGAATCTAACCCTGGGACTGTACATGGAGATTCTAACCCTGGGACTGTACATGGGGGTTCTAACCCTGGGACTGTACATGGGATTCTAAACCTGGGACTGTACATGAGGATTCTAACCCTGGGACAGTACATGGTGAGTCTAACCCTGGGACTGTACACTTGGATTCTAACCCTGGGACTGTATATGGGGATTCTAACACTGGGACTGTACATGGGGATTCTAACCCTGGGACTGTACACGGGGATTCTAACCCAGGGACTGTACACGGGGATTCTAACCCAGGGACTGTACATGGGGAATCTAACCCTGGGACTGTACATGGGGATCCTAACACTGGGACTGTACATGGGGATTCTAACCCTGGGACTGCACACGGGGATTCTAACCCTGAGACTGTACATGGGGATTCTAATCCTGGGACTGTACATGGGGATTCTAAGCCTGAGACTGTACATGGGGATTTCAACCCTGGGACTGTACATGGGGATTCTAACCCTGGGACTGTACATGGGGATTCTAAACCTGGGACTGCACATGGGGATTCTAACCCTGGGACTGTACATGGGGATTCTAATCCCGGGACTGTACATGGGGATTCTAACCCTGGGACAGTACATGGGGATTCTAACCCTGGGACTGTACATGGGGATTCTCACCCTGCTACTGTACACTGGGATTCTAACCCTGGGACTGTACACGGGGATTCTAACCCTGAGACTGTACATGGGGATTCTAATCCTGGGACTGTACATGGGGATTCTAACCCTGAGACTGTACATGGGGATTCCAAACCTGGGACTGTACATGGGGATTCTAATTCCGGGACTGTACATGGGGATTCTAACCCTGGGACTGCACATGGGGATTCTAACCCTGGGACTGAACATGGGGTATCTAACCCTGGGACTGTACATGGGGATTCCAAACCTCGGACTGTACATGGGGATTCTAACCCTGGGACTGAACATGGGGATTCTAACCCTGGGACTGAACATGGGGATTCCAAACCTGGGACTGTACATGGGGATTCTAACCCTGGGACTGTAAACGGGGATTCTAATCCTGGGACTGTACATGGGGATTCTAAGCCTGAGACTGCACATGGGGATTTCAACCCTGGGACTGTACATGGGGATTCTAACCCTGGGACTGTACATGGGGATTCTAAACCTGGGACTGAACATGGGGATTCTAACCCTGGGACTGAACATGGGGATTCTAACCCTGGGACTGTACATGGGGATTCTAAGCCTGAGACTGTACATGGGGATTTCAACCCTGGGACTGTACATGGGGATTCTAACCCTGGGATTGTACATGGGGATTCTAAACCTGGGACTGTACATGGGGATTCTAACCCGGGGCTGTACATGGGGATTCTAACACTGGGACTGTACATGGGGGTTCTAACTCTGGGACTGTAAACTGGGATTCTAACCCTGGGACTGTACACGGGGATTCTAACGCTGAGACTGTACATGGGGATTCAAATCCTGGGACTGTACACGGGGATTCTAACCCTGAGACTGTACATGGGGATTCCAACCCTGGCACTGTACATGGGGATTCTAACCCTGGGACTGAACATGGGGATTCTAACCCTGGGACTGTACAAGGGGACTCTAACCCTGGGACTGTATATGGGGATTCTAACCCTGGGACTGTACATGGGGATTCTAACCCTGGGACTGTACATTGGGATTTTAACCCTGGGACTGTACATGGGGATTCCAACCCTGGGCCTGTACATGGCGATTCCAACCCTGCAACTGTACATGGGGATTCCAATCCTGCGACTGTACATGGGGATTCTAACCCTGGGACTGTACATGGGGATTCTAACCCTGGGACTGTATATCGGGATTCTAACCCCAGGAATGTACATGGGGATTCTAACCCTGGGACTGCACATGGGGATTCTAACCCTGGGACTGTACATGGGGATTCTAACCCTGGGACTGTACATGGGGATTCTAACCCTGGGACTGCACATGGGGATTCTAACAATGGGACAGTACATGGGGATTCTAACCCTGGGACTGTACACGCGGATTCAAACCCTGGGACTGTACATGGGGATTCTAACCGTGGGACTGTACATGGTGATTCTAACCCTGGGACTGTATCTGGGGATTCAAACCCTGGGACTGTACATGGGGATTCTAACCCTGCGACCGTACATGGGGATTCTAACCCTGGGACTGTACATGGGGATTCTAACCCTGGGACTGTACATGAGGATTCTCACCCTGGGACTGTACACTGGGATTCTAACCCTGGGACTGTACACGGGGATTCTAACCCTGAGACTGTACATGGGGATTCTAATCCTGGGACTGTACATGGGGATTCTAACCCTGAGACTGTACATGGGGATTCCAAACCTGGGACTGTACATGGGGATTCTAATTCCGGGACTGTACATGGGGATTCTAACCCTGGGACTGTACATGGGGATTCTAACCCTGGGACTGAACATGGGGTATCTAACCCTGGGACTGTACATGGGGATTCCAACCCTCGGACTGTACATGGGGATTCTAACCCTGGGACTGAACATGGGGATTCTAACCCTGGGACTGAACATGGGGATTCTAAACCTGGGACTGTACATGGGGATTCTAACCCTGGGACTGTACACGGGGATTCTAATCCTGGGACTGTATATGGGGATTCTAAGCCTGAGATTGTACATGGGGATTTCAACCCTGGGACTGTACATGGGGATTCTAACCCTGGGACTGTACATGGGGATTCTAAACCTGGGACTGAACATGGGGATTCTAACCCTGGGACTGAACATGGGGATTCTAACCCTGGGACTGTACATGGGGATTCTAAGCCTGAGACTGCACATGGGGATTTCAACCCTGGGACTGCACATGGGGATTCTAACCCTGGGATTGTACATGGGGATTCCAAACCTGGGACTGTACATGGGGATTCTAACCCTGGGACTGTACATGGGGATTCTAACACTAGGACTGCACATGGGGATTCTAACACTGGGACTGTACACTGGGATTCTAACCCTGGGACTGTACATGGGGATTCTAACCCTGAGACTGTACATGGGGATTCAAATCCTGGGACTGTACACGGGGATTCTAACCCTGAGACTGTACATGGGGATTCCAACCCTGGCACTGTACATGGGGATTCTAACCCTGGGACTGAACATGGGGATTCTAACACTGGGACTGTACAAGGGGATTCTAACCCTGGGATTGTATATGGGGATTCTAACCCTGGGACTGTACATGGGGATTCTAACCCTGGGACTGTACATGGGGATTCTAACCTGGGACTGTACATGGGGATTCTAACAATGGGACAGTACATGGGGATTCTAACCCTGGGACTGTACAGGGGGATGCTAACCCTGGGACTGTACACGTGGATTCAAACCCTGGGACTGTACATGGGGATTCTAACCGTGGGACTGTACATGGTGATTCTAACCCTGGGACTGTATCTGGGGATTCTAACCCTGGGACTGTACATGGGGTTTCTAACCCTGGGACTGTACATGGGGATTCTAACCCTGGGACTGTACATGGGGATTCCAACCCTGGGACTGTACATGGGGATTCTAACCCTGGGACCGTACATGGGGAGTCTAACCCTGGGACTGTACATGGGGATTCTAACCCTGGGACTGTACATGGGGATTCTAACCCTGGGACTGTACATGGGGATTCTCACCCTGGGACTGTACACTGGGATTCTAACCCTGGGACTGTACACGGGGATTCTAACCCTGAGACTGTACATGGGGATTCTAATCCTGGGACTGCACATGGGGATTCTAAACCTGGGAATGTACATGGTGATCCAACCCTGGGATTGTACACGGGGATTCAAATCCTGGGACTGTACACGGGGATTCTAACCCTGAGACTGTACATGGGGATTCCAACCCTGGCACTGTACATGGAGATTCTAACCCTGGGACAGAACATGGGGATTCTAACCCTGGGACTGTACAAGGGGACTCTAACCCTGGGACTGTATATGGGGATTCTAACCCTGGGACTGTACATGGGGATTCTAACCCTGGCACTGTACATGGGGATTTTAACCCTGGGACTGTACATGGGGATTCCAACCCTGGGAATGTACATGGGGATTCCAACCCTGCAACTGTACATGGGGATTCCAACCCTGCGACTGTACATGGGGATTCTAACCCTGGGACTGTATATCGGGATTCTAACCCCAGGAATGTACATGGGGATTCTAACCCTGGGACTGCACATGGGGATTCTAACCCTGGGACTGTACATGGGGATTCTAACCCTGGGACTGTACATGGGAAATCTAACCCTGGGACTGTACATGGGGATTCTAACAATGGGACAGTACATGGGGATTCTAACCCTGGGTCTGTACAGGGGATGCTAACCCTGGGACTGTACACGCGGATTCAAACCCTGGGACTGTACTTGGGGATTCTAACTGTGGGACTGTACATGGTGATTCTAACCCTGGGACTGTATCTGGGGATTCTAACCCTGGGACTGTACATGGGGATTCTAACCCTGGGAATGTACATGGGGATTCTAACCCTGGGACTGTACATGGGGATTCTAACCCTGGGACTGTACATGGGGATTCCAACCCTGGGACTGTACATGGGGATTCCAAACCTGGGACTGTACATGGGGATTCCAACCCTGGGACTGTACATGGGGATTCCAACCCTTGGACTGTACATGGGGATTCTAACCCTGGGACTGTACATGGGGATTCTAACCCTGGGACCGGATATGGGGATTCTAATCCTGGGACTGTACATGGTGATTCTAAGCCTGGGACTGTACATGGGGATTCTAAACCTGGGACTGTACATGGGGATTCTCACCCTGGGACTATACATGGGGATTCTAACACTGAGACTACATGGGGATTCTAACCCTGGGACTGTACATGGGGATTCTGACCCTGCGACTGTATATGGGGATTCTAACCGTGGAACTGTACATGGGGATTCTAACCGTGGGACTGTACATGGGGATTTTAACGCTGGGACTTTACATGGGGGTTCTAACCCTGGGACTGTACATGGGATTCAAAACCTGGGACTGTACATGGGGATTCTAACCCTGGGACTGTACATGCGGATTCTAACCCTGGGACAGTAGATGGTGATTCTAACCCTGGGACTGTACATGCGGAGTCCAACCCCGGGACTGTTCATGGGGATTCTAACCCTGGGACTGTACGTGGGGATTCTAACCCTGGGACTGCACACGGGGATTCTAACCCTGGGACTGTACATGGGGATTCTAAGCCTGGCACTGTATATGGGGAATCTAACCCTGGGACTGTACATGGGGATTCCAACCCTGGGACTGTACATGGGGATTCTAACCCTGGGACTGTACATGGGGATTCTAACCCTGGGACTGTACATGGGGATTCCAACCCTGGGACTGTACATGGGGATTCCAACTCTGGGACTGTGCATGGTATTCCAACCCTGGGACTGTACATGGGGATTCCAACCCTGGGACTGTACAGGGGGATTCTAACCCCGGGACTGTACATGGGGTTTCTAACCCTGGGACTGTACGTGGGGAGTCTAACCCCGGGACTGTACATGGGGATTCTAACCGTGGGACTGTACGTGGGGATTCTAACCCTGGGACTGTACATGGGGATTCTAACCCTGGCACTGTACATGGGGAATATAACCCTGGGACTGTACATGGGGATTCTAACCCTGGGGCTGTACATGGGGATTCAACCCTGGGACTGTGCATGGGGATTCTAACCCTGGGACTGTACCTGGTGATTCTATCCCTGGGACTCTACATGGTGATTCTAACCCTGTGACTGTACATGGGGATTCTAACCCTGGGACTGTACATAGCAATTTAACCCTGGGACTGTACATGGGGCTTCTAACCCTGGGACTGTACATGGTGATTCTAAACCTGGGACTGTACATGGGGATTCTAACCCTGTGACTGTACATGGGGATTCCAACCCTAGGACTGTACATGGTTATTCTAACCCTGGGACTGTGCATGGGGATTCAACCCTGGGACAGTACATGGGGATTCTAACCCTGGGACTGTACATGGAGATTCTAACCCTGGGACTGTAAATGGGGATTCTAACCCTGGGACTCTACATGGGGATTCCAACCCTGGGACTGTACATGGGGATTCCAACCCTGGGAATGTACATGGGGATTCTAACCCTGGGACTGTACATGGGAATTCTAACCCTGTGACTGTGCATGGGGATTCTAACCCTGGGACTGTACATGGGGATTCTAACCCTGGGACTGTACATGCGGTTTCTAACCCTGGCACTGTACATGGGGATTCTGTCCCTGGGACTCTACATGGGGATTCCAACCCTGGGACTGTGGAAGGGGGTTCGAAACCTCGGACCGTACATGGGGTTTCCAACCCTGGGACTGTACATGGGGATTCCAACCCTGGGACTGTACATGGGGGTTCGAAACCTCGGACCGTACATGGGGTTTCCAACCCTGGGACTGTACATGGGGATTCTAACCCTGGGACCGTACATGGGGATTCTAACCCTGGGACCGTACATGGGATTTCTAACCCTGGGACTGTACATGGGGATTCTCACACTGGGACTGTACATGGGGATTCTAACCCTGGGACTGTACATGGGGATACTGGTGGTTAGGACCAGATCAGCCATGATCTTATTGAATGGCGGAGCAGGCTCGAGGGGCCGAATGGCCTACTCCTGCTCCTATTTCTTATGTTCTTATGTATTCTAACCCTGGGACTGTACATGTGGGCCCTGAATTTAGTGTTGCTGTGCAAATCGTCCCATCATAAATCGGCCCTGGGTTTGCTGTCTCAATGTAACTAGTCACTGGATTTGGTGTCTCTGTGTAAGTGGACCCTGGGTTTGATGTGACACTCTAAGTGGTCCCTGGATTTGGTATTACGATATAAGTGGTCCCTAGATTTGATATCAGCAACAACTTACATTTATATGGCACATTTAACGTAGTAAAATGTCCCAAGGCGCTCAACGAGTGCAATATAAAATAGCATGTTTGACACTGAAGGGGATAGCAGGAAAATGACCAAAAGCTTTATCAAAGAGATAGCTTTTAAGGACCATCTTAAAAGGGGAGATGTGGAGAGTTTTAGGGAGGGAATTCCAGCGCTTAAGGCCAAGTTCTCTTTCACACATACCTTCCAAACCCCCCTCACCCCTACTCTCCAACCCCCTCACCCCAACTCCTCTTTCACCCCTACTCTCCTACCCCCTCACCCCAACACCTCTTTCACCCCTACTCTCCAACCCCCCTCACCACAACTCCTCTTTCACCCCTACTCTCCAACCCCCTCACCCCAACTCCTCTTTCACCCCTACTCTCCAACCCCCCTCACCCCAACTCCTCTTTCACCCCTACTCTCCAACCCCCCTCACCCCAACACCTCTTTCACCCCTACTCTCCAACCCCCCTCACCCCAACTCCTCTTTCACCCCTACTCTCCAACCCCCTCACCCCAACTCCTTTTTCACCCCTACTTTCCAACCCCCCTCACCCCAACTCCTCTTTCACCCCTACTCTCCAACCCCCCTCACCCCAACTCCTCTTTCACCCCTACTCTCCAACCCCCTCACCCCAACTCCTCCTTCACCCCGACTCTCCAACCCCCTCACCCCAACTCCTCCTTCACCCCTACTCTCCAACCCCCCTCACCCCAACTCCTCTTTCACCCCTACTCTCCAACCCCCTCACCCCAACTCCTCCTTCACCCCTACTCTCCAACCCCCCTCACCCCAACTCCTCTTTCACCCCTACTCTCCAACCCCCTCACCCCAACTCCTTTTTCACCCCTACTTTCCAACCCCCCTCACCCCAACTCCTCTTTCACCCCTACTCTCCAACCCCCCTCACCCCAACTCCTCTTTCGCCCCTACTCTCCAACCCCCTCACCCCAACTCCTCCTTCGCCCCTACTCTCCAACCCCCTCACCCCAACTCCTCTTTCACCCCTACTCTCCAACCCCCTCACCCCAACTCCTCTTTCACCCCTACTCTCCAACCCCCGTCACCCCAACTCCTCTTTCACCCCTACTCTCCAACCCCTCACCCCAACTCCTGTTTCACCCCTACTCTCCAACCCCTCACCCCAACTCCTCTTTCTCCCCGACTCTCCAATCCCCTCACCCCAACTCCTCTTTCACCCCTACTCTCCAAACCCCTCACCCCAACTCCTCTTTCACCCCTACTCTCCAACCCCCGTCACCCCAACTCCTCTTTCACCCCTACTCTCCAACCCCTCACCCCAACTCCTGTTTCACCCCTACTCTCCAACCCCTCACCCCAACTCCTCTTTCACCCCTACTCTCCAACCCCCTCACCCCAACTCCTCTTTCACCCCTACTCTCCAACCCCCTCACCACAACTCCTCTTTCACCCCTACTCTCCAACACACCTCACCCCAACTCCTCTTTCACCCCCACTCTCCAACCCCTCACCCCGACTCCTCTTTCACCCCTACTCTCCAACCCCTCACCCCGACTCCTCTTTCATCCCTACTCTCCAACCCCCCTCACCCCAACTCCTCTTTCACCCCTACTCTCCAACCCCACTCACCCCAACTCCTGTTTCACCCCTACTCTCCAACCCCCTCACCCCAACTCCTCTTTCTCCCTGACTCTCCAACCCCCTCACCCCAACTCCTCTTTCACCCCTACTCTCCAACCCCCCTCACCCCAACACCTTTCACCCCTACTCTCCAACCCCCCTCAACCCAACTCCTCTTTTGCCCCTACTCTCCAACCCCCTCACCCCAACTCCTCTTTCACCCCTACTCTCCAACCCTCCTCACCCTAACTCCTCTTTCATCCCTACTCTCCAACCCCCCTCACCCTAACTGCTCTTTCATCCCTACTCTCCAACCCCCTCACCCCAACCCCTCTTTCACCCCTACTCTCCAACCTCCCTCACCACAACTCCTCTTTCACCCCTACTCTCCAACCCCCTCACCCCAACTCCTCTTTCACCCCTACTCTCCAACCCCCCTCACCCCAACTCCTCTTTCACCCCTACTCTCCAACCCCCCTCACCCCAACTCCTCTTTCACCCCTATTCTCCAACCCCCCTCACCCCAACTCCTCTTTCACCCCCTACTCTCCAACTCTCCTCACCCCAACTCCTCTTTCACCCCAACTCCTCTTTCACCCCCTCACCCCAACTCCTCTTTCACCCCTACTCTCCAACCCCCTCACCCCAACTTCTCTTTCACCCCTACTCTCCAACCCCCTCACCCCAACTCCTCTTTCACCCCTACTCTCCAACCCCCCTCACCCCAACTCCTCTTTCACCCCTACTCTCCAACCCCCCTCACCCCAACTCCTCTTTCACCCTTATTCTCCAACCCCCCTCACCCCAACTCCTCTTTCACCCCTACTCTCCAACCCCCCTCACCCTAACTGCTCTTTCATCCCTACTCTCCAACCCCCTCACCCCAACTCCTCTTTCACCCCTATTCTCCAACCCCCCTCACCCCAACTCCTCTTTCACCCCCTACTCTCCAACTCTCCTCACCCCAACTCCTCTTTCACCCCAACTCCTCTTTCACCCCCTCACCCCAACTCCTCTTTCACCCCTACTCTCCAACCCCCTCTTCCCAACTCCTCTTTCACCCCCCTCACCCCAACTCCTCTTTCACCCCTACTCTCCAACCCCCTCACCCCAACTCCTCTTTCACCCCTACTCTCCAACCCCCTCACCCCAACTCCTCTTTCACCCCTACGCTCCTAACTAATTGGATTGGTTTGGATGAAGAGGAGCAGGACGAGGCTCGTTTGCAGCAGAAACACCGGCACGGACCAGCTGGGCCAAATGGCCTGTTTCTGTGCTGCAGACTCTCTGTAACTCTGTGACTTCCTCATCCCTGTGGGAGCTGATATTATTCAAAAACTGCTTTTTGGGCATTTCTGACAGTCAATATTAGTCAAGACTGAACCAATCACACAGCTCTGGGTCAGATTGAATCATTCCTCTCTCCAGCCTGTAACTGCTGAGACTTGTAACACTGAGGCTGAAATTCCACTGCCGTGTGCTGGGGGTGCAGGCAGTGCTGGGCACAGAGGGAGCAGCAAACCGGGTTCAGAGTGGGCACGCTGTGTTTGTCTTTGACCTGGGCTTTCCATTGAGCATGTGCTGGGCCCAGTGGGATTTCACTGCTCCGGGGCATTTCTGAGTGTGCCACAGGAACATTAGGAACAGGAGGAGGCCATTCAGCCCCTCGAGCCTGCTCCACCATTCAATTAGATCAGGCTGATCCGTATCTTAACTCCATTTACCCGCCTTTATTCCACATCCCTTGGAACAATTACCTCACAAAAATCTATCATCTCAGTCTTGAAAGCTCCCATCGACCCCCGGCATCCACAGCCTTTTGGGGGAGAGAGTTCCACATTTCTACTGCCCTGTGTGTGAAAAAGTGCCGTCTGATGTCACTCCTCAATTACCTAGTTCTAACTTTGAGATTATCATTTTAAGGATCTTATTAAAGGTGGAAAGAGAGGTTTATGGAGGGAATTCCAGAACTTAGGGCCTTGTCAGCTGAAAGCACACCCGCCGATGGTGGAGTGATTAAAATAGGGGACGGGCAAGATGCAGAATTGGAGGAGCGCAAAGATCTCGGAGGATTGTAGGGCTGGAGGAGGTTACATCGATAGGGAGGAGTGAGGCCCTGGAGGGATTTGAAAACAAGGATGAGAATTTTAAATTTGAGGCATTGCTGTCCTTATGTCTTAGTCATTAATCCCACCCCCATCCTGACACTGTGTTAACCACGGATGGGTTGTGCCACGTATTGCCACGGAATTCCAGATCGCTGCTCTTATCTGGGCTAAAGAAACAGCATGTCCCTGTTAGGAATGTGTAAGCTTCTGTTATCAGAATATGAACTGACCCCTGACCTCGCACGGTATCAACAAGTCTACTGCCTGAGCAATTCCCAGTGTTATTGGGTCTTTAGATATGTGGCTCTCTGAGCAACTGTCTCCCTTATCTTGGTAACGGCCTTCTCTTGACCTGGGTGTTTATCATTTCAGTATTCTCTGTCTTTGAGTTTCCAAACTGTCTGCTGCTCACACACACAGACAAGATTCAACTTCCCCTTTTCTCCACGTTCGCTCTCTGGCTAGAATGGTCAAGCAAAGCATGCTGGGCTTTCCGACCATTTGGGCCACTTTAAAATATTGTAACGGTGCAGGAGCAGGAAGAGGAGACAATGATTACAAACGATCTGAGGGTTTCTTAGAGCTGGGATCTTTCTGTATTCTGTCCACTCGAGGAGTTAGATAACAGACTTACTCCTGTGAATAGAGAGCTGCATTATTGGGCCGTGATGTGTTTAATTGTTCATCTTATTGACTCTAATCCTTTGCTAATTGTTTGCTGTGATCTGTTTACTTGTTCATTTAAAAAAAAAGACATTTGCTGAGTGGATTCAAATTTAAATTTAAACCAGGTTCTGAGGCGTGATGCTCTATTCACACATCGAAGGTGACAGAGATGCTGTGGGGCACACACTAAGTCCAGTAGCTGAAAGTGATTAACAGACTGGGTTTTGTGTTTAGTAATCCTGGGCGTGTTACCGATACCTTCCCTGGATACCAAGGCTGGGAGGGGGACTCTGGAGATATGGGGAGCTGGGACTTGTCCATGAGAATAACCGAAGGTATGAGAACTGAAATAATCTGGTTAGAAAGGTGAAAAGGCCCAAAAATGGAGCAGTTGGTAACAGGACATCAATTAATCTCCTCTTATCTTGGAGAAATTAAATATTTGACACAGTGTGTGTTTGACACAAAGCTGATTTATTTGACATAAACATGTTAAATCTTCATGGAATAATTACCACAGTCATTTTTAGACTGGAAACTTAAACCTGTTTCACTTTCAGTCAAGAACAGATCGCAGTTTTACACCAATCTCTGATTTGACAGCACGCTTCCAGCATTCACCGTTGTTCTTCCTGACTCTAAACACAGTTGTAAAGGAGCCTTCTGTTCCGTGCCTAGGAGCTCTGAACCATGGAAGAGAGCGGCTGGGATATATTTCTTACACACCTCAAGATAAACCCGCACGGGGACTTTGCAGTCAGTGGAGACGAGAAATCTACAATGTGTTGAAAACAAAGCTGATTTATTTGACATATAACCAGAATATTAAACTCCAGCCCAGTTATAGGGGTTATTAGCATCAGCAGAAACAAACCCCAAATGTCAGAATGAACATGGTTCAGTCCTGGATGTGATTAACAGCAGCAATAACAGCAGAGCCCAACACTGGAAATCACATGTGATCTTGCTGGTGTTTCAGCAGAGTGGATGACAGAGTGAATCCCTTCCCACACATGGAGCAGGTGAACGGCCTCTCCCCAGTGTGAACTCGCTGATGCACCATCAAGCAGGAGGACTGAGTGAATCTCTTCCCACACACAGGACATTTAACTGGTTTCTCCCCCTTGTGAACCCACCGGTCTTCCACCAGGTTACTGGACTGGGTGAATCCCTTGCCACACACGGGACATTTAACTGGTTTCTCTTCCTTGTGAGCCCACCGGTGTTCCACCAGGTTAGCGGACTGAGTGAATCCTTTGCCACACAGGGGCAGGTGAACGGCCTCTCCCTGGTGTGAACTCACCGGTGTTCCACTAGGTTAGTGGACTGAGTGAATCCCTTCCCACACACGGAGCAGGTGAATGGCCTCTCCCCAGTGTGACAGCACCGATGAGTTTCCAGCTGGGATGGGGAACCGAATCCCTTCCCACAGTCCCCACATTTACACAGTTTCTCCCTGGAGTGACTGCATTTGTGTCTTGACAGGCCCGATGATTGGTTGAAGCCTCGTCCACACACCGAGCACGTGTATGGTTTCTGCCTGCTGTGATTGGTGCTTTTTCCTTCCATATTCAAAATCCGATGATATTCAGGTCCTGGTGAATCGAGTGACTCTGTCAGATCTTGACGTGATGTTTAGTTTGAGTTTCCCATCTGTAAATCCTCCCCTTCTAACACCCTGTTAAAGGAGTTTACAGAAGTCATCATTGTAAGCACAAGATAGAAATTCAAAATAGATAATTAAGAACATAAGAAATAGGAGCAGGAGTCGGCCATTCGGTCCTTCAAGCCTGCTCCACCATTCAATAAGATCATGGCTGATCTTCTACCTCATCTCCACTTTCCTGAACTAACCCATATCCCTTGATTCCCTTATGATGCTAAAATCTATCGATCCCTGTCTTGAATATACTCAACGACTGAGCAGCCACAGCCCTTTGGGGGAGGGAATTCCAAAGATTCACCACCCTCTGAGTGAAGAAATTTCTCCTCTTCTCAATCCTAAATGGTCAACCCCTTATTCTGAGACTTTGAGTTCAAGTGTGTATGGAACATTCTTTCCTCTCTTGTTCCCCCAAAGTTGTAAATCCCCATCCCACACACTCTCCCTCCTCCCTGTGCTGAAATCCAAACATATCACATTATCTTCAACTTTTTTTCCTTTTCTCTGAAGTTCCCCCTCAGTGAGTGTTGTGTCTCCTTGTGTTCTTATACTATAAATAATACAGACACTTTTAGCTCATTTTTAGTTACTGCTTTTACTTAGCTGTATTCTTGCTTTGTTGCTGAGCTGCTGCATGGTGCGGAGTGATACAAGATGTCCGACCTTGCACTGTGCACTGCCCATGCACAGTGTGCCACATAGCAATATAAATACACTAACCAAAGTAGTTCCATACCAAAGTAGTTTCATTTAACGATGTGATACTATAACAATGTAACATCCCCCTTTCTCAAAAAACTAAAACATGAAATTGAACAATTTAAATTAACAAATATATCTAAACTATTATTATCAACTACAAAGAATTGTGAGTTTTTTTTTATTCGCGATATCGCTCAGGTGGTTGGATGTTGTCCCTCTATCTTGTGGATTTGGTGGTGACCATTCCTCTCTGCGGTGTTTTGGTGTGTTCCACTCTCGTTGTTGTTGTTGCTGTCGCCTTTGGAGTTGGAGTGTGCATGCTTATGGTTGTTTGATTTGTAGCACTCGTTTCTGGTGTTGTACTGCTTGTGGTAGCTGGTGTTGTCAATGTTGCTGATGTTGTCTGCTGCTTATCCAGTTCAAGTGAAGGTCTGATGTGGAGTCTGTTCCGTCGGTATTGGTTACCAGGTTCAGTCTCTACGAAGTAGGATCTTGGAGTATCAGCTTTTCCAATGACCTTGGCTGGATTCCAGGTTTGTCCATTGATTGTCCATTCAGCAATTCTGGTAGCGTCTTTGTATGTTTATCGTAATGTTTGCTTCCTACGATTTGTGCTTCTGCCCGCTTTTGTCTGAAGTCCTCCTGGTCCTGGGGAGGATATATTTTTGCTGGTAGTGTAGTCTTAAACTTCCTCCCATTCAGCAATTCCGCAGGTGATTTCATGTCTGCTTTCAGTGGTGTTGATCTGAGTGATAGGAGGGCAAGATCTTGGTCTTCCCCCATCTCACTGCTTTTGATGCGAGTTCTCTTGACAGTCTGCATCTGTCTTTCGATGAACCCGTGTCCCCTTGGGGAAACGTGGGGATGAGGTTACTATTTTGAACCCATACTTTTCTGCCAGAGCTCTGAATTCACTCGATGTGAACTGGGTTCCATTGTCACAGATTATCTTTTCGGGGATTCCTTGTTCAGCAAACAAGCTCTTTGCAATCCTGGTGGTAGTTGTGGCTCTCAAGTCTTTCACCCTTCTCACAAAAGGAAACTTGGAATAGTAATCTGCCACTATGAGATACCATTCTTGATTGCACATGAAGAGATCTGCCCCAACAGTGTGCCATGGTCTTGATGGTATTTCACTAGGTATCATCTCCTCTTTCTGTTGTGCATTTCTGGCATATACCACATGCAGAGAACATCTGTTCGATATTTTTGTACATGCCTATCCAGTATACAGCTGATCTGGCTCTCCGCTTCCATTTTTCCATTCCCATGTGGCCTTCATGTATGAGATGGAGAAGTTGTGTCTGCATCGTCTTTGGCACGATGATCCTCGATCCAGCAAGGAGAATACCGTCTTCTACTGCAATGTCGTCTTTAATCGTCCAGTATTGATGGATTGTCGCCTGTACCTACATAACATAAGAACATAAGAAGTGGGAGCAGGAGTAGGCCATACGGCCCCTCGGGCCTGCTCCGCCATTCAATAGGATCATGGCTGATCCGAATCTAGACTCACGTCCACTTCCCTGCCCTCAAATCAAATCAAAATCAAATCAACTTTTATTGTCATTGTTAGTGCACAAGTGCAGTACAACGAAATGTAGGCTTGCGGCTCCCGAGAGTGTACATTTGGATTAAGACATTTAAACATTCAACATACATTTGGCTTGTAGTATATTAACATAAATATAACCATAATAAAGTGCATTGGCAGATGTGCAGGCTTTAGAGTTTATTTGTGGAGTTCAGTAGGAAGACAGCCCTGGGAAAGAAGCTGTTCCTAAATCTGGTCGTACGGGTGCGAATGCATCTGTAGCGTCTCCCAGGTGGCAGGAGGGTGAACAGACTGTGGCTGGGGTGGGTAGGGTCTTTGATGATGGACCGTGACCTCCGTAGACAGCGTTTCTGGTATATGTGCTCTATGGTCGGTAGCCGGGTGCCGGTAATGCGTTGGGCAGTTTTGACTACCCGCTGCAGGGCTTTTTGGTCATAGTAGCTACAGCTGCCATACCATACTGTGATACAGTTTGTCAGGATGCTCTCTATAGTGCAGCGGTAAAAGTTAGAGAGGATCAGGGGTGACAGATTACATCCCTTCAGCCTCCTTAGGAAATATAGGCGCTGCTGGGCCTTCTTCACCAGAGAGGAGGTGTTGAGGGACCAGGAGAGGTCTTCCGTGATGTGGACTCCGAGGAACTTAAAGCTGTCCACCCTTTCCACCACAGCCCCATTGATGTGGATGGGGGTGTGACTTCCGTAACCCCTAATTCCCTTATCTGCTAGGAAAATGTCTATCTCCATTTTAAATTTATTTAATGTTGCAGCTTCCGCAGCTCTCTGGGGTAGCAAATTCCATAGATTTACTACCCTCTGAGTGAAGAAGTTTCTCCTCATCTCAGTTTTGAAAGGGCAGCCCCTTATTCTTAGATTATGCCCCCTAGTTCTAGTCTCACCCATCAGTGGAAACATCCTCACCGCATCCACCCGATCAAGTCCCCTCATAATCTTATATGTTTCGATAAGATCGCCTCTCATTCTTCTGAACTCCAATGAGTAGAGTCCCAACCTACTCAACCTTTCCTCATACGTCAACCCCCTCATCTCCGGAATCAACCGAGTGAACCTTCTCTGAACCGCCTAGAGAGCAAGTATATCTTTTCTTAAATATGGAAACCAAAACTGCACGCAGTATTCCAGGTGTGGCCTCACCGATACCCTGTATAACTGCAGCAAGACTTCCCTGTTTTTATACTCCATCCCCATCGCAATAAAAGCCAAGATTCCACTGGCCTTCCTGATCACCTGTTGCACCTGCATACTAACTTTTTGTGTTTCATGCACCAGGACCCCCAGATCCCTTTGTACTGTAGCACTTTGCAGTTTCTCTCCATTTAGATAATAACTTGCTCTTTGATTTTTTCTGCCAAAGTGCATAACCTCACACTTTCCAACATTATATTGCATCTGCCAAATCTCTGCCCACTCACTTAGCCTGTCTGTCCTTTTGCAGGTTTTTTATGTCCTCCTCACTCGCTGCTTTCCCTCCCATCTTTGTATCTCTCCGGCCACCCCTGTATTACTTGTTGTGTGAGCAGTTGCAATTCCTCATCTTTGCTAGTCTCATCGCTGATTTGACTGAGCTTTGTAGGGGTAACACTCACTAGGTGGTGAATTTTTACTGTTAGGCCCGCCACCTCATGTTTCTCATATGGTGACAATCGAGACAACGCCTCTGCTAGCACCATTTCCTTTCCTGGCTTATATTTAAGTGTGAAGTCATAGCATTGGAGCCTTAGAAGTAGTCTTTGCAGTCTTGCAGGTGCTTTGCACAGATTCTTCTTATAGATCTGTTCTAGTGGATGATGGTCACTCTCTATTGTAAATTGCCTGCCATACAGGTATGTATGGAATTTCTCGCATCCGTACACTACTGCTAATAGTTCTCTTTCTATGTTGGCATATATTGTCTCGGCTGACGTCAAGGCCTTTGATGCGAAAGCTATCAGCTTTCCTTCCTGCACCAGAGCTGCCCCTAGTCCTCTGGTAGAAGCGTCTACTTGCAGAGTGACTGGTTTTCTTCTGTCATAATATGACAGACTTGTTTCTTTGCACAATAGTTCTTTAAGTAGTTTGAAATTCCTTTCATGTGATTCAGACCACTGGTATTCGGCGTCTTCTTTCAATAGCTCTCTGAGATTTGTTGTATGTTCCGACATGTGTGGGATGAAAGAATTCATGTATTGGACCAAGCCGAGGTAACTCCTCAGCTCTTTCTTATCTTTGGGTGGTTTCATTTCAGCAATTGCTGCAATCTTCTCTGGACTTGGCTTGACTCCCTCTGGTGTATAAATCATACCGAAGAATTGGCATTCTTTGACTTTAACTATGCACTTATCTGCATTTAACTTGATGCCAGCCTTTCTGGTACGCTCCATGGCCTCATGTAGGTGCATATCATGGTCTGTTTCATTTGCTCCATAGATCTGAATATCATCAGCTATTCCTATTGCTCCTTCACAGCCTCTGTATGTCTCGTCTACTTTCTGTTGAAAGATATCTTGACTGACCTTTAACCCGAATGGTAGCCTCAGGAATTTGTAACGCCCAAATGGTGTGTTGAATGTTGTCAGTGTTGTTGATTCCTCATCCAACTTCACGTTCCAATATCCATTTCTGGTATCTAGTTTTGAGAAAACCTTGGCTCCTGCCATTGATGGCGTAATCTCCTCTAGCGTTGGGGTGGAGTATTGGTCCCTCTTTATCGCCTAGTTTAGATCTTTGGGGTCCAAACATATTCTGAGATGCCCGTTTGGCTTTTCTCATACCAGAATTGAGTTTACCCAGTCTGTGGGTTCAGTGGCCTTTACGATCACTCCCTTTTCTTCCATCTCCTTTAGCTCTCATTCAAGCTTTGTCTTCAGCTCGATGGGTACTTTTCGTGGAGCATGGATAACGGGCTTTTCCTCTGGATCGATGGTGATGTGGTATTGGAAATCTCCGAAACATCCCACTGTATCATCGAAACATTCCAGATACATGTCTATCAAGTCTTTTTTACTCTTGATTTGTGGGCAGTTCTCCAGTGGGGTGTTGCTGTTTATCTTCAGTGACGTTTCTGTCAGCTCGTGATGCACTGAGATCAATCTCAACTTCTCGCAGCTGTTTAATCCCAGGATCGCTGGCCCCTCAGTGTCGGTGACATAGAACATGCAGTTGATGTTCTTTCTTTTATGTGTCCCTTTGATAAAGGTTATTCCGAGTTGTTTAATCTCACTCCCCCCGTATGCTGTCAGCGTGGCATTACTTGCCTTTAAACAACCATTTTTCGGGTAGCCATCTTCTCTCAGGTTTTTGGGAAAGATCTGCTGGTACAGTCTCAATGGGAGAATGTTGCTCTGAGCCCCTGTGTCCAGCTTCAACTTTAAGTTGATGGTTGTGGGCCAACCTTTGACCTTTTTTCAATTTGGATGATGGTGTGCAATTCTCTCCTCAGAGTATTTTCCGCTCTGGACATCTCGTGAAGCTGTATCTTTATGGTTTCGGTGTTTAGTGCATTGTCGTGATCATCATCATCATCCTGCTCATCCATGGCATGGATATTGTGTTTCTTTCTCTGGTTCTGCTGTCCGCCTTTGTTTTTGATGTATGTTCCTTCTTTCTTCATTCTACACCTCTTTTCCCAGTGGTTTAGTTTGCCACATGCATTGCAGCTTGTTCCATATGCTGGACATTTCCTCTTGTCTGTGTAATCGTGTGGTCTTCCACAATTTCTGCACATGTTTCCCCCGTTGTCATGTGCATGTCTTTGTGTGTTGTACTTTTCTCTCACTGCATCCACTCTGTTGTCTGTCTCAGAAGCTGTCTGCATGTCAGCCGTTTGAGAAATCAGCGTTTTCATTTGCTGCTTCATGGCTTCATGAGCTCTCGCAGTATCTATAGCCTCTGTTATTCCGAGCTTTTCTTTTCCTATCAGGGCTTTTTGTACCTCTACATGCACTGACCCCCATATCAGCTGGTCCACAAGCCTTTCGTCCATTTCCCTAAATTTACACTTGCTGGCTTCATTTCTCAGCCTTGTCAGGAAATTGTCAGCTGTTTCACCGGGTTCCTGTCTTAGACTCTGGAATTTGTATCTATGTATACGGTGATTGGATTTAGGCCCTAGATGGTTGCTGAATTGATCAAATATTGTCGCAGGGTTTTCCTTTTCCTCTTCAGTCAAACTCCAGCTATTATACAAATCTAGACCTTTTTCTCCTGTCCACAACAGAATGTAACTAACCTTTTCCTCGTTGGTAGTACCCTTCAGGAAGCTTTTGAATGTAAGCTCACATTTTTGTTTAAACTTGCGGAATGCTTCTACTATATCGTTGGCTTCCCAGTTCATGAGGGGTTGCATTTGCAGTCAGTGCAGTGGCAGCCATCATTTTAGTTTCCCATACGATTCACTCGCAATCACCGCAGACACCGGCACTCACAATCAGCTCATAAAATCACTTTTCGTCTTATTCGTAGTTTGTATCGCACAATTTGTAATCACTTATACCGCTGCCACCATGTTGTGTCTCCTTGTGTTCTTATACTATAAATAATAGACACTTTTAGCTCATTTTTAGTTACTGCTTTTACTGAGCTGTATTCTTGCTTTGTTGCTGAGCTGCCGCATGGTGCAGAGTGATACAAGATGTCCGACCTTGCACTGTGCACTGCCCGTGCACAGTGTGCCACATAGCAATATAAATACACTAACCAAAGTAGTTCCATACCAAAGTAGTTCCATTTAACGATGTGATACTATAACAATGTAACAGTGAGCATCTAACATTTGAACTAAGACTGACCCTTACAGGACCAGCAGCTTCTAACATGACATCACCACCTGCTCAATTGGATCAGTTTAATTGGAAAGGTCCAGTGAGAGAGCTGTGAGATAATTGTAAGGACAGGACAACTGTGACTAACATTATCTTTCGAAATAGAGTTTAGAATACGGACAGTGAAGCTCTGACTGGCACAGAATCAAAGACAGACTCGTAATTAAATGTTTCACTCGTGGAATAACAATTAAATGACAAGAGAGAGAAATGTGCAATAAGATAATTAAATAGGGAGTTATACAGACCTCATCAGCCCAATGGAAAAAAACTTGTCGAGGAATTCAGCGAATTAATTAAGTTACTATGAAGTTCTAGGTTCTTATTAGTATCTTCTTAATGGAGTTGCTGTTAACTTTAGACAGCATGATGTCATGAGAAAACAAGCGAGCAGGGGTAAGGGAAAAGTCTGTCAATTCATACAACCAGAAAAACTTCAGATATCCCCCTGAAGCCTGCGTCACAATCGGCCCCAGCGCACCGCAGCTGGTCACCAAGTCCCGCCCTCTTGCTGCGCCGCCATTGGTTGGAGGACCCGCAGCCAGTCCTCCAGCCCCGCTCTTCCTATTGGTCGGGAGCTCCCGTCAATCAGCCGGGCAGTGTGAGCTGAGCATGCGCGGAGCTTGGCAGAAGCCGCTGACACAACAGGTGAGAGAGCTCAGGGAGCGGGTTCATGAACCCCGGGGGGACGCGGGCCGCTTACACCTCGAGCTCAGGGAGCGGGTTCGTGAACTCCGGGGGAAGGCGGGCCGCTCACACCCCGAGCTCAGGGAGCGGGTTCGTGAACCCCGGGGGGAGGCGGGCCGCTCACACCCCGAGCTCAGGGAGCGGGTTCAGGAACCCCGGGGGGACGCGGGCCGCTCACACCCCGAGCTCGGGGAGCGGGTTCATGAACCCCGGGGGGACGCGGGCCGCTCACACCCCGAGTGCGGCCCCAGGCCCCATTATTAAAACACTCAACATTATCAGCCCGCCGCTTCCCGGATCCTCCCGATTCGCTCAGCAAAACGGTCCCGCGCCAAACTCCAGGACAGACAGGAAGTCAGGGAGCGTCTGTAAATGGAGGAGAAATGGTGACTGGTCAGGGAGCGTCTGTAAATGGAGGAGAAATAGTGACTGGTCAGGGAGCGTCTGTAAATGGAGGAGAAATGGTAACAGGTTAGGGAGCGTCTGTAAATGGAGGACAAATTGTGACTGGTCAGGCAGCGTCTGTAAATGGAGGAGAAATGGTGACTGCTCAGGGAGCATTTGTAAATGGAGGAGAACTGGTGACTGCTCAGGGAGCATTTGTAAATGGAGGAGAACTGGTGACTGGTCAGGGAGCGTCTAAATGAAGGAGAAATGATTCATTATTTTGGTGCTTGGTTTGTGTGAATAAATATATCACTAATTTGAATTAGACTTTTTTCTGTGTCCCAGATTCTGTAAATAATGGCTGTAAAGGAGCTGCACTCTGAGGAGGCTCCACACTGCTGGCTGCTCGTGTCATTGATCTCCCATCAGATTAATGTGCTTCTGTTGTGTGTGTGTTTAACAAAGTGCCCGAAGCAATTCATAAGGTGGGGAACCAGTGAGTGTAGAACTGAACCCAGCCAGAGTCAGCACCTTCAGGGGAGGAGTGGGAGGGGAACCAGTGAGTGTAGAACTGAACCCAGGCAGAGTCAGTACCTTCAGGAGAGGAGAGAGAGGGGAACCAGTGAGTGTAGAACTGAACCCAGCCAGAGTCAGCACCTTCAAGGAAGGAGAGGGAGGGGAACCAGTGAGTGTAGAACTGAACCCAGCCAGAGTCAGCACCTTCAGGGGAGGAGAGGGAGGGGAACCAGTGAGTGTCAGTACCTTCAGGGGAGGAGAGGGAGGGGAACCAGTGAGTGTAGAACTGAACCCAGCCAGAGTCAGCACCTTCAGGGGAGGAGAGGAACCAGTGAGTGTAGAAGTGAACCCAGCCAGAGTCAGTACCTTCAGGGGAGGAGAGAGAGGGGAAGCAGTGAGTGTAGAACTGAACCCAGCCAGAGTCAGCACCTTCAGGGGAGGAGAGAGAGGGGAAGCAGTGAGTGTAGAACTGAACCCAGCCAGAGTCAGTACCTTCAGGGGAGGAGAGAGAGGGGAAGCAGTGAGTGTAGAACTGAACCCAGCCAGAGTCAGCACCTTCAGGGGAGGAGAGAGAGGGGAACCAGTGAGTGTAGAACTGAACCCAGCCAGAGTCAGTACCTTCAGGGGAAGAAGAAAACTGGGAGCAGAGGAATAAATTTGGAGATGGTGCGATGGGTTTGGATTTCAGCACAGGGAGGAGGGAGAGTGTGTGGGACGGGGATTTACAGCTTTTCGGGAACAATAGAGGGAAGAATGTTCCATAGAAACTAGAATTGTCTGTTCTGAATTTGTATCCTGTACTTACAGTGATGACTTCTGTAAACTCCTTTTACAGGGTATTAGAGTGAGTCACTCTTTTCATCAGGACCTGAATATCATCGACCTTTGAATGTGGAAGGAGAAATGTTTGTCTGTTCTGTCTGTGGGAAAAGATTTCAAACATCATTGTGACTGGAAAAGCACCGAGACACACACACCCGAGTGAGAGTGTTCCAGTGCACTGACTGTGGAAAGAGCTTTAACCAGTTACACATCCTGAAAAAACATCGCACCGTTCACAGCGGGGAGAAACCGTACACGTGTTCTGTGTGTGGACAAGGCTTCAACTGATCGTCCAACCTGGAGAGACACAAGGACAGTTGCACCATGGAGAAACCGTGGAAATGTGGGGACTGTGGGAAGGGATTCAATTACCCATCTGAGCTAGAAACGCATCGACGCAGTCACACTGGGGAGAGGCCGTTCACTTGCTCCATGTGTGGGAAGGGATTCACTAACTCCTCCAGCCTCATTGAACACCAACTTGTTCACTCTAATAAGAGACCATTTAAATGTTCTGACTGTGAGAAGAGCTTTAAAAGCAGAAAGCATCTGATGCAACACCAACGCACTCACACCGGGGAGAGGCCGTTCACCTGCTCCGTGTGTGGGATGGGATTCACTCAGTCATCCACCCTCGCTACACATCACCTTGTTCACACTGATAAGAAACCATTTAAATGTTCTGACTGTGAGCAGAGCTTTAAAAGCAAAAGAGATCTGCTTAATCACCAATGCATTCACACCGGGGCGAGGCCGTTGACCTGCTCCGAGTGTGGGAAGGGATTCATTCAGACCTGCAACCTGCTGAGACACCAGCGTATTCACACTGGGGAGAGGCCATTTACCTGCTCTGAGTGTGGGAAGGGATTCACTAATTCATCTTACCTGCTGACACACCAGCGAGTTCATACTGGGGAGAGGCCGTTCACCTGCTCCGTGTGTGGGAAGAGATTCTCCCGTTCATCCCACCTGCTGAGACACCAGCGAGTTCACAAGTGACTGCAGAGGTTGGATTCTGCTGTTATTGCTGCTGTTAATCACATCCAGGACTGAACCATGTTCATTCTGACAGTTGGGGTTTGTTTCTGCTGATCTTAATAACCCCAATAACTGGGCTGGTGCTTAATATTCTGGATATCTGTCGAATAAATCAGCTTTGCTTCAAGCACTCAGTGTTTTGAGTATTTGATTTCTCCAAGATAAGAGGAGACTATTTGATGTCCTGTTACCGACTGCTCCATTTTTGGGCCTTTTCTCCTTTGTAACTCTAGATTATTTCAGTTCCCATACCTTCGGTTACTCTCATGGACAAGTCCCAGCTGCCCATACCTTCCAGAGTGCCTCGCCTAGCCTTGGTATCCAGGGAAGGTATCGGTAACACTCCCGGGATCACTAAACACAAAACACAGTCTGTTAATCACTGCCAGCTACTGGGCTTAACGTGTGTCCCACAGCATCTCTCTCACATTTGATGTGTGAATAGAGCATCATACCTTCATTCCTCAGACACCTAGCCCGACCCTGACTCTCCACTGCACACTAGCCTCCTGTATCTAACCCGTGCTGTACCTGCCCTGGGAGTGTTTGATGGGACAGTGTAGAGGGAGCTTTACTCTGTATCCAACCCGTGCTGTACCTGCCCTGGGAGTGTTTGATGGGATAGTGTAGAGGGAGCTTTACTCTGTATCTAACCCATGCTGTACCTGCCCTGGGAGTGTTTGATGGGACAGTGTAGAGGGAGCTTTACTCTGTATCCAACCCGTGCTGTACCTGCCCTGGGAGTGTTTGATGGGATAGTGTAGAGGGAGCTTTACTCTGTATCTAACCCATGCTGTACCTGCCCTGGGAGTGTTTGATGGGACAGTGTAGAGGGAGCTTTACTCTGTATCCAACCCGTGCTGTACCTGCCCTGGGAGTGTTTGATGGGATAGTGTAGAGGGAGCTTTACTCTGTATCTAACCCATGCTGTACCTGCCCTGGGAGTGTTTGATGGGACAGTGTAGAGGGAGATTTACTGTGTATCTAACCCATGCTGTACCTGCCCTGTGGGTGTTTGATGGGACAGTGTAGAGGGAGCTTTACTCTGTATCTAACTCGTGCTGTCCCTGTCCTGGGAGTGTTTGATGGGACAGTGTAGAGGGAGCTTTACTCTGTATCTAACCCGTGCTGTACCTGCCCTGTGAGTGTTTGATGGGGCAGTGTAGAGGGGGCTTTACCCTGTATCTAACCCGTGCTGTTCCTGCCCTGGGAGTGTTTGATGGGACAGTGTAGAGGGAGCTTTACTCTGTATCTAACCTGTGCTGTACCTGCCCTGGGAGTGTTTGATGGGACAGTGTAGAGGGAGATTTACTGTGTATCTAACCCGTGCTGTACCTTTGATTGCTGTGATTATCTCTCTGCCGAGGTGTGATAAAGGGCAGTTAGAAGGATTACCTGTAATCATCTGGCAGTGTTCTCTGACTATATATGCTGTGCCTATATGCATCTCTTCACTTCACCTGACGAAGGAGCAGCGCTCCGAAAGCTTGTGATTTCAAATAAAGCTGTTGGACTATAACCTGGTGTTGTGTGACTTCTCACATTTGTCCACCCCAGTCCAACTCCGGCATCTCCACATCATGGCTACTATCGACACCACAAACTGCCGGCTCAAAGTGGCGAGGATCTCCAAGAAGTTCGCGCATATCGACACAGACATCAAGTTTCTACAGAGATGCAAGAAAGCAGACAAGATCCCGAAAGGACTACAGACCACGAACCCACTCAAGTCGACCTACAACACAGACTACGCTGAGAGACTCTGCCGTCGTACCTCTCGCACACTCCTCAACCATCTCATACAGCAGCTCTACAGCAGACGCCGCAACCTCGAAACCAAGATAGAGTCCATGTTCTCAGCCTGTGCTCAGGACACAGCAGACCAGCTACGAGACACCGCCAAACAGACGAGGCAACGGAACTACACTGCCTACATGCACACCAAGAACAGGAAGCTTGAGAAACTCGGCATCACCACCAGCAGCAACCAAGCCTCCCCCGGTACCATGGTTGAAACCACAGAGAAGTCCATCGTCAACTTGTCTGACCACACCCTTCAACCAGACGAAATTGAAGTTCTCAGCCGAGGGCTGAATTTCTGCCCCACCACCAAAATGGACCCCATTGGTCTTGCAGCAGAAACAGAGGAATTCATCAGGAGAATGAGGCTCCGGGAATTCTTCCACAAATCCCAAGATGTCAGCAGCGAACCCAATGAGACAATCAACGATCCGGAACAGCAGACCGAGGGATCCGCAATGCAGCAACCGAAGAAGAAAGCGTCAAATTGGACCCCTCCAGAGGGTCGCTGCCCTAAGCTTGTCATGTATGCTCAAGCTGTCAGGAGATGCATCAACGCCAGATTCATCAGCCGCACTCACAAGACAGTCCAGAATGTCACCCGAGCACAACGCAACACTATCCACGCTCTCGAGACCAACTGCAACATCATCATCAAACCAGCAGAAGACAAAGGAGGCGCCATCGTCATACAGAACAGAATGGACTATTGCAAAGAAGCATACTGACAACTGGACAACCAGGAACACTACAGACAGTTACCCACAGATCCGACCAAAGAACACACCCACCAACTCAACAGACTGATCAAGACCTTCGAACCAGACCTTCAAAGCATCCTACGCGCTCTCATCCCATGTACTCCCCGCGTGGGAGAATTCTGCTGCTTCCCAAAGATACACAAAGCCAACACACCCGGACGTCCTATCGTATCAGGCAACGGAACCCTGGGTGAGAACCTCTCTGGATACGTCGAGGGCATCCTGAAACCCATCGTACAGGGAACCCCCAGCTTCTGTTGCAACACTACAGACTTCTTACAGAAACTCAGCACCCACGGACCAGTTGAACCAGGAACATTCCTCGCCACGATGGACGTCTCGGCACTCTACACCAGTATCCCCCACGATGACGGCATCGCTGCGACAGCCTCAGTACTCAACGCCAACAACAGCCAATCTCCAGACGCCATCCTACAACTCGTCCGCTTCATCCTTGACCACAATGTCTTCACCTTCGACAACCAGTTCTTTACCCAAACACACAGAACAGCCATGGGGAACAAATTCGCACCCCAATACGCCAACATCTTCATGCACAAGTTCGAGCAAGACTTCTTCGCTGCACAGGTCCTCCAACCAACGCTATACACCAGATACATCGACGACATTTTCTTCCTATGGACCCACGGCGAAGAATCACTGAAAAGACTACACGATAACATCAACAAGTTCCATCCCACCATGAAACTCACCATGGACTACTCCTCAGAATCAGTTTCATTCTTGGACACACGAATCTCCATCAAAGACGGACACCTCAGCACTTCACTCTACCGCAAGCTCACGGACAACCTCACGATGCTCCACTTCTCCAGCTTCCACCCTAACCACGTTAAAGAAGCCATCCCCTGTGGACAAGCCCTGCGAATACACAGGATCTGCCCAGACGAGGAGGAACGCGATGGACACCTACAGACGCCGAAAGACGCCCTCGTAAGAACGGGATATGACGCTTGACTCAGCGAGCGACAGTTCCGACGGGCCACAGCGAAAAATCGCATACATCTCCTCAGAAGACAAACACGGGACACAACCAACAGAGTCCCCTTCATCGTCCAGTACTTCCCCGGAGCGGAGAAACTACGCCATGTTCTTCGCAACCTTCAACATGTCATCGATGACGACGAACACCTCACTAAGGCCATCCCCATGCCTCCACTACTCGCCTTCAAACAGCCGCCTAACCTCAAACAGACCATAGTTCGCAGCAAATTATCTAGCTTTCAGGAGAACAGCGACGACGACACCACACAACCCTGCCACGGCAACCTCTGCAAGACATGCCAGATCATCAACACAGATACCATCATCACACGTGAGGACACCACCCACCAGGTACATGGTACATACTCATGTGACTCGGCCAACGTTGTCTACCTCATACGTTGCAGGAAAGGATGCCCCGGAGCATGGTACATCGGCGAGACCATGCAGACACTGTGACAATGGATGAACGGACACCGTACAACAATCGCCAGGCAGGAGTGTTCCCTCCCAGTCGGGGAACACTTCAGCAGTCAAGGACATTCAGCCTCCGATCTTCGGGTAAGCATTCTCCAAGGCGGCCTTCGAGACACACGACAACGCAAAATCGTCGAGCAGAAACTGATAGCCAAGTTCCGCACTCATGAGGACGGCCTCAACCGGGATCTTGGGTTCATGTCAAGCTACTTGTAACCCCACCTGACGTAGAGTCATCCAGACTCGAGTTGTCGTTGGCTTGTTCTCTCTACACAGATGCGGCCGGACCTGCTGTGATTTCCAGCAAAAAACATTTTTTTTAATTATTGTTTTTTGTTTTTCATACAGACCCCAGCATCTGCAACATTTGACCCCTTGTGACCCCACCTCATTGTTCTTTGATGTAATGTTTTCCTGACTGACCTGTTTGGACACCATTCACACATTTGATTGCTGTGATTATCTCTCTGCCGAGGTGTGATAAAGGGCAGGTAGAAAGATTACCTGGAATCATCTGGCAGTGATCTCTGACTATATATGCTGTGCCTATATGCATCTCTTCACTTCACCTGACGAAGGAGCAGCGCTTCGAAAGCTTGTGATTTCAATTAAAGCTGTTGGACTATAACCTGGTGTTGTGTGACTTCTCATTTGTCCACCCCAGTCCAACACTGGCATCTCCACATCATGACCCCAACAATGGACGGCAGTTGGAGGTGGGACTTGCGCCAAGCAGATTGGCTGCTGACCTTTGATTGACGGTTGACTGGACCAATCCCCGAGGCCGCGGGCTGTCCTGCACAGTGGCGCTGACTGGTGTGAGGGCGAGCAGCGGCTGGAGCTGCAGGTCCCGCAAACTGCGCCTGCGCACTGCTCCTGTTCCAGTGGGAGAAGGTGTTCAACGGGCTGGGCTCCAGGAATTGGGAATGGCCCCACCCTCCAATAAACCCCAGCCTGGATTTGTAGGGGGGAGATGGGGGCAACAGGCTGGATGGAGATGATGGGAATCTGGATCAACCCAGTTGGCAGCGAGCGAGGGGCGGCTTCCCCAGCCTTGGCCCCATCGCGCCCCACATCGCTTCCCCCGAGGCTGCTGAATGGGAACTGAGCCGGCGCCCGGTGTGAGGACTGCTAGTGGGAGAAAGAATGAAAGAGGGAGAGAGTTTCTGGGCCCACCCCTTGAAACCTTCTCACGGACCCCAGGTGAGAACCTCTGATCGACAAGAGGCGCTGCAGCAACTCGCCAAGGCTTCTTCGGCAGCACCTCCCAAACCCGCCACCTCCACCACCTAGAGGGACAAGGGCAGCAGGCGCAGGGGAACACCACCACCTCCAAGCTCCCCACCAAATCACACACCATCCCGACATGGAAATATATCGCCGATCCTTCATCGTCACTGGGTCAAAATCCTGGAACTCCCTCCCTAACAGCACTGTGGGAGCACCTTCACCACACGGACTGCAGCGATTCAAGGCGGCGGCTCACCACCACCTTCTCAAGGGCACCAATCTACTCCTGTCTGATATAAACCAACCCCACAGTCACTAACACCAATCTCCTCCTGTCTGATACAAACCAACCCCACAATCACAGACACCAATCTCCTCCTGTCTGATATAAACCAACCCCACAGTCACTGACACCAATCTTCTCCTGTCTGATATAAACCAGCCCCACAGTCACCGACACCAATCTCCTCCTGTCTGATATAAACCAACCCCACAGGCCCAGAAAGATTAAACTCAGCCCGTTACTTGGATTGGACTTGTGTCCGTTCCCGATAAGAGGAGATTGCTGTACCAGATGGGAGGGGCAACATTTAGGGATTCTCGAGTCTCCACCAATTCCCATTTCCCTTCTTTCTGGTGGATAATGGAGGTGCCACTGTGTGTTGTAATAATAATAATAATAATTCAACTTTATTGTCATTGTACAATGCACAAGTACATGAACAACGAAATGTGATCTTGCAAGCTCCCATGAGTCCAGTACAAAAATAACATTAGCATTAAACGTAAATAGCACCGTCCTGGGAGAAGCTAAGCCGCTGCGTCTGCGCGCGCCGCCATTCCATTTTCCACCATTCTTCCTGTCCGACAATCTTCAGCCCAACGCCCGGGCCTGCTCACCAGCCACCCCTCCTGGGGCTCCTTCCGTACCTGATCTTCCCCCTTCGCAGGTACTAACCAGGCCTCGCTCTGCTTAGCTTTCAAGCCTTGCCAGTGTGGTAAACCACTTTTATCATTATATCGTTACTCTATGGTTATCACTGTTCACACTGTTGTATCACTATACGAGGTCGCCTCTTGTCACGCTGTTATACCTGGGCTGACCACTGCCGACTCCGCCCATGGCTCCACCTACCTGCCCAGGTATAAAGGTGGTCGACTGGCTGGCATTCCTCCTTGTTGGATCCGATCACCCACGAGGGTGGGCTCTGTTATTTAGCCAATAAAAACCTATAGTTACTTTCTTAACTCGTCGCTTTTCATTGGATAAATTGATAGGTTTATCAATTTTATTGGCTAAATTTTAAAATGTCGTTACTTGAGCAGCCAAACGACCAGCCAAATGACCAGCCAGACGCCCAGCTACAACAGCCACAGCAGCCGGCCTGGCTGCGAGCCCTCCGACCACCGTACCTGGATCTAAACCGACAGGCAGCAAACTCAGCCCTCGACTTCGAACACTGGCTGAGCTGTTTCGAATCCTACCTGGGAGAATCCGGCGTGCCTCAGAGATCCAAGCTAAGAGTTCTGACCACCCAAGTGAGCCCTAAAGTATTCGCACTCATCCGGGACCTTACTACATACGAGGCCGCCATCAACCTGCTGAAACAACAGTACCAGAGCCCGGTAAATTCCATGTATGCTAAACATCTCCTAAGATCCCGCCCACAACAGCCGGGCGCTACAAACACTCGGCAGGGACTGTGACTTTAAAGCGGTAACGGCGGCAGAAAATACTGAAGATAATATCCACGATGCCTTCGTGAAAGGCCTGCGGTCCGACTACTCACGGCAAAGACTGCTTGAAGCAAAGGACCTCGACCTGAACACAGCTGCAGCCCTCGCTCGCTCCCTAGAAGTGGCCCATCGGGACCTCGAGGCGTACTCCAGGTACTGTAATTCGCGACCCTGGGACTCGGGACCGACCCCGACCGCAATACCCCTCACAGCGCCGCCCCTGGGACCTACCTCAGCGTCGGCATCCTGGACCCGATCGGGACCACCACCCCCGGTACCGGCTGCGACATCGGAGCCCCGCGATCGGGCCGCCGGCTGCTTCTTCTGCGGCCAGGCGAAACACCCGAGGGCACGCTGCCCAGCGAGAAACGCAACGTGCTCAAGCTGCCTGAAGAAAGGCCACTTTGCTAAGGCCTACAGAGGGAGATCAACAGAGGCCAGCAGTGCCTCATGCGAGTTGTGGGGGCGGCCATCTTCCATCAAGGCCACAGATGCCAGCATCCCCACGTGTGAGTTATGGGGGCGGCCATCTTTGATCCAGGCAACCGACACCAGCAGTGCCTCATGTGAATTGTGGGGGCAGCCATCTTCTCCGCCATTTTGTCCAACCTCGTGGGCGCCGCCATTTTACCCACCACACTCGACCGCCACCTTGCCTCCAGACCCGACCACCGCCTCACCCGCAGACTACAGCAGCTCGCTCAGCCATACACTAGCCTCCGTCACACTGGACCAAGCCCGCCCGCATCACCTGTCCAAGTCCATGATGGACATCAAAGTAAACGGCCGCGCCATGACCTGCCTGTTCGACAGCGGAAGCACGGAGAGTTTCATCCACCCAGACATGGTGAGCCACTACTCCCTCACTGTCCGGCCAACGCGCAACCGGATCTCGATGGTATCGAGGTCCCACGCCACAGACATCAGCGGCTACTGTGTTGTGACCCTGTCGGTTAAGGGCACGGAGTATAAAAATTTTGAACTCCATGTCCTGCCCCAGCTCTGCGCTGCCGTCCTACTAGGGCTGGAATTCCAATCCCACCTCCAAAGTGTCACTCTAGCATACGGTGGACCCCTCCCCCCACTCACAGTCGACAACCAGCAGCTTTTAAACCGCCTACTGCGTAACACCTGCGGCCTATCCACCCTCAAGGTCCTGCCACCTTCCCTGTTCGCTAACCTCACCCCCGACTGCAAACCCGTCGCTACCAAGAACAGGCGGTACAGCACCGGGGACAGAGCTTTCATTAGCTCTGAGGTGCAGCCTCTCCTGAAGGAGGGCATCATCGAGGGGAGCACCAGCCCCTGGCGTGCCCAGGTCGTAGTCGTTAAGACCGGCAATAAAAACTGCCTGGTCATCGACTACAGCCAAACCATAAACTGGTACGCCCAGCTGGACGCATACCCCCTTCCCCGCATATCTGATATGGTCAATCAGATTGCACAATACCGAGTATTCTCTACCATCGACCTTAAGTCGGCCTACCACCAACTCCCTATCCGCCCTGAGGACCGTCAGTATACCGCCTTCGAGGCGAATGGCCGCCTCTACCACTTCCTTAGGGTTCCCTTCGGCGTCACCAATGGGGTTTCGGTCTTCCAAAGGGAGATGGACCGGATGGTTGACCAGAACGGGCTGCACGCCACGTTCCCCAATCTAAATAATGTCACCATCTGCGGCCGCGACTGGCAGGACCATGATGTTAATCTGGAAAGATTCCTCCGTACGGCCCAACGGCTGAACCTCACCTACAATAAGGAGAAATGTGTGTTGAACACCTCGCGCCTTGCCATCCTCGGCTGCGTAGTAGAGAACGGAGTCATCGGCCCCGATCCCGAAAGAATGCGCCCCCTCATGGAGTTACCCCTCCCCCACTGTCCAAAGGCGCTGAAGAGGACCCTGGGGCTCTTCGCCTACTATGCCCAATGGGTGCCCAATTATGCGGACAAAGCCAGACCCCTCATGAAGTCCACATCCTTCCCCTTTACGGAGGAAGCGTGCGCAGCCTTCTCCCTCATTAAGGGAGACATTGCTAAGGCCACAATGCACGCGGTGGATGAGTCCATCCCTTTCCAAGTGGAGAGCGATGCATCCGACTTCGCCCTAGCCGCTACCCTTAACCAGGAGGGGAGACCGGTGGCCTTCTTCTCAAGGACCCTACAGGGCCCTGAGATCCAACACTCGTCGGTCGAGAAGGAGGCCCAGGCGATCATGGAGGCTGTATGGCGCTGGAGGCATTACCTGGTAGGCAAACGATTTACCCTCCTCACCGACCAGCGTTCGGTCGCTTTTATGTTTAATAACAAGCTGAGGGGCAAAATCAAGAACGACAAGATTTTGAGGTGGAGAATCGAGCTCTCCACCTACGATTATGATATCTTGTACCAGCCTGGTAAGCTGAACGAACCCACTGATGCTCTATCACGAATTACATGCGCCAACGCGCAAATTGATAGACTTCAGACCCTCCACAACGACCTCTGCCACCCCGGGGTCACCAGACTTTACCACTTCATTAAGGCCCGCAACCTGCCCTACTCCATCGAGGAGGTCAGGACCATGACCAGGAACTGCCAGACCTGTGCCGAGTGCAAACCGCATTTCTTTAGGCCGGACAGAGCAAGCCTGATCAAGGCCACCCGCCCCTTTGAGCGCTTGAGCATCGATTTTAAGGGGCCCCTCCCGTCCTCTGACCGTAATGTGTACTTCCTCAACATTGTTGATGAGTACTCCCGTTTCCCCTTTGCCTTCCCCTGCCCAGACATGACCAGTACCACGGTCATTAAATGCCTGAACGACCTCTTCGCCTTGTTCGGGTTCCCAAACTATATACATAGCGACCGGGGCTCCTCCTTCATGAGCGAGGAACTCCGTCAGTTCCTACTAGCGAGAGGTATTGCTGCAAGCAGGACCACCAGCTACAACCCCCGAGGGAACGGCCAGGTGGAAAGAGAGAACGCGACTGTATGGAAGGCCGTCCTCTTAGCCTTAAAGTCTAAGGGCCTCCCAACCTCCCGCTGGCAGGAAGTCCTCCCGGCAGCGCTGCATTCCATCCGGTCACTACTTTGCACTGCCATTAACGCCACCCCCCATGAACGAATGTTTGTTTTCCCCAGGAAGTCAACTACGGGAACCACGCTACCAACCTGGCTGACCTCTCCGGGGCCCGTCTTGCTGCGAAAGCACGTGAGGGCCCATAAAACGGACCCCCTGGTCGAGAGGGTGAACCTCCTGCACGCCAAACCCCAGTACGCCTATGTGGCATACCCAGATGGGCGGGAGGACACAGTCTCCTTACGAGACCTTGCACCCTCAGGCATTCCGGAGACACCACCTTTCCACCCCCCCAATTCCAGCCCAGGTAGACGGCATGCCGGAACCCCACGAGCCTTCGCCGACCACGCAGACACCAGCATTAACACCGGATAATGCAACACCGCCGCTGCGACGATCAGAAAGGCTTACGAGGCCTCCGGACAGACTGACATACCAGAACTGGTAGTACACTTCACCCCGCCGGACTCAAATCTAAACAAGGGGTGAATGTGGTAAACCACTTTTATCGTTATATCGTTACTCTATGGTTATCACTGTTCACACTGTTGTATCACTATACGAGGTCGCCTCTTGCCACGCTGTTATACCTGGGCTGACCACTGCCGACTCCGCCCATGGCTCCACCTACCTGCCCAGGTATAAAGGTGGTCGACTGGCTGGCATTCCTCCTTGTTGGATCCGATCACCCACGAGGGTGGGCTCTGTTATTTAGCCAATAAAAACCTATAGTTACTTTCTTAACTCGTCGCTTTTCATTGGATGAATTGATAGGTATATCAGCCAGTGACCCTGTCCCTAGTCCCAGGAACAGGGCAATTCAGTAAGACTGTGCAAGTCAGTAAGAATTGTCAGTGAGGATTAATCAGCACTTTCTAATTGGAGATGTTAATCAGCGGATCCTTTCAGACACTGAATTGTACCAAACATTAAAGGATTGAAGTAAAATGTATAATTTTATTGTGAAGTAATTTCTGATGAGAGTCCCTGAATTAAGCAGAAAGATCACAGACAGCGGTCATTAAAGGGACATTGCAGCCCCGAGAACACAGTCAGCTATATATCCAGAAATATTAAACTCCAGCCCAGTTATAGGGGTTATTAACATCAGCAGAAAGAAACCCCAACTGTCAGAATAAACATGGTTCAGTCCTGGATGTGATTAACAGCAGGAAAAGCAGCAGAATCCAACCCCTGCCATCACTTGTCAACTCGCTGGTGTCTCAGCAGGTGGGTTGAATTCATAAATCCATTTCCACACATGGAGCAGGTGAACGGCCTCTCCCCAGTGTGAGTGCGCCAATGATTTTCCAGCTGGGATGGGTAAGTGGATCCCTTCCCACAATCCCCACATTTCCACGGTTTCTCCATGGTGCGGGTGTCCTTGTGTCTCTCCAGGTTGGATGATCAGTTGAAGCCTCGTCCACACTCCTTTGTGGTTTTAAAGGTCTTCTCGCAGACAGAACAATTAATAGGTCTCTCGTCACTGTGAACAAGTCGGTGTCTCAGCAGGTTGGATGATCAAGAGAATCTCTTCCCAAACACGGAGCAGGTGAACGGCCTCTCCCCAGTGTGAGTGCGTTGGTGTGTCAGCAGATCCTTTGTGCTTTTATACTTGTTCTCACAGTCAGAACACTGAAAAGGTCTCTTATCAGTGTGAACAAGTTGGTGAGTCTGGAGCTTAGACAACTCTGTGAATCCCTTCCCACACACAGAGCAGGTGAACGGCCTCTCTCCGGTGTGAATTCGCTGGTGTGTCACAAAGCCGGATGATTTAGTGAATCCCTTCCCACATACAGAGCAAGTGAACGGTCTCTCTCCGGTGTGACTGTAATAATGAGTTTCCAGCTGGGACGGGTATTTGAATCCCTTCCCACAGTCCCCACATTTCCACGGTTTCTCCATGGAGTGGGTGTCCTCAAGTCTCTCCAGGTTGGCTGATCAGTTGAAGCCTTGTCCACACACAGAACATGTGTACGGTTTCTCCCCGCTGTGAACGGTGCGATGTCTTTTCAGGCTGTGTAACTGGTTAAAGCTCTTTCCACAGTCAGTGCACTGGAACACTCTCATTCGGGTGTGTGTGTGTCTCGGTGCTTTTCCAGTCACACTGATGTTTGAAATCTTTTCCCACAGACAGAACAGACAAACATTTCTCCTTCCACATTCAAAGGCCGATGATATTTGGGTCCTGATGAATGGAGTGACTCTGTCAGATCTTGATGTGATGTTTGGTTTGAGTTTGCGGTGTGTAAATGCTGCCCTTCTCACAGCCTGTAAAAGGAGTTTACAAAAGCCATCACTGTGAGTCCAGGATAGAAATTGACAAGATTCTCTCCTCCTGGTTACTGGCCAAGGGGGCCGTGCATGCGCCCTGCTGCCGCCTGAGCCTCTCAAGATGGCGGCCGTTACCCCGGGCCTGACACCGGGAGAATGCCCCGCATCTGCCACCCCGCTCGGGGCAAACGCCCGGCCCGGAGGCTCTTGTTCGGGGCCTGAGGCCCACCCCAGGTGATTGTGAAGCAGATAATGTTGAGTGTTTTAATAATGGGGCCTGGGGCCGCACTCGGGGTGTGTGCAGCCCGCGTCCCCCTGGGGTTCATGAACCCGCTCCCTGAGCTCGGGGTGTGAGCGTCCCGCGTCCCCCCGGGGTTCATGAACCCACTCCCTGAGCTCTCTCACCTGATGTGTCAGTGGCTGCTGCCAAGGTCCGCGCATGCTCAGCTCACCTTCTGTTGTTCAGGTTTAAAGGTCAAGCCCCGCCCCTCACACACTCCGATTGGTTGGAGGACCCGCCGCCCACTCGGTCCTGCAGCCCCGCCCCGCTCTTCCTATTGGTCCGGAGCTCCCGTCAGCCACCCGGGCAGTGTGAGCTGAGCATGCGCGGGCCTTGGCAGCAGCCGCTGACACATCAGGTGAGAGAGCTCAGGGAGCGGGTTCATGAACCCCGGGGGGACGCGGGCTGCTCACACCCCGAGCTCAGGGAGTGGGTTCATGAACCATGGGGGAGGCTGCGAGATTCTCAGCAGCTCAGCTCTGCTTGGTGCTGTGTGAACGGGCTGCTCCACACCCCGGCTGCTCGTGGGAACGCCAGTGCGGAAGGCCTACTGCAGAAGGCCTAGGGTGGAAGACCCAGAGGAGAGTGTCCTAGGTGGGAGGCCCAGCATGGAGGACCCCAGGCTGGGGTCCTAGGGCGGAGCGGCTGGTCGACAGAAGCGGAGTCGGGAGATGCTGTGGGTGAGCATGCTGCACGGTTTCTAAACGTGAAGAACGGTCTCCGGCCCGAATGAGTTCCAGCGGCCCCGCCTGTGCTCCGTTTGGTGGCAGCTGTGAGGCTTTGTTTCGGTGATGGGATCGGGTTTGTGCGCCGCCATTTGGTGGAGGAAAGACAGACTGTTCCTATCTATAGTACGGTGCTTGAACAGCCATAAGATGGGAAAAGAGAACGGAATAAAAGTGAAAAAGGAAAATAAAAGACAAAACAAGGTATATCGGCAAGGAACAACGAATGTCTTGATGGCTGGGTCCTGTGAGTGATAACAGCAAGAAGAAGGGAATTTTCCTCTTTTACGGGATTTGAGAAAGTGGTCGGCTTCTTTTCTGTGGAAAGGTTGAAGACTGTGGATAAGGATTATGACATTATATGGTTGGATGACATCAAGTGAAGACGAAGAGTTATTAGAGTGCCAATAGGACTGGCGTTGAACTGGTAATACTTGTTTTTGAAGAAGTTTCGGGTTCTGGCTTAAAGTAGTTTACTTGAAGTCTTAAGGGATTTTTTGATATGGTTGTGGGACTTTGTATATTGTGGTGTTAAAGCCTTCCTTAATTGAATGAACGAACGCTCTAGTGAACGCACGCATGCGGATACAAATATATGCACGCACGCATACACAATGGAACTTACATTCGACCAAATGAAGGGCCCGGTCCCCAGGACGGGGGTCACTCGGTGAGCGTGAGGCCTGCCGGATGAACGAACGCACGCATGCACACAGGTAGACAAATGATACGCATGCATACACAATGGAACTTACGTTCGACTGAATGAAGGGCCCTCGCTCCCCAGGATGAAGGCCCGCTTGGTGAGCGTGAAGCCTGCCGGACGGATGAACAAACACATAGGCATGCACTCAGATAGAAATGGCACACATGCACGCAGTCATGCACAATGGAACTTACGCTTGAGCGAACGAACGGACGAATGGAGGAATGAATGACTGAATGATTGAACGATGCCAGTTGGACTGGTGTGTACGGATTCTTGGTTTATTAAATAGTTGCAGTTTGTACTGTAAATATTATTGATTTACCTGAAAATTTATTGTTGTATTTATATTGTTGACCATAATTGGTCAATGAATGTAATGGATTTACTATGTAACTGTTGAGTTGTATAAGTACTGTTGTACTTGAATGTTAAACTTTAAAAAAAAGGACAACAGGTTATACCAAGCAAAAATGAAGAGTTACTAGATTGCCAGTAGGACTGGTATGTATTGTTTGTTACTATGGGTACCTGTATTGTTGACATTGGTTTTGTCTGGAAAAATTTATTATTGTATTTGTACTGTTAATCCTAAAGCTGTTTCTTCTAAGGCTTAGCCTTATTGTGGTTAATGAATGTAATGGATTTATCATGTAATTGATGAATTGTAACAAGTACTACCAGATTTAAATAAAAGATTAATAAACAAAAAAATATAAAATAAAAATAAACCCCGGGGGTACGCGGGCTGCTCACACCCCGAGTGCGGCCCCTGGCCCCATTATTAAAACACTCAACATTATCCGCCCGCCGCTTCCCGGTTTCTTCCGATTCGCTCATCAAAGGGGCCCCGCGCCAAACTCCAGGATAGACAGGAAGTCATAGAGTCATAGAGTCATAGAGTTTTACAGCACAGATAGAGGCCCTTCGGCCCATCGTGTCCGCGCCGGCCATCACGCCCTGTCTAATCTAATCCCATATTCCAGCATTTGGTCCGTAGCCTTGTATGCTATGGCATTTCAAGTGCTCATCCAAATGCTTCTTGAATGTTGTGAGGGTTCCAGCCTCCACAACCCTTTCAGGCAGTGAGTTCCAGACTCCAACCACCCTCTGGGTGAAAAAGTTCTTTCTCAAATCCCCTCTAAACCTCCCGCCCTTTACCTTGAATCTATGCCCCCTAGTTATTGACCCTTCTACTAAGGGAAAAAGCTCCTTAGTATCCATCCTATCTATGCCCCTCATAATTTTGTACACCTCAATCATGTCCCCCCTCAGCCTCCTCTGCTCCAAGGAAAACAAACCCAATCTGCCCAGTCTCTCTTCACAGCTGAAGCGTTCCAGCCCTGGTAGCATCCTGGTGAATCTCCTCTGCACCCTCTCCAAAGCTATCACATCCTTCCTGTAGTGTGGCGACCAGAACTGCACACAGTATTCCAGCTGTGGCCTAACCAGTGTTTTATACAGCTCCATCATAACCTCCTTGCTCTTATATTCTATGCCTCGGCTAATGAAGGCAAGTATCCCATATGCCTTTTTTACCACCTTATCCACCTGTTCCGCCGCCTTCAGGGATCTGTGTACTTGCACACCCAGATCCCTCTGACCCTCCATCTTGCCTAGGGTCTTACCATTCATTGTGTATTCCCTTGCCTTGTTAGTCCCCCCAAAGTGCATCACCTCGCACTTTTCCGGGTTAAATTCCATTTGCCACTGTTCCGCCCATCTGACCAACCCATCGATATCGTCCTGCAGACTGAGACTACCCTCCTCGCTATTTACCACCCTACCAATTTTTGTATCATCCGCGAACTTACTGATCATACCTTTTACATTCATATCCAAGTCATTAATGTAGACCACAAACAGCAAGGGACCCAGCACCGATCCCTGTGGTACCCCACTGGCCACAGGCTTCCAGTCACAAAAAGAACCTTCGACCATCACCCTCTGCCTTCTGCCACTAAGCCAGTTTTGTATCCAACGTGCCAAGGCACCCTGGATTCCATGGGCTCTTACCTTCTTGACCAGTCTCCTGTGCGGGACTTTATCGAAGGCCTTACTGAAATCCATGTATACCACATCCACTGCGTTACCCTCATCCACACACCTAGTCACCCCCTCAAAAAATTCAATCAAATTAGTCAGACATGATCTTCCCTTGACAAAGCCATGTTGACTATCCCTGATTAATCCTTGCCTCTCCAAGTGGAGACTAATTTTGTCCCTCAGAAATTTTTCCAATAATTTTCCTACCACTGATGTTAGGCTCACTGGCCTGTAGTTCCCCGGTTTTTCCCTACTCCCCTTCTTGAATAATGGAACTACATTAGTGGTTCTCCAGTCCTCTGGCACATCCCCTGTGGCCAGAGAGGTTCTGAATAAGTGTGTTAGAGCCCCCGCAATCTCTTCCTTTGCCTCACACAGCATCCTGGGATACATTTCGTCCGGGCCTGGGGATTTATCCATTTTTAGGCCTGCTAAAACCGCCAATACCTCCTCCCTCTCGATGTTAATGTGTTCGAGCATATCACAGTCCCCCCGTCCTATTCCTATGTCTACATCGTCCCTCTCCATAGTGAAAACAGATGCAAAAAATTCATTTAGAACCCCTCCTACATCTTCCGGCTCCACACACAGATTGCCACTTTTGTCCCTAATGGGCCCTATTTTTTCCCTAGTTATCCTCTTACCCTTAATATACTTATAAAACATCTTAGGATTTTCCTTTATTTTGCTCGCCAGTGTTATTTCATGGCCCCTCCTTGATCTCCTAATTTCTTTTTTAAGTAACCCCCTGCACTTTTTGTACTCCTCTAGGGCTTCCTCCGTCTTTAGCCTTTTGTATCTGCCAAAAGCCCTCCTTTTTTTTCTAATCCATTCTCGTATATCCCCTGACATCCAAGGTTCCCTGTGGTTTTTGGAACCACCCTTGACCTTTACGGGAACATGTTGCCATTGTATGATCTCAATCTCCCTTCTGAAAGCCTCCCATTGCTCCGATGTGGATTTTCCTACAAGTAGCTGATCCCAGTCCATTTTGGCCAGATCCTGCCTTATCCTATTAAAATCAGCCTTCCCCCAATTTAGAACCTTTATTTCCGGCCCATCCCTGTCCTTTTCCATGACCACCTTAAATCTCACCATATTATGGTCACTGTCACCAAAGTGCTCACCTACTAGCACTTCTTCCACTTGGCCGGCCACATTCCCTAGAATTAGGTCCAGTACCGCCCCCTCTCTTGTAGGACCTTCTACATGCTGGCTCAAAAAGCTCTCCTGGATGCACTTTAAGAATTCTACACCCTCTGTGCCTTTCACACTCTGACTATCCCAGTTAATATTGGGGAAGTTGAAATCCCCCATTATTATTACCCTATTATTTGCACATTTCTCTGAGATTTGCCTACATATCTGTTCCTCTATCTCCCCCTGACTGTTTGGAGGCCTATAGTACACTCCCAGCAAAGTGCTTGCCCCCTTCTTGTTTTTAAGCTCCACCCATATGGCCTCATTAGAGGAACCTGATAATATGTCATCCCTCCTTACTGCAGTAATTGACTCCTTAATTAATATTGTGACACCCCCTCCTCTTATACCCCCCCTCTCTGTCTCGCCTGAAGATTCTGTACCCCGGAATATTGAGCTGCCAGTCTTGCCCCTCCCTCAACCATGTCTCCGTGATAGCAACAATATCATACTCCCATGTGTTTATCAACACCTTCAGTTCATCCACCTTATTTGCAAGACTCCTTGCATTAAAATAGATGCCATCCAGCCTTGCCCTTGTATATTTGCCCTGTCTACCAAGCTGACTTGTTTTTTTCTCTATAATTGGCAGCACATCACCCCCTATTTCAGCTCCCCTCTGTATCCCATCCCCCTGCCAAGTTAGTTTAAACCCCCCCCCAACAGTGCTAGCAAACCTCCCCGCAAGGATATTTGTCCCGCTCTGGTTCAGGTGCAACCCGTCCGACTTGTACAAGTCCCACCTTCCCCAGAAGCAGGCCCAGTGATCCAGGAAAGTAAAACCCTCCCCCCTACACCAACTCTTTAGCCACGCATTCATCTGCTCTATCCTCCTATTCCTATACTCACGAGCACGTGGCACTGGGAGTAATCCAGAGATTACAACCTTTGAGGTCCTGTAAAAGTCAGGGAGCGTCTGTAAATGGAGGATAAATGGAGACTGATCAGGGAGCGTCTGTAAATGGAGGATAAATGGAGACTGGTCAGGGAGCGTCTGTAAATGGAGGAGAAATGGAGACTGGTCAGGGAGCATCTGAAAATGGAGGAGAAATGGAGACTGGTCAGGGAGCGTCTTTAAATGGAGGAGAAATGGTGACTGGTCAGGGAGCATCTGTAAATGAAGGAGAAATGGTGACTGTTCAGGGAGCGTCTGTAAATGAAGGAGAAATGGTGACTGGTCAGGGAGCGTCTGTAAATGGAGAAGAAATGGTGACTGGTCAGGGGGGGCTGTAAATGAAGGCAAAATGAATCAGTATTTTTGGGAGATGGTTTGTGTGAACAAATATATCAGTGATTTTAATGAGACACTTTCTGTGTCCCAGCTCCTGTAAATGCTGGCTGTAAAGGGGCCGGACTCTCAGGAGGCTCCACACCGCTGGCTGCTCATGTGTCAGTGTTCTCCCATCAGATTAATGTGCTTCTGCTGTGGGTGTGTTTAATAAAGTGCCCAAAGCCCTCACTGTAACACTCCCATATATCCCACCTGCAGTGTAATGTCCGTGCTGTGTGCTTCCTGTCCAATATCCCCCTGATCCCTGGCTCTCCTGTTGCACCAACTTGGTATAATGGGACAAGAAGTGCCAGCTCAAGAGATTCCCAAATCAGGGACAGAATGAAAGGTTCACACATGTGGAAAGTTAATCTTACACAATGTGTGAGATGCTGAGCACCCGCCCAACATTTCACTACTACACCTTTCAAATAGTTTTATCAACCTCTCCTCCTCTGAAACCTTTGATTCGGGCTGGGGGTCCGGTCCCCAGAGGGACTGCACATTCGGTCTGATTCCCAGAGAGTTCATACGTAGGTGGGGCACACAGGTCACACATTGGACAGCAACTGATGAGTGCAGAACTGATCCCAACTAGAGTCAGCACCTTCAGGGGAGGAGAGGGAGGGGAACCAGTGAGAGTAGAACTGAACCCAGCCAGAGTCAGCACCTTCAGGGGAGGAGAGAGAGGGGAACCAGTGAGAGTAGAACTGAACACAGCCAGAGTCAGCACCTTCAGGGGAGGAGAGGGAGGGGAACCAGTGAGTGTAGAACTGAACACAGCCAGAGTCAACACCTTCAGGGGAGGAGAGGGAGGGGAACCAGTGAGTGTAGAACTGAACACAGCCAGAGTCAACACCTTCAGGGGAGGAGAGGGAGGGGAACCAGTGAGTGTAGAACTGAACCCAGCCAGAGTCAGCACCTTCAGGGGAGGAGAGGGAGGGGAACCAGTGAGTGTAGAACTGAACCCAGCCAGAGTCAGCACCTTCAGGGAAGGAGAGAGAGGGGAACCAGTGAGTGTAGAACTGAACCCAGCCAGAGTCAGCACCTTCAGGGGAGGAGAGGGAGGGGAACCAGTGAGTGTAGAACTGAACCCAGCCAGAGTCAGCACCTTCAGGGGAGGAGAGGGAGGAGAACCACTGAGTGTAAAACTGAACCCAGCCAGAGTCAGCACCTTCAGGGGAGGAGAGGGAGGGGAACCAGTGAGTGTAAAACTGAACCCAGCCAGAGACAGCACCTTCAAGGGAGGAGAGGGAGGGGAACCAGTGAGTGTAAAACTGAACCCAGCCAGAGTCAGCACCTTCAGGGGAGGAGAGGGTGGGGAACCACTGAGTGTAGAGCTGAACCCAGCCAGAGTCAGCACCTTCAGGGGAGGAGACGGGCTGGAACCAGTGAGTGTAGAACTGAACCCAGCCAGAGTCAGCACCTTCAGGGGAGGAGAGGGAGGGGAACAAGTGAGTGTAGAACTGAACCCGGCCAGAGTCAGCACCTTCAGGGGAGGAGAGCGAGGGGAACCAATGAGTGTAGAACTGAACCCAGCCAGAGTCAGCACTTTCAGGGGAGCAGAGGGAGGGGAACCAGTGAGTGTACAACTGAACCCAGCCAGAGTCAGCACCTTAAGGGGATGAGAGACAGGGGAACCAGTGAGTGTAGAACTGAACCCAGCCAGAGTCAGCACATTCAGGGGAGGAGAGGGAGGGGAACCAGTGAGTGTAGAACTGAACCCAGCCAGAGTCAGCACCTTCAGGGGAGGAGAGGGAGGGGAACCAGTGAGTGTAGAAATGAACCCAGCCAGAGTCGGCACCTTCAGGGGAGGAGAGGGAGGGGAACCAGTGAGTGTAGAACTGAACCCAGCCAGAGTCAACAACATCAGGGGAGGAGAGGGAGGGGAACCAGTGAGTGTAGAAATGAACCCAGCCAGAGTCAGCACCTTCAGGGGAGGAGAGAGAGGGGGACCAGTGAGTGTAGAACTGAACCCAGCCAGAGTCAGCACCTTCAGGGGAGGAGAGGGAGGAGAATCAGTGAGTGTAGAACTGAACCCAGCCAGAGTCATCACCTTCAGGGGAGGAGAGCGAGGAGAACCAGTGAGTGTAGAACTGAACCCAGTCAGAGTCAGCACCTTCAGGGGAGGAGAGAGAGGGGAACCAGTGAGTGTAGAACTGAACCCAGCTAGAGTCAGCACCTACAGGGGAGGAAAGGGTGGGGAACCAGTGAGTGTAGAACTGAACCCAGCCAGAGTCAGCACCTTCAGGGGAGGAGAGAGAGGAACCAGTGAGTGTAGAATTGAACCCAGCCAGAGTCAGCACCTTCAGGGGAGGAGAGAGAGAGGAACCAGTGAGTTTAGAACTAAACCAGCCAGAGTGAGCACCTTCAGGGGAGGAGAGGGAGGGGAACCAGTGAGTGTAGAACTGAACCCAGCCAGAGTCAGCACCTTCAGGGGAGGAGAGGGAGAGGAACCAATGTGTGTAGAACTGAACCCAGTCAGAGTCAGCACCTTCAGGGGAGGAGAGGGAGGGGAACCAGTGAGTGTAGAACTGAACCCAGCAAGAGTCAGCACCTTCAGGGGAGGAGAGGGAGGGGAACAAGTGAGTGTAGAACTGAACACAGCCAGAGTCAGCCCCTTCAGGGGAGGGGAACCATTGAGTGTTGAACTGAACCCAGCCAGAGTCAGCACCTTCAGGGGAGGAGAGAGAGGGGAACCAGTGAATGTAGTACTGAACCCAGCCAGAGGCAGCACCTTCAGGGGAGGAGAGGGAGGGGAACCAATGAGTGTAGAACTGAACCCAGCCAGTCAGCACCTTCAGGGGAGGTGAGGGAGGGGAACCATTGAGTATAAAACTGAAGCCATCCAGAGTCGGCACCTTCAGGGGAGGAGAGGGAGGGGAACCAGTGAATGTAGAACTGAACCCAGCCAGAGTCAGTACCTTCAGGGGAGGAGAGGGAGGGGAACCAGTGAGTGTAGAACTGAACCCAGCAAGAGTCAGCACCTTCAGGGGAGGAGAGGGAGGGGAACAAGTGAGTGTAGAAATGAACCCAGCCAGAGTCAGCACCTTCAGGGGAGGAGAGGGAGGGGAACCACTGAGTGTAGAACTGAACCTAGCCAGAGTCAGCACCTTCAGGGGATGAGAGGGAGGGGGTCCAGTGAGTGTAGAACTGAACCCAGCCAGAGTCAGCACCTTCAAGGGAGGAGAGGGAGGGGAACCAGTGAGTGTAAAACTGAACCCAGCCAGAGTCAGCACCTTCAGGGGAGGAGAGGGAGGCGAACCACTGAGTGTAAAACTGAACCCAGCCAGAGACAGCACCTTCAAGGGAGGAGAGGGAGGGGAACCAGTGAGTGTAAAAGTGAACCCAGCCAGAGTCAGCACCTTCAGGAGAGGAGAGGGAGGAGAACCAGTGAGTGTGGAACTGAACCCAGCCAGAGGCAGCACCTTCAGGGGAGGAGAGGGAGGAGAACCAGTGAGTGTAAAACTGAACCCAGCCAGAGTCAGCACCTTCAGGGGAGGAGAGGGAGGGGAACCAGTGAGTGTAAAACTGAACCCAGCCAGAGACAGCACCTTCAAGGGAGGAGAGGGAGGGGAACCAGTGAGTGTAAAACTGAACCCAGCCAGAGTCAGCACCTTCAGGGGAGGAGACGGGCTGGAACCAGTGAGTGTAGAACTGAACCCAGCCAGAGTCAGCACCTTCAGGGGCGGAGAGGGAGGGGAACAAGTGAGTGTAGAACTGAACCCGGCCAGAGTCAGCACCTTCAGGGGAGGAGAGCGAGGGGAACCAATGAGTGTAGAACTGAACCCAGCCAGAGTCAGCACTTTCAGGGGAGGAGAGGGAGGGGAACCAGTGAGTGTAGAACTGAACCCAGCCAGAGTCAGCACCTTAAGGGGATGAGAGACGGGGGAACCAGTGAGTGTAGAACTGAACCCAGCCAGAGTCAGCACATTCAGGGGAGGAGAGGGAGGGGAACCAGTGAGTGTAGAACTGAACCCAGCCAGAGTCAGCACCTTCAGGGGAGGAGGGAGGGGAACCAGTCAGTGTAGAACTGAACCCAGCCAGAGTCAGCACCTTCAGGGGAGGAGAGGGAGGGGAACCAGTGAGTGTAGAACTGAACCCAGCCAGAGTCAACAACATCAGGGGAGGAGAGGGAGGGGAACCAGTGAGTGTAGAAATGAACCCAGCCAGAGTCAGCACCTTCAGGGGAGGAGAGGGAGGGGAACCAGTGAGTGTAGAACTGAACCCAGCCAGACTCAGCACCTTCAGGGGAGGAGAGAGAGGGGGACCAGTGAGTGTAGAACTGAACCCAGCCAGAGTCAGCACCTTCAGGGGAGGAGAGGGAGGGGAATCAGTGAGTGTCGAACTGAACCCAGCCAGAGTCAGCACCTTCAGGGGAGGAGAGCGAGGAGAACCAGTGAGTGTAGAACTGAACCCAGCCAGAGTCAGCACCTTCAGGGGAGGAGAGAGAGGGGAACCAGTGAGTGTAGAACTGAACCCAGCCAGAGTCAACAACATCAGGGGAGGAGAGGGAGGGGAACCAGTGAGTGTAGAAATGAACCCAGCCAGAGTCAGCACCTTCAGGGGAGGAGAGGGAGGGGAACCAGTGAGTGTAGAACTGAACCCAGCCAGAGTCAGCACCTTCAGGGGAGGAGAGGGAGGGGAACCAGTGAGTGCAGAACTGAACCCAGCCAGACTCAGCACCTTCAGGGGAGGAGAGAGAGGGGGACCAGTGAGTGTAGAACTGAACCCAGCCAGAGTCAGCACCTTCAGGGGAGGAGAGGGAGGGGAATCAGTGAGTGTCGAACTGAACCCAGCCAGAGTCAGCACCTTCAGGGGAGGAGAGCGAGGAGAACCAGAGAGTGTAGGACTGAACCCCGCCAGAGTCAGCACCTTCAGGGGAGGAGAGAGAGGGGGACCAGTGAGTGTAGAACTGAACCCAGCCAGAGTCAGCACCTTCAGGGGAGGAGAGCGAGGAGAACCAGTGAGTGTAGAACTGAACCCAGCCAGACTCAGCACCTTCAGGGGAGGAGAGAGAGGGGGACCAGTGAGTGTAGAACTGAACCCAGCCAGAGTCAGCACCTTCAGGGGAGGAGAGGGAGGGGAATCAGTGAGTGTCGAACTGAACCCAGCCAGAGTCAGCACCTTCAGGGGAGGAGAGCGAGGAGAACCAGTGAGTGTAGAACTGAACCCAGTCAGAGTCAGCACCTTCAGGGGAGGAGAGAGAGGGGAACCAGTGAGTGTAGAACTGAACCCAGCTAGAGTCAGCACCTACAGGGGAGGAAAGGGTGGGGAACCAGTGAGTGTAGAACTGAACCCAGCCAGAGTCAGCACCTTCAGGGGAGGAGAGAGAGGAACCAGTGAGTGTAGAATTGAACCCAGCCAGAGTCAGCACCTTCAGGGGAGGAGAGAGAGAGGAACCAGTGAGTTTAGAACTAAACCAGCCAGAGTGAGCACCTTCAGGGGAGGAGAGGGAGGGGAACCAGTGAGTGTAGAACTGAACCCAGCCAGTGTCAGCACCTTCAGGGGAGGAGAGGGAGAGGAACCAATGTGTGTAGAACTGAACCCAGTCAGAGTCAGCACCTTCAGGGGAGGAGAGGGAGGGGAACAAGTGAGTGTAGAACTGAACCCAGCCAGAGTCAGCCCCTTCAGGGGAGGGGAACCATTGAGTGTTGAACTGAACCCAGCCAGAGTCAGCACCTTCAGGGGAGGAGAGAGAGGGGAACCAGTGAATGTAGTACTGAACCCAGCCAGAGGCAGCACCTTCAGGGGAGGAGAGGGAGGGGAACCATTGAGTATAAAACTGAAGCCATCCAGAGTTGGCACCTTCAGGGGATGAGAGGGAGGGGGTCCAGTGAATGTAGAACTGAACCCAGCCAGAGCCAGCACCTTCAGGGGAGGAGAGGGAGGGGAACCAGTGAGTGTAGAACTGAACCCAGCAAGAGTCAGCACCTTCAGGGGAGGAGAGGGAGGGGAACAAGTGAGTGTAGAAATGAACCCAGCCGGTGTCAGCACCTTCAGGGGAGGAGAGGGAGGTGAACCAGTGAGTGTAGAACTGAACCTAGCCTGAGTCAGCACCTTCAGGGGAGGAGAGGGAGGGGAACCAGTGAGTGTAGAACTGAACCCAGCCAGAGTCAGCACCTTCAGGGGAGGAGAGGGAGGGGAACCAGTGAGTGTAGAACTGAACCCAGCAAGAGTCAGCACCTTCAGGGGAGGAGAGCGAGGGGAACCAGTGAGTGTAGAACTGAACCTAGCCTGAGTCAGCACCTTCAGGGGAGGAGAGGGAGGGGAATCAGTGAGTGTAGAACTGAACCCAGCCAGAGTCAGCACCTTCAGGGGAGGAGAGGGAGGGGAACAAGTGAGTGTAGAAATGAACCCAGCCGGTGTCAGCACCTTCAGGGGAGGAGAGGGAGGGGAACCAGTGAGTGTAGAACTGAACCTAGCCTGAGTCAGCACCTTCAGGGGAGGAGAGGGAGGGGAACCAGTGAGTGTAGAACTGAACCCAGCAAGAGTCAGCACCTTCAGGGGAGTAGAGGGAGGGGAACCAGTGACTATAGAACTGAACCCAGCCACAGTCAGCCCCTTCAGGGGAGGGGAACCAGTGAGTTTTGAACTGAACCCAGCCAGAGTCAGCACCTTCAGGGGAGGAGAGAGAGGGGAACCAGTGAATGTAGAACTGAACCCAGCCAGAATCAGCACCTTCAGGGGAGGAGAGGGGGGGGAACCAGTGAGTGTAGAACTGAACCCAGCCAGTCAGCACCTTCAGGGGAGGTGAGGGAGGGGAACCAATGAGTGTAGAACTGAACCCAGCCAGAGTCAGCACCTTCAGGGGAGGAGAGAGAGGGAAACCAGTGAGTGTGGAACTGAACCCAACCAGAGTCAGCATCTTCAGGGGAGGAGAGGGAGGGGAACCAGTGAGTGTAAAGCTGAACCCAGCCAGAGTCAGCACCTTCAGGGGAGGAGAGGGAGAGGAACCAATGTGTGTAGAACTGAACCCAGCCAGAATCAGCACCATCAGGGGAGGAGAGGGAGGGGAACCAGAGAGTGGGGAACTGAACCCAGCCAGAGTCAGCACCTTCAGGGGAGGAGAGGGAGGGGAATCAGTGAGTGTAGAACTGAACCCAGCCAGAGTCAGCACCTTCAGGGGAGGAGAGGGAGGGGAACCAGTGAGTGTAGAACTGAAACTAGCCAGAGTCAACACCTTCAGGGGAGTACAGGGAGGGGAACCAGTGACTATAGAACTGAACCCAGCCAGAGTCAGCCCCTTCAGGGGAGGGGAACCATTGAGTGTTGAACTGAACCCAGCCAGAGTCAGCACCTTCAGGGGAGGAGAGAGAGGGGAACCAGTGAGTGTAGAACTGAACCCAGCCAGAGTCGGCACCTTCAGGGGAGGAGAGGGAGGGGAACCAGTGAGTGTAGAACTGAACCCAGCCAGAGTCAACAACATCAGGGGAGGAGAGGGAGGGGAACCAGTGAGTGTAGAAATGAACCCAGCCAGAGTCAGCACCTTCAGGGGAGGAGAGGGAGGGGAACCAGTGAGTGTAGAACTGAACCCAGCCAGACTCAGCACCTTCAGGGGAGGAGAGAGAGGGGGACCAGTGAGTGTAGAACTGAACCCAGCCAGAGTCAGCACCTTCAGGGGAGGAGAGGGAGGGGAATCAGTGAGTGTAGAACTGAACCCAGCCAGAGTCATCACCTTCAGGGGAGGAGAGCGAGGAGAACCAGTGAGTGTAGAACTGAACCCAGTCAGATCCAGCACCTTCAGGGGAGGAGAGAGAGGGGAACCAGTGAGTGTAGAACTGAACCCAGCTAGAGTCAGCACCTACAGGGGAGGAAAGGGTGGGGAACCAGTGAGTGTAGAACTGAACCCAGCCAGAGTCAGCACCTTCAGGGGAGGAGAGAGAGGAACCAGTGAGTGTAGAATTGAACCCAGCCAGAGTCAGCACCTTCAGGGGAGGAGAGAGAGAGGAACCAGTGAGTTTAGAACTAAACCAGCCAGAGTGAGCACCTTCAGGGGAGGAGAGGGAGGGGAACCAGTGAGTGTAGAACTGAACCCAGCCAGTGACAGCACCTTCAGGGGAGGAGAGGGAGAGGAACCAATGTGTGTAGAACTGAACCCAGTCAGAGTCAGCACCTTCAGGGGAGGAGAGGGAGGGGAACCAGTGAGTGTAGAACTGAACCCAGCAAGAGTCAGCACCTTCAGGGGAGGAGAGGGAGGGGAACAAGTGAGTGTAGAACTGAACCCAGCCAGAGTCAGCCCCTTCAGGGGAGGGGAACCATTGAGTGTTGAACTGAACCCAGCCAGAGTCAGCACCTTCAGGGGAGGAGAGAGAGGGGAACCAGTGAATGTAGTACTGAACCCAGCCAGAGGCAGCACCTTCAGGGGAGGAGAGGGAGGGGAACCAATGAGTGTAGAACTGAACCCAGTCAGAGTCAGCACCTTCAGGGGAGGTGAGGGAGGGGAACCATTGAGTATAAAACTGAAGCCATCCAGAGTTGGCACCTTCAGGGGAGGAGAGGGAGGGGAACCAGTGAGTGTAGAACTGAACCCAGCCAGAGTCAGCACCTTCAGCGGAGGAGAGGGAGGGGGTCCAGTGAATGTAGAACTGAACCCAGCCAGAGCCAGCACCTTCAGGGGAGGAGAGGGAGGGGAACCAGTGAGTGTAGAACTGAACCCAGCCAGAATCAGCACCTTCAGGGGAGGAGAGGGAGGGGAACCAGTGAGTGTAGAACTGAACCCAGCAAGAGTCAGCACCTTCAGGGGAGTAGAGGGAGGGGAACCAGTGACTATAGAACTGAACCCAGCCAGAGTCAGCACCTTCAGGGGAGGAGAGGGAGGGGAACAAGTGAGTGTAGAAATGAACCCAGCCAGAGTCAGCACCTTCAGGGGAGGAGAGGGAGGGGAACCAGTGAGTGTAGAACTGAACCTAGCCTGAGTCAGCACCTTCAGGGGAGGAGAGAGAGGGGAAACAGTGAGTGTAGAACTGAACCCAGCCAGAGTCAGCACCTTCAGGGGAGTAGAGGGAGGGGAACCAGTGACTATAGAACTGAACCCAGCCACAGTCAGCCCCTTCAGGGGAGGGGAACCAGTGAGTTTTGAACTGAACCCAGCCAGAGTCAGCACCTTCAGGGGAGGAGAGAGAGGGGAACCAGTGAATGTAGAACTGAACCCAGCCAGAATCAGCACCTTCAGGGGAGGAGAGGGGGGGGAACCAGTGAGTGTAGAACTGAACCCAGCCAGAGTCAGCACCTTCAGGGGAGGACAGAGAGGGGAACCAGTGAGTGTGGAACTGAACCCAACCAGAGTCAGCATCTTCAGGGGAGGAGAGAGAGGGGGACCAGTGAGTGTAGAGCTGAACCCAGCCAGAATCAGCACCGTCAGGGGAGGAGAGGGAGGGGAACCAGAGAGTGTAGAACAGAACCCAGCCAGAGTCAGCACCTTCAGGGGAGGAGAGGGAGGGGAACCAGTGAGTGTAGAACAGAACCCAGCCAGAGTCAGCACCTTCAGGGGAGGAGAGGGAGGGGAACCAGTGAGTGTAGAACTGAAACTAGCCAGAGTCAACACCTTCAGGGGAGTACAGGGAGGGGAACCAGTGACTATAGAACTGAACCCAGCCAGAGTCAGCCCCTTCAGGGGAGGGGAACCATTGAGTGTTGAACTGAACCCAGCCAGAGTCAGCACCTTCAGGGGGGGAGAGAGAGGGGAACCAGTGAATGTAGTACTGAACCCAGCCAGAGGCAGCACCTTCAGCGGAGGAGAGGGAGGGGTACCAGTGAGTGTAGAACTGAACCCAGCCAGTCAGCACCTTCAGGGGAGGTGAGGGAGGGGAGCCAGTGACTGTAGAACTGAACCCAGCCGGAGTCAGCACCTTCAGGGGATGAGAGGGAGGGGGTCCAGTGAGTGTAGAACTGAACCCAGCCAGAGCCAGCACCTTCAGGGGAGGAGAGGGAGGGGAACCAGTGAGTGTAGAACTGAACCCAGCAATAGTCAGCACCTTCAGGGGAGGAGAGGGAGGGGAACAAGTGAGTGTAGAAATGAACCCAGCCAGAGTCAGCGCCTTCAGGGGAGCAGAGGGAGGGGAACCAGTGAGTGTAGAACTGAACCTAGCCAGAGTCAGCACCTTCAGGGGAGGAGAGAGAGGGGAAACAGTGAGTGTAGTACTGAACCCAGCCAGAGTCAGCCCCTTCAGGGGAGCAGTACCAGTGAGTGTTGAACTGAACCCAGCCAGAGTCAGCACCTTCAGGGGAGTAGAGGGAGGGGAACCAGTGACTATAGAACTGAACCCAGCCAGAGTCAGCACCTTCAGGGGAGGAGAGAGAGGGGAACCAGTGAATGTAGAACTGAACCCAGCCAGAATCAGCACCTTCAGGGGAGGAGAGGGAGGGGAACCAGTGAGTGTAGAACTGAACCCAGCCAGAGCCAGCACCTTCAGGGGAGGAGAGGGAGGGGAACCATTGAGTGTAGAACTGAACCCAGCAAGAGTCAGCACCTTCAGGGGAGGAGAGGGAGGGGAACAAGTGAGTGTAGAAGTGAAACCAGCCAGAGTCAGCACCTTCAGGGGAGGAGAGGGAGGGGAACCAGTGAGTGTAGAACTGAACCTAGCCAGAGTCAGCACCTTCAGGGGAGGAGAGAGAGGGGAAACAGTGAGTGTAGAACTGAACCCAGCCAGAGTCAGCACCTTCAGGGGAGTAGAGGGAGGGGAACCAGTGACTATAGAACTGAACCCAGCCAGAGTCAGCCCCTTCAGGGGAGGGGAACCAGTGAGTGTTGAACTGAACCCAGCCAGAGTCAGCACCTTCAGGGGAGGAGAGAGAGGGGAACCAGTGAATGTAGAACTGAACCCAGCCAGAATCAGCATCTTCAGGGGAGGAGAGGGAGGGGAACCAGTGAGTGTAGAACTGAACCCAGCCAGTCGGCACCTTCAGGGGAGGTGAGGGAGGGGAACCAATGAGTGTAGAACTGAACCCAGCCAGAGTCAGCACCTTCAGGGGAGGAGAGAGAGGGGAACCAGTGAGTGTGGAACTGAACCCAACCAGAGTCAGCATCTTCAGGGGAGGAGAGGGAGGGGAACCAGTGAGTGTAAAACTGAACCCAGCCAGAGTCAGCACCTTCAGGGGAGGAGAGGGAGGGGAACCAGTGAGTGTGGAACTGAACCCAGCCAGAGTCAGCACATTCAGGGGAGGAGAGGGAGGGGAACCAGTGAGTGTAGACCTAAACCCATCAAAAACAGCATTTTGAAGGATGTTATTGCATTGGAGAGAGTGCAGAGGAGCATCACCAGGATGTTACCTGGGCTGGAGCACTTCAGCTATGAAGAGAGACTGGACAGGCTGGGGTTGTTTTCCTTAGAGCAGAGAAGACTGAGGGGGACCTGACTGAGGTGTACAAAATTATGAGGGACCTAGATAGGGTAGATAGAAAGGAACTTTCCCCCTTAGTAGAGGGGTCAATAACAAGGGGGCATAGTTTCAAGATAAGTGGCAGGAGGTTTAGAGGGGATTTGGGGAAAACCTTTTTCACCCAGAGGGTGGTTGGAATCTGGAAATCACTGCCTGAAAGGATGGTAGAGGCAGGAACCCTCACAACATTCAAGAAGCATAGGGCTTGATGGCCTGCGTGGACATGATGGGCCGAAGGGCCTCTTTCTGTGCTGTATAAATCTGTGACTTTTTGACTATGAGAGGGAGGGGAACCAGTGAGTGTAGAACTGAACCCAGCTGGAGTCAGCCCATTCAGGGGAGGAGAGGGAGGGGAACCAGTGAGTGTAGGACTGAACCCAGCCAGAGACAGCACCTTCAGGGGAGGAGAGGAAGGGGATCCAGTGAGTGTAGGGCTGAACCGAGCCAGAGTCAGTACCTTCAGGGGAGGAGAGGGAGGGGAACCAGTGAATGTAGAACTGAACCCAGCCAGAGTCAGTACCTTCAGGGGAGGAGAGAGAGGGGAACCAGTGAGTGTAGAACTGAACCAGCCATTGTCAGCACCTTCAGGGGAGGAGAGAGAGGAACCAGTGACTGTAGAACTAAACCAGCCAGAGTCAGTACCTTCAGGGGAGGAGAGAGAGGTGGACCAGTGAGTGTAGAACTGAACCCAGCCAGAGTCAGCACCTTCAGGGGAGGAGAGGGAGGTGAACCAGTGAGTGTAGAACTGAACCCAGCCAGAGTCAGCCCCTTCAGGGGAGGAGAGGGAGGGGAACCAGTGAGTGTAGAACAGAACCCAGCCAGAGTCAGCACCTTCAGGGGAGGAGAGGGAGGGGAACCAGTGAGTGTAGAACTGAACCCAGCCAGAGTCAGCACCTCCAGGGGAGGAGATGGAGGGGAACCAATGAGTGTAGAACTGAACCCAGCCAGAGTCAGCACCTTCAGGGGAGGAGAGGGAAACCAGTGAGTTTAGAATTGAACCCAGCCAGAGTCAGCACCTTCAGGGGAGGAGAGGGAGGGGAACCAGTGAGTGTAGAATTGAACCTAGCCAGAGCCAGCACCTTCAGGGGAGGAGAGAGAGGGGAACCAGTGAATTTAGAACTGAACCAGCCAGAGTCAGCACCTTCAAGGGAGGAGACGGGCTGGAACCAGTGAGTGTAGAACTGAACCCAGCCAGAGTCAGCACCTTCAGGGGAGGAGAGCGAGGGGAACCAATGAGTGTAGAACTGAACCCAGCCAGAGTCAGCACCTTCAGGGGAGGAGAGGGAGGGGAACAAGTGAGTGTAGAACTGAACCCAGCCAGAGTCAGCACCTTAAAGGGAGGAGGGAGAGGGGAACCAGTGAGTGCAGAACTGAACCCAGCCAGAGTCAGCACCTTCAGGAGAGGAGGGAGAGGGGAACCAGTGAGTGTAGAACTGAACCCAGCTAGAGTCAGCACCTACAGGGGAGGAAAGGGTGGGGAACCAGTGAATGTAGAACTGAACCCAGCCCGAGCCAACAGCTTCAGGGGAGGAGAGGAAGGGGAACCACTGAGTGTAGAACTGAACCCAGCCAGAGTCAGCACCTTCAGGGGAGGAGAGAGAGGGGAACCAGTGAGTGTAGAACTGAACCCAGCTAGAGTCAGCACCTACAGGGGAGGAAAGGGTGGGGAACCAGTGAGTGTAGAACTGAACCCAGCCAGAGTCAGCACCTTCAGGGGAGGAGAGAGAGGAACCAGTGAGTGTAGAACTGAACCCAGCCAGAGTCAGCACCTTCAGGGGAGGAGAGAGAGAGGAACCACTGAGTTTAGAACTAAACCAGCCAGAGTGAGCACCTTCAGGGGAGGAGAGGGAGGGGAACCAGTGAGTGTAGAACTGAACCCAGCCAGAGTCAGCACCTTCAGGGGAGGAGAGGGAGAGGAACCAATGTGTGTAGAACTGAACCCAGCCAGAGCCAGCACCTTCAGGGGAGGAGAGAGAGGGGGACCAGTGAGTGTCGAACTGAACCCAGCCAGAGTCAGCACCTTCAGGGGAGGAGAGGGAGGGGAACCAGAGAGTGGGGAACTGAACCCAGCCAGAGTCAGCACCTTCAGGGGAGGAGAGGGAGGGGAATCAGTGAGTGTAGAACTGAACCCAGCCAGAGTCAGCACCTTCATGGGAGGAGAGGGAGGAGAACCAGTGAGTGTAGAACTGAACCCAGCCAGAGTAAGCACCTTCAGGGGAGGAGAGAGCGGGGAACCAGTGAGTGTAGAACTGAACCCAGCTAGAGTCAATACCTTCAGGGGAGGAGAGGGAGGGGAACCAGTGAGTGTAGAACAGAACCCAGCCAGAGTCAGCACCTTCAGGGGAGGAGAGAGAGGGGAACCAGTGAGTGTAGAACTGAACCCAGCCAGAGTCATTACCTTCAGGGGAGGAGAGGGAGGGGAACCAGCGAGTGTAGAACTGAACCCAGCCAGAGTCAGCACCTTCAGTGGAGGAGAGGGAGGGGAACCAATGAGTGTAGAACTGAACCCAGCCAGAGTCAGCACCTTCAGGGGAGGAGAGGGAGGAACCATTGAGTGTAGAACTGAACCCAGCCAGGGTCAGCACCTTCAGGGGAGGAGAGGGAGAGGAACCAGTGAGTGTAGAACTGAACCCAGCCAGATTCAGCACCTTCAGGGAAGGAGAGAGAGAGGAACCAGTGAGTGTAGAACTGAACCCAGCCAGAATCAGCACCTTCAGGGGAGGAGAGGGAGGGGAACCAGTGAGTGTAAAACTGAACCCAGCCAGAGGCAGCACCTTCAGGGGAGGAGAGGGAAACCAGTGAGTGTAGAACTGAACCCAGCCAGAGTCAGTACCTTCAGGGGAGGAGAGGGAGGGGAACCAGTGAGTGTAGAACTGAACCCAGCCAGAGTCAGCACCTTCAGGGGAGGAGAGGGAGGGGAACCAGTGAGTGTAGAACTGAACCCAGCCAGAGTCAGCACCTCCAGGGGAGGAGATGGAGGGGAACCAATGAGTGTAGAACTGAAATTGGCCAGAGTCAGCACATTCAGGGGAGGAGAGGGAAACCAGTGAGTGTAGAATTGAACCCAGCCAGAGTCAGCACCTTTAGGGGAGGAGAGGGAGGGGAACCAGTGAGTGTAGAACTGAACCCAGCTGGAGTCAGCACCTTCATGGGAGGAGAGGGAGGAGAACCAGTGAGTGTAGAACTGAACCCAGCCAGAGTAAGCACCTTCAGGGGAGGAGAGAGCGGGGAACCAGTGAGTGTAGAACTGAACCCAGCTAGAGTCAATACCTTCAGGGGAGGAGAGGGAGGGGAACCAGTGAGTGTAGAACAGAACCCAGCCAGAGTCAGCACCTTCAGGGGAGGAGAGAGAGGGGAACCAGTGAGTGTAGAACTGAACCCAGCCAGAGTCATTACCTTCAGGGGAGGAGAGGGAGTGGAACCAGCGAGTGTAGAACTGAACCCAGCCAGAGTCAGCACCTTCAGTGGAGGAGAGGGAGGGGAACCAATGAGTGTAGAACTGAACCCAGCCAGAGTCAGCACCTTCAGGGGAGGAGAGGGAGGAACCATTGAGTGTAGAACTGAACACAGCCAGGGTCAGCACCTTCAGGGGAGGAGAGGGAGAGGAACCAGTGAGTGTAGAACTGAACCCAGCCAGATTCAGCACCTTCAGGGGAGGAGAGAGAGAGGAACCAGTGAGTGTAGAACTGAACCCAGCCAGAATCAGCACCTTCAGGGGAGGAGAGGGAGGGGAACCAGTGAGTGTAAAACTGAACCCAGCCAGAGGCAGCACCTTCAGGGGAGGAGAGGGAAACCAGTGAGTGTAGAACTGAACCCAGCCAGAGTCAGCATCTTCAGGGGAGGAGAGGGAGGGGAACCAGTGAGTGTGGAACTGAACCCAGCCAGAGTCAGCACCTCCAGGGGAGGAGATGGAGGGGAACCAATGAGTGTAGAACTGAAATTGGCCAGAGTCAGCACATTCAGGGGAGGAGAGGGAAACCAGTGAGTGTAGAATTGAACCCAGCCAGAGTCAGCACCTTTAGGGGAGGAGAGGGAGGGGAACCAGTGAGTGTAGAACTGAACCCAGCTGGAGTCAGCCCCTTCAGGGGAGGGGGGGGAGAGGAACCAATGAGTGTCGAACTGAACCCAGCCAGAGTCAGCACCTTCAGGGGAGGAGAGGGAGGGGAACCAGTGTGTGTAGAACTGGACCCAGCCAGAGTCAGCACCTTCAGGGGAGGAGAGAGAGGGGAACCAGTGAGTTCAGAACTGAACCCAGCCAGAGTCAGCACCTTCAAGGGAGGAGACGAGCTGGAACCAGTGAGTGTAGAACTGAACCCAGCCAGAGTCAGCACCTTCAGGGGAGGAGAGGGAGGGGAACCAGTGAGTGTAGAACTGAACCCAGCCAGAGTCAGCACCTTCAGGGGAGGAGAGCGAGGGGAACCAATGAGTGTAGAACTGAACCCAGCCAGAGTCAGCACCTTCAGGGGAGGAGAGGGAGGGGAACCAGTGAGTGTAGAACTGAACCCAGCCAGAGTCAGCACCTTCAGGGGAGGAGAGGGTGGGGAACAAGTGAGTGTAGAACTGAACCCAGCCAGAGCCAGCACCTTAAAGGGAGGAGGGAGAGGGGAACCAGTGAGTGCAGAACTGAACCCAGCCAGAGTCAGCACTTTCAGGAGAGGAGGGAGAGGGGAAGCAGTGAATATAGAACTGAACCCAGCCAGAGTCAGCACCTTCAGGGGAGGAGAGAGAGGGGAACCAGTGAGTGTAGAACTGAACCCAGCTAGAGTCAGCACCTACAGGGGAAGAAAGGGTGCGGAACCAGTGAGTGTAGAACTGAACCCAGCCAGGGTCAGCACCTTCAGTGGAGGAGAGAGAGGAACCAGTGAGTGTAGAACTGAACCCAGCCAGAGTCAGCACCTTCAGGGGAGGAGAGAGAGAGGAACCAGTGAGTTTAGAACTAAACCAGCCAGAGTGAGCACCTTCAGGGGAGGAGAGGGAGGGGAACCAGTGAGTGTAGAACTGATCCCAGCCAGAGTCAGCACCTTCAGGGGAGGAGAGGGAGAGGAACCAATGTGTGTAGAACTGAACCCAGCCAGAGCCAGCACCTTCAGGGGAGGAGAGAGAGGGGGACCAGTGAGTCTAGAACTGAACCCAGCCAGAGTCAGCACCTTCAGGGGAGGAGAGGGAGGGGAACCAGAGAGTGGGGAACTGAACCCAGCCAGAGTCAGCACCTTCAGGTGAGGAGAGGGAGGGGAATCAGTGAGTGTAGAACTGAACCCAGCCAGAGTCAGCACTTTCATGGGAGGAGAGGGAGGAGAACCAGTGAGTGTAGAACTGAACCCAGCCAGAGTAAGCACCTTCAGGGGAGGAGAGAGCGGGGAACCAGTGAGTGTAGAACTGAACCCAGCCAGAGTCAATACCTTCAGGGGAGGAGAGGAAGGGGAACCAGTGAGTGTAGAACAGAACCCAGCCAGAGTCAGCACCTTCAGGGGAGGAGAGAGTGGGGAACCAGCGAGTGTAGAACTGAACCCAGCCAGAGTCATTACCTTCAGGGGAGGAGAGGGAGGGGAACCAGCGAGTGTAGAACAGAACCCAGCCAGAGTCAGCACCTTCAGTGGAGGAGAGGGAGGGGAACCAATGAGTGTAGAACTGAACTGAGCCAGAGTCAGCACCTTCAGGGGAGGAGAGGGAGGGAACCATTGAGTGTAGAACTGAACCCAGCCAGGGTCAGCACCTTCAGGGGAGGAGAGGGAGAGGAACCAGTGAGTGTAGAACTGAACCCAGCCAGATTCAGCACCTTCAGGGGAGGAGAGAGAGAGGAACCAGTGAGTGTAGAACTGAACCCAGCCAGAGTCAGCACCTTCAGGGGAGGAGAGGGAGGGGAACCAGTGAGTGTAAAACTGAACCCAGCCAGAGGCAGCACCTTCAGGGGAGGAGAGGGAAACCAGTGAGTGTAGAACTGAACCCAGCCAGAGTCAGCACCTTCAAGGCAGGGAGAAAATTTGACTGACGGGATAAATGTTGGAGACGGCACAGGAAGGAGCGAGAATCTGTGGGACGGGAATTTACAGCTTTGGGGAAGAAGAGAGGAAAGACTGTTGCACAGCAACTAGAATTGCCTGTCCTGAATTTCGACCCTGTATTTACGGTGATTACTTGTGTAACTTCCCTTTACAGGATATTAGAAGGGGAGGATTTGCAGGTGGGAAACTTAAACCAAACATCACGTCAAGATCTGACAGTCACGCAATTCATCAGGACCTAAATATAATTGGCCTTTGAATGTGGAAAGAGAAATGTTTGTCTCAATCTTTACACAACCTGAAAAACTTCGCACCATTCACAGCGGGGAGAAATCGTACACGTGTTCAGTGTGTGGATGAGGCTTCAACTGATCATCCAACCTGGAGAGACACAAGGACACCCGCACCATGGAGAAACCCTGGAAATGTGGGGATTGTGGGAAGGGATTCAATTACCCATCTGAGCTGGAAATGCACCATCGCACTCACACTGGGCAGAGGCCATTCACCTGCTCCATGTGTGGGAAGGGATCCACTCATTCATCCTACCTGCGGACACACCAGCGAGTTCACACTGGGGAGAGGCCATTCACCTGCTCCGAGTGTGGGAAGGGATTCAGTCAGTCATCCCACCTTCTGAGGCACCATCGTATTCACACAGAGGAGAGGACTTTTAAATGTTCTGACTGTGATATGAAGTATAAAAGCAGAAATGATCTTCAGAACCACCAATGCACTAACACTGGGGAGAGACCGTTCATCTGCTCCGTGTGTGGAAAGAGATTCACTCAGTCATCCACCCTGCTGAGACACCAGTGAGTTCACACTGGGGAGAGGCCATTCACCTGCTCTGAGTGTGGGAAGGGATTCACTTTGTCATCCAAGCTGTTTAATCACCAGCGAGTTCACACTGGGGAGAAGCCGTTCTCCTGCTCCATTTGTGGGAAGGGATTCACTCAGTCATACAACCTACTGAGACACCAGCAAGTTCACGATCGACTGCAGAGGTTGGATTCTGCTGTTATTGCTGCTGTTAACCACATCCAGGACTGAACCATGTTCACTCTGACAGTTGGGGTTTGTTTCTGCTGATGCTAATAACCCCTATAACTGGAGATTAATATTTTGAATAAATATTTAATAAATCAGCTTTGTTTCAAACACAGTGTGTCAAATATTTAATTTCTCTATGATAAGAGAAGACGGATAGAGTCATGGAGTTATACAGCACAGAAAGGGGCCCTTCGGCCCATCGTGTCTGTGCCGGCCAGCAAGCCCTGTCTATTCTAATCCTATTTTCCAGCACTTGGTCCGTAGCCTTGTATGCTATGGCATTCCAAGTGCTCATCTAAATGCTTCTTGAATGTTGTGAGGGTTCCGGCCTCTACCAGCCTCTCAGGCAGTGAGTTCCAGATTCCAACCACCCTCTGGGTGAAAATGTTTTTCCTCAAATGCCCTCTAAACCTCCTGCCCCTTACCTGGAAACTATGCCCCCTGGTTATTGACCCCTCTACTAAGGGGAAAAGTTCCCTTCTATCTACCCTACCTATGCCCCTCATAATTTTGTACACCTCAATCAGGTCCCCCCTCAGCCTTCTCTGCTCCAAGGAAAACAACCCCAGCCTGTCCAGTCTCTCTTCATAGCTGAAGCACTACAGCCCAGGTAACATCCTGGTGAATCTCCTCTGCAACCTCTCGAAAGCAATCACATCTCTCCTATAGTGTGGCGACCAGAACTGCACACAATATTCCAGCTGTGGCCTAACTAGCATTTTGTACAGCTCCATCATAACCTTCCTGCTCTTATATTCTATGCTTCAGCTAATGAAGGCAAGTATCCCATATGACTTTTTAACCACCTTATCTACCTGTCCTACTGCCTTCAGGGACCAATGTACATGCACACCAAGGTCCCTCTGATCCTCTGTCCTTCCGAGGATCCTACCATTCATTGTGTATTCCCTTGTCTTGTTAGTCCTCCCAAAATACATCACCGCACACTTTTCAGGATTAAATTCCATTTGCCACTGTCCTGCCCATCTAACCATCTCGCCTATATCGTCCTGTAGCCTCCTCGCTATTTACCACTCCACCAATTTCCATATCATCTGCGAACTTACTGATCATACCTCCTACATTCATATCTAAATCATTAATGTACACTACAAACAGCAAAGGTCCCAGCACCGATCCCTGTGATACACCACTGGACACAGGCTTCTAGTCACAAAAACAACCTTCGACCATCACCCTCTGCCTTCTGCCACTAAGCTAATTTTGGATCCAATGTGCCAAATTACCCTGGATCCCATGGGCTCTTACCTTCTTGACCAGTCTCCCATGTGGGATTTTGTTAAAAGCCTTACTGAAGTCATGTAGACTACATCAACTGCACGACCCTCATCCACACACCTAGTCACCCCCTCGAAAAATTCAATCAAATTGGTTAGACATGATCTCCTCCTGACAAAGCCATGTTGACTATCCTTGATTAATCCTTGCCTCTCCAAGTGGAGACTAATTCTGTCCCTCAGAATTTTTTTCCAATAATTTCCCTACCACTGATGTTAGGCACACTGGCCTGTAATTCCCTGGTTTATCCCTACTACCCTTCTTGAACAATGGTACTACGTTAGCTATTCTCCAGTCCTCTGGGACCTCCCCTGTGGCCAGAGAGGTTCTGAAAATTTCTGTCAGAGCCCCTGCAATCTCCCCCCTTGCCTCACACAGCAGCCTGGGATACATCCCATCAGGGCCTGGGGATTTATCTACTTTTAAGCCCGCTGAAACCACTAGTAACTCCTTCCTCTCAATACTAATTTGTTCAAGTATATCACAATCCCCTTGCCTGAATTCTATGCCTACATCGTCTTTCTCCACAGTGAACACAGATGCAAAATATTCATTTAAAACCTCACCTACATCTTCTGGCTCTACACACAGATTTCCACTTTGGTCCCTAATGGGCCCTACTCTTTCCCTGGTTATCCTCTTGCCCTTAATATACTTATAAAATACCTTGGGATTTTCCTTTATTTTGCCCGCCAGTGTTTTTTCATGCCCCCTCTTCGCTCTCCTAATTTCTTTTTTAAGTACCCCCTGCACTTTCTATACTCCTCTAGGGCTTCCACTGGTTTTAGTCCATTGTACCTGCCAAAAGCCTCCCTTTTTTCCTAATCCATTCTTGTATATCCCTTGACATCCAGGGTTCCCTGGGCTTGTTGGTCCCACCCTTGACCTTTACAGGAACATGTTGGCATTGTACTCTCTCTATTTCCTTTCTGAAAGACTCCCATTGCTCTGATGTGGATTTTCCTACAAGTAGCTGATCCCAGTCCATTTTGGCCAGATCCTGCCTTATCATATTAAAATCGGCCTTCCCCCAAATTAGAACCTTTATTTCCAGTCCATCTTTTTTCTTTTCCATGGCTACCTTTAATCTCACCGAATTATGGTCACTGTCACCAAAATGCTCTCCTACGGACACTTCTACCACTTGCCCAGCTTCATTCCCTAGAATAAGGTCCAGTACCGCCCCCTCTCTTGTAGAACTTTCTACATGCTGGCTCAAAAAGCTCTCCTGGATGCACGTAAAGAATTCTACACCCTCTAAGCCTTTCACACTCTGACTATCCCAGATAATATTGTGGAAGTTGAAATCCCCTACTATTATTACCCTATTATTTCTACACTTCCCTGAGATTTACCTACATATCTGTTCCTCTATCTCCCCCTGACTGTTTGGGGGCCTATAGTACACTCCCAGCAAAGTGCTTGCCCCCTTTTTGTTTTTAAGTTCTACCCATATGGCCTCATTAGAGGAACCCGCTAAAATATCATCCCTCCTTACAGCAGTAATTGATTCCTTGATTAATATTATGACACCCCCTCCTCTTTTACACCCCCCTCTGTCTCGCCTGAAGATTCTATACCCTGGAATATTGAGCTGCCAGTCCTGCCCCTCCCTCAACCATGTCTCTGTGATAGCAACAATATCATACTCCCATACTCAATTCATCTGCCTTACTCGCAAGACTCCTTGCATTAAAATAAATGCCATCCAGCCTTGCCATACTCCCTTGTGCCGTTACATATTTGCTCTGCCTTCCAGGCTGACTTGTTTTTTCCTCTATATTTAGCTGTGCATCACCCCCTACTATAGCTCCGCTCCATATCCCATCCCCCTGCCAAGTTAGTTTAAACCCCCCACCGCCCCCCCTCATAACAGTACTGGCAAACCTCCCCACAAGGATGTTGGTCCCGTTCCATTTCAGTTGCAACCTGTCCGACTTGTGCAGGTCCCACCTTCCCCAGAAGCAGACCCAGTGATCCAGGAAACTAAAGCCCTCCCTCCTGCACTAACTTTTTAGCCACGCATTCATCTGCTCTATCTTCCTGTTTTTATATTCACTAGCGGCATCTTCTTCCTTGGTAAAGACAGATGCAAAGTATTCATTTAGTACCTCAGCCATGCCCTGTCTCCATGCATTTAGTCTAATTTTTGGTTCCGAATCAGCCCCACCCTTCCTTCCCGTTTACTATTTATATGCCTATTGAAGACTTTTGGATTCCTTTTTATGTTAGCTGCCAGTCTTTTCTCATTCTCCCTCTTTTCCCCTCTTATTTCCTTTTTCACTTCCCCTCTGAACTTTTTGTATTCAGCCTGGTTCTCACTTGTATTCTCAACCTGACATCTGTCATATGCCCCTTTTTTCTGCTTTATCTTAATCTCTATCTCTTTCATCATCCAGGGAGCTCTGGCTTTGGTTGCCCTACCTTTCCCCCTCATGGGAATGTACCTCTACTGTACTCAAACCATCTCCTCTTCAAAGGCAGCCCATTGTTCAATGACAGTTTTGCCTGCCAGTCTTTGATTCCAATTTACCCAGGCCAGGTCGGTTTTTAACCCATTGAAATTGGCCCTCCTTTTTTAAATTTATTTATGGGATGTGGGCGTTGCTGGCAAGGCCAGCATTTATTGCCTGTTCCTAGTTGCCCTTGAGAAGGTGGTGGTGAGCCGTCTTCTTGAACTGCTGCAGTCGGTGTGGTGAAGGTACTCCCACAATGTTGTTAGGTAGGGCGTTCCAGGATTTTGACCCAGCGACGATGAAGGAATTGTGATATACTTCTAAGTCAGGATGGTGTGTGATTTGGAGGGGAACTTGGAGGGGAACTTGGAGGTGGTGGTGTTCCCCTGCGCCTGCTGCCCTTGTACTTCCAGGTGGAAGAGGTCGCGCGTTTCAGAGGTGCTGCCGAAGAAGCCTTGGCGAGTTGCTGCAGTGCATCTTGTAGGGAACGGTAGTGTGGTGGTAATGTCACTGGGCTAGTAATCCAAAGGCGTGGGCTAATAATCCAGAGATATGAATTCAAACTCCCACCACAGCAGCTGGGGAATTTAAAATTCAGTTAATTAAATAAATCTGGAATAAAAAAAAGTATCAATGATGGTAACCATGAAACTGTTGGTAGGTCGTAAAAAGCCACCTGATTTGCTGGTGTCCTTTAGGGCAGGAAATCTGCTATCCTTACCTGGTCTGGCCTATATGTGACTCCAGACCCACAGCAATGTGTTGGACTCCTCTGAAATGGCCTAGCAAGTCACTCAGTTGTAACAAACTGCTGCAGGAGTGTTTCAGCCAGTGGAGTATACCCATTGGCTTCAGTTTTACTCGGGCTCCTTGATACCACACTCAGTCAAATGCTGCCTTGATGTCAAGGGCAGTCACTCTCACCTCACCACTGGAATTCAGCTCCTTTGTCCATGTTTGGACCAAGGCAGTAATGAGCTGAGTGGTCTTGGTGGAACCTAAACTGGGCATCAGTGAGCAGGCTATTGGTGAGTAAGTGCCGCTTGATAGCACTGTCGATGACACCTTCCATCACTTTGCTGATGATTGAGTGTAGACTGATGGGATGGTAATTGGCCGGATTTGATTTGTCCTGCTTTTTATGGACAGGACAGACCTGGGCAGTTTTCCACATTGTCGGATCGATGCCAGTGTTGTAGCTGTACTGGAACAGCTTGGCTAGAGGCGCGGCTAACTCTGCAGCACAAGTTTTTAGCACGATAGCCGGGATGTTGTCGGGACCCATTGCCTTTCCTGTATCCAGTGCGCTCAGCCATTTCTTGATATCACGTGGAGTGAATCGAATTGGCTGAAGACTGGCTTCTGTGATGGGGGAACCTCAGGAGTAGGCCAATATGGATATCCACTTGGCACTTCTGACTGAAGATGGTTGCAAATGCTTCAGCCTTGTCTTTTGCACTCACGTGCTGGGCTCCACCATCATTGAGGATGGGGATATTCATGGAGCCTCCTCCTCCCATTAGTTGTTTAATGGTCCACCACCATTCATGGCTGGATGTGGCAGGACTGCAGAGCTTTGATCTGATCCGTTGATTGTGGGATCGCTTAGCCCTGTCTATAGCATGCTACTTCCACTTTTTAGCATGCATGTAGTCCGGTGTTGCAGCTTCCCCAGGTTGGCACCTCATTTGTAGGTACGCCTGGTGCTGCTCCTGGCATGCTCTTCTGCACTCCTTATTTAACCAGGGTTGGTCCCCTGGCTTGATGGTAATGGTAGAGTGAGGGATATGCAGGGCCATGAGGTTACAGATTGTGGTGGAATACAATTCTGCTGCTGCTGATGGTCCACAGTGCCTCATGGATGCCCACTTTTGAGCTGCTAGATCTGTTCTGAATCTATCCCATTTAGCATGGTGGTAGTGCCACACAACACGATGGAGGTTATCCTCAGTGCGAAGATGGGACTTCATCTCCACAATGACTGTGCGTTGGTCACTGCTACCAATGCTATCATGGACAGATGCATCTGCGACAGGTAGATTGGTGAGGACGAGGTTAAGTAGGGTTTTCCCTCGTGTTGGTTCTCTCACCACCTGTCGCAGGCCCAATCTGGCAGCTATGTCCTTCAGGACTTGGCCAGCTCGGTCAGTAGTGGTGCTAACGAGCCACTCTTGGTGATGGAGTCCCCCACCAAGAGTACATTTTGTGCCCTTGCTACTCTCAGTGCTTCTTCCAAGTGGTGTTCAACATGGCGGAATGCTGATTCATCAGCTGAGGGAGGGCGGTAGGTGGTAATCAGCAGAAGGTTTCCTTGCCCATGCTTGACCTGAAGCCATGAGACTTCATGGGGTCCGGAGTCAATGTTGAGGACTCCCAGGGCCACACCTCCACGACTGTATACCACAGTGCCGCCACCACCCCTGGTGGATCTGTCCTGTCGGTGGGACAGGACATACCCAGGGATGGTGATGGAGGAGTTCAGGACATTGGCTGAAAGGTATGATTCTGTGAGTATGACTATGTCAGGCTGTTGCTTGACTAGTCTGTGGGACAGCTCTCCCAATTTTGGCACAAGTCCCCAGGTGTTGGTGAGGAGGACGTTGCATGGTTGACTGGGCTGGGTGTGCCGTTACCATGTCCGTAGCCGGTGCCGAGGTCGATGCTGGGTGGTCCATCTGGTTTCATTCTTATTATGTTTTGTAGCGGTTAGTTACAGCTGAGTGACTCGCTGGGCCATTTCAGGGGGCAGTTACGAGTCAACCACATAACTGTGGGTCTGGAGTCACATATAGGCCAGACCAGGTAAGGGCAGCAGATTTCCTGCCCTAAAGGACATTAGTGAACCAGATGGGTTTTTACGACAATCCGATAGTTTCATGGTCACACTAGCTTTTTATTCCAGATTTATTTAATTAACTGAATTTAAATTCCCGAGCTGCCTTGGTGGGATTTGAAATAATCTAGAGTAAGAAAACGCCCAAAAATGGAACAGTCGGTAACAGAACATCAATGAGTCTTCTCTTATCATGGAGAAATCAAATATTCGAAACACTGTGTTTGAAACAAAGATGATTTATTACATATTTATACAGAATATTAATCTCCAGTTATAGGGGTTATTAACGTAGAAACATAGAAGATAGGAGAAGGAGTAGGCCATTCAGCCCCTTGAGCCTGCTCCACCATTCAATGAGATCATGGCTGATCATCCAAATTTAGTACCCTGTCCCTGCCTTCTCCCCATATCCCTTGATCCATTTAGCCTTAAGAAATATATCCAACTCCTTCTTGAATATATTTAATGAATTGGCCTCCACTGCCTTCTGTGGTAGAGAATTCCACAGGTTCACCACTCTCTGAGTGAAGAAATTCCTCCTCATCTCTGTCCTAAATGGCTTGCTCCTTATCCTTAGACTGTGACCACTGGTTCTGGACTCCCCAGCCATCGGGAACATCCTTCCTGCATCTAGTCTGTCCAGTCCTGTTAGAATTTTATAAGTTTCAATGAAATCCCCTCTCATTCTTCTAAACTCCAGCGAGTATAAGCCCAATCAACCCAATCTCTCCTCATACATCATTCCTGCCATCCCAGGTATCAGTCTGGTGAATCTTTGCTGCACTCCCTCCATGGCAAGAACATCCTTCCTCAGATAAGGCGACCAAAACTGCACATAATGCTTAAGGTGTGGTCTCACCAAGGCCCTGTACAACTGCAGCAAGACATCCTTGTTCTTGTACTCGAACCCTCTCGCTATGAAGGCCAACATACCATTTGCCTTCTTAACCACCTGCTGCACCTGCATGCTTACCTTCAGCGACTGGTGCACAAGGACACCCAGGTCTCGTTGCACTTTCCCTTCTCCCAGCCTATTGCCGTTCAGATAATAATCTGCTTTCCTGTTTTTGCCACCAAAGTGGATAACCTCACAGTTATCCACATTATACTGCATCTGCCATGTTTCTGCCGAATCACCCAACCTGTCCAAATCATACTGGAGTTTCTCGACATCCTCCTCACAGCACACACGCGCACCCAGCTTTGTGTCACCTGCAAACTTGGAGATATTACATCTAGTTCCCTCGTCTAGATCATTTATATATATTGTGAATAGCTGGGGTCCGAGGACTGATCCCTGCGATACCCCACTAGTCGCTGCCTGCCACTTGGAAAAAGAGCCGTTTGTTCCAACTCTTTGCTTCCTGTCTGCCAACCAGTTATCTATCCAAGTCAATACCTTGCCCCCAATCCCATGTGCCTTAAATTTACATGCTAATCTCTTATGCGGGACCTTATTGAAAGCCTTCTGAAAGTCCAAATACAACACATCCACTGGAAGAGAGCAGCTGGGACACATTTCTAACAGGCCTCGAGATTAACCCGCACGGAGCCTTTGCTGTCAGTGAAGAGAGACGAGAAAGACCAAAGTGCCGTTTGCCCCTCTCAGTGTGGCCCTGAAGGACTGTGTCCAGGCTGAAGTTCTGTTCCCGCCGTACGATCCTCCCCCAGATTGTCCTTTCTGAGCTCCAGCCAGGTGATGCCGAACGCTCAGGTGGGAAAGACGAAAATCTACAACAATGTGTTTAAAACAAAGCTGATTTATCTGACATCTATAAAAGAAAGACTTGTATTTCTACAGCGCCTTTCACGACCTCAGGACATCCCAGAGCGCTTTACAGGCAATGAAGTACTTTTCAATTGTAGTCACTGTTGTAATGTAGGAAATGTGGCAGCCAATTTGTAGACAACAAGCTCCTACAAAAATCAACGTGATAATGACCAGGTAATCTTGCTTTTTTGTTATGTTGATTGAAGGATAAATATTGGCCAGGACACCGGGGATAACTCCCCTGCTCTTCTTCAAAATAGTGCCATGGGATATTTTCCGTCCACCTGAGAGAGCAGATGGGGCCTCGGTTTAACGTCTCCGGAATATTATCCAGAATATTAAATACCACCCCAGTTATAGGGGTTATTAACATCAGCAGAAACAAACCCCAACTGTCAGAATGATCACGGTTCAGTCCTGGATGTGATTAACAGCAACAATAACAGCAGAATCCAACCCCTGCAGTCACTTGTGAACTCGCTGGTGTCTCAGCAGGTCGGATGAATCAGTGAATCTCTTCCCACACACAGAGCAAGTGAACAGCCTCTCCCCAGTGTGAACATGCTGGTGTTTCAGTAGTTAGGATGAATGGGCGAATCCCTTCCCACACATGGAGCAGGTGAACGGCCTCGCCCCAGTGTGAACTCGCTGGTGTGTCAGCAGATCCTTTATGCTTTTAAAGCACTTCTCGCAGTCAGAACATTTAAAAGGTCTCTCATCAGTGTGAACAAGCTGGTGTTTAGTGAGCTGGGATGACTGAGTGAATCCCTTTCCACACACGGAGCAGGTGAATGGCCTCTCCCCAGTGTGAGTGCGCTGGTGTACAGTGAGGTCAGATGATCACCTGAACCCAGTCCCACAGCGAGAGCACCTGAACGGTCTCTCGTCAGTGTGAACACGTTGATGGCATGTCAGTTCCTCGGAACTTTTATAGCACTTCCCGCAGTCCAGGCATTTAAAAGGTCTCTTGTCTGTGTGAACTCACCGGTACTTCAACAGGGCAGAGGAATGAGTGCATCCCTTCCCACACTCGGGGCAGGTGAACAGTGTCTCCCCATGTTGTATCTTTGCTTTAATGCATTCAATCAGGCATGTAGATACGTCGAATTAAATCAGAGTCAGGCAGACAGGCTTATAACTGCGATGTTCACTTTATTGCGTAAAAGAGCCGACTGCCGTTTTCCCGGGTAATTCCAATAATGCAATGCACATTACATTACTGTATTGACTGGTGTCAAACTTGCAATCAATACACGACATCCCCCTTTTCTTTGGAAACAAACTTGCAGTTTACGAACAGTTGCTTACAATAACACTGCATAACTTATTTGGTTTATAAACTTTTTACAAACTTGTGTCTTACCACACAACTAAATAATTCCCAGGTTTAAACATTTAACATCACCCATGCAGTTCTCGCACAGTTTATGTTGTGACATAATCAGACAGTCTTTGGGGTTTTCTTTTAACCCTTTGAGGTCTGGCTGTATTGGGTATGTCTGACATGTTGGTGTCAGTGGGTATTGCCTGTGTCACAGTGGTATGTGTGTCAGGGTCTACTATACTGTCCTCAGTCCCTTGTGTTTCCTCCTGCTCATGGAGTGTCTCCTTTGGTCCATTGGTTCTGTATTTCTTCATAAATGTAGTGTTTCTTGAGTAGCGTGCTCCGTCTGGGGATTCTACTACTGCTTGACTCCCTGTTTTACTCAAAACTTTGTGGGGTGTGGCATTAAAAGGAGTTGTGAGCTTGTCCACTTTGTCCTGCCGTACCAGCACCGTGTCGCCAACTTCCACCTCTGAGTATTGTGTTCTCCGCTGTTCATCTGCGTACAGTTTGGACTTGCCTTTTTGTTCTGCGTCCCGGTCACGTACTTCCATGTCTGCACGCGACTCTGTGATGTCTGGCAGCTTTCCTCTCATTTTCCATTTAAAGAGCAGCTCTGCCGGGTTCTTTCCTGTCGTGGTATGGTCAATGCTCCTGTACACAGTCACATATTTTCTAAGTTCACGTTTCCAATCTAGTCCTTCTGACTGAGTAATTCTGATTCTCTTCATCAGCGATGCATTCTGGCACTCGACTTCTCTGTTAGCCTGAGCCCATTGTAGGGGGTTTTTTCCTGCTCTCTTGCCCGTTCTGGCCTCCTGCCAGGCTTCATGCAAGAATTACCCTTGAGTGGTTCGACCCACTCCCCCTACGGTTCTAGGCCTTGGACTTAGATGCAGAGAACAGTAGTGCAGAGAAAAGGACTCAATAGACCAGGCTGAATAGCACGAAATGGATGCTTTTATTTTTAAACAGTTTGAAGCATTACAAAATACATGTCATAGGCACAGATTAAAGTAACTACAATCATGCACAAATTTAAGAACTTGACTCTATGGAAATGGGGAACACACGGCACATCGTAAAAGGGGAAACACATTACGATTTCCCTTAACTCCCTCCCCTATGCCTAAACTAAGTTTCGACCTGGGGAACCTGGGATCATGCTCACCACTCTCGAAATCATGAGAAAGGGGGGGGTTCGCAGCCTTTTTGGCACCGCTTTCCGTCGTCACGTGGATTTGGAAACTTCTGGCGCAGTCGATATTCTCTCTCTCTCTCTCTCTCGAGGCGATGGGGTAGACACAGCCTCGATGAGCGCTCGTCAAGGTTGAGATCCACTAAGCCTGTCGTGGATTTTTGTTCGTGGAGTAGAACAACAACCCAATGGGATGTTGAGACACGGAAGTGTCAGGCCCGGACTGTCCTTTTGTCTCCGGCCTGGTCGGTTCTCCAGAGGGTTTCTTCTCCGTCGGCCTGAGTCGTCGATGATCTCCCGACCCCAGTACCCGGGCCACCCTCGTCGTCTTCTCGTCGTGGCCGAGCCTTGTTTGGCTGAACACCGACCACGTTGTCTTTTTACCGAAACCATCCGTCTTTAAAAAGACGAAAACGTTTTCATCGATTCTGCATCTGCCGAAGTGGAAGAGGCGCCGATCCTGGCACTGTCTGAAGAAGTTGAAGTAACGTATATGGACTTTCAATCCATAGTTATACTCTTTTGGAACAGTCTTATCTCCCGCCAAATCATAGTCCTGTCTTTGTATTAATTTTGGCGGGCAGAAATCTCTGCAGGGGCGCTTTGTCTTGTAACGGAGCCGGTGATAACTTAAACTGGCCTTCCTGGCCGATAATGCCTTTTAATGTCTTTTGCATTGTCACCGCGGCTCGGTTCGCATATTGATCGGTCCGGAGATTTTCCTTGATGGCTGCTAAACGGTTTTTCCTTTGTACCATAAATGGGTATGAGTGATTTTGCATTGTCCGCCCATATCTTGATGGGCCCCATCCTGTACTTGTAATCCATTGAATATGTATGCTGTTCCTCTGAGTTTCGGTTCCCAGATACTGGCTTTCGCGGGCTCACTGTCTTCAATCCACAAGCCTGTCTGCCTTGCAGTAACAGAAATAAAATGGTTCAGAAACTGATCACGGGGCCTGGCGGCCATTTTGTATGCCCTTTTATCAAAGGTTTTTCTGTGCAAGCTTACTTTGGTCAATAAACAGTCTTATTTTATCCAGTTTTCTTGCGTGATTTTTGCTGAAAATTGCGAATCTTACAGGCCCCCCTGTGATACTGATAGCTTGCTTAAAGTATCAATAATCCTTGATGAGCAAATTTTCCCTGATTCCCCACATCCAAACATTCCTGGCACTTAGCTATCTATGACCCTCACGACACATGCAGTTCCCATTTCCGCAGAAAACAAAAATTACCTTTTGTACATTTGGACAATCATAGACAGCGTATTTTAAACTATAACACATTCACTTGTCAGATGTGCGGGGGTTGATACCCTCTGGCACCATCTGCATGCACCTTTTATTAATCCAAAAAAACTTAAGAACGACTAATAACATAACAATACTTATTTCCTTATAACCCAAAACAATCACAAAAAAATTTAAAATGCAGGGACGTTTAATCTTATACTAGCAGCTTAGAGTGGGGTATCTGCTTCCCCCATTTGCACATAGCGTTCTCTCCATTCTCCTGTGTTCTCATGCCTCTGGAGGCGTTTGCCTCTTTTGCAATGCACGAAGAGCAAAAATATCACAATCAAAACCTGACATACTACTAGGATATGGGATGCTATTCTAATCCAGGCGGGGACCTCTATGTTGGTGAACAAGTCCCACCATGGTGGGATGGTTATGTCCAATATGTCTTTTCCTATCTCTAAAGTCTTCTGCTCCAGTGTGTAGAAATGTTTCTGTGAAATTATAACGGCTTTTAAAATCTTGGTGAGGTGTTCGGGAAGAGGGGGAATGACATAACCAAAATGCGCGACAAATCATTGTAAGCCTGTGAAATTCTCTTTGATAGTGATGTGAACGGTGGAGGGCGCAGGAATGGGAACAATTCGTTGTTGTGCCACTTGAACCTCGGCCCTGGGTTTGAAACAGAAACTGCTATCACCGACCGAACACCACTCGTGTTGTCCATATCGGTACTGAGGCGCTGCAGTGGTGACGCAGTATGTCCCACCCCCGATATATGCTACCTGTGGGGGCACATGGTCCTCTGCCATTGCCTCCATGGTGCAATTCACCGGCTTTGCACTAGCAGTCCTGAACCCGCACTGCGGTTTCAGAAAGGCGTTCAAGTGCTGGGGACACAGGATGATGTGTGCTCCCCGGCTCCGACATCCCGAGAGGTCGGTGCCTGTCATCGTACGCTCCCATCTGATGACGTAAGGCGGGACCGCTGCATAACGAATGTGTGCGCCCCCCCGAATGACTCCAATGTTCTCTACTCTGTACACCGGGGCGGGCTTTGCTGCGGGACCCAACACCGGCATTCTTACTCCCATAATAGTGTGATTTGAATGTCCGCAGTCCACTGGGACTGGGTATGCTTCTGCGGCTAGTCTGAGCTGGCACGGGCTTAATGCATTCTCAAAAGGGTGGAGCACTTGCAAGTGCTTGTTGCTGATCCAGGACGGGACCAAACCCTGTTTTAAATCCTCAAGATTACTACGGCCCTCACCCAGTAACCACGCCCCATACAGCACACAGGCCTCGTTTTGCGCAGCTTGATCGGACGCATTCCGATCCTCCTTAATGAGTGCATTTACCGTTCTCGCGTGTTTCTCCAGCTCAGCAATTATGTCCTTAAAGTGTAGTGTCATGGCCTGGTCCTCATGCAACTCAGAACCCACTACCTTGTTTTCGTCTGTCAATATGTTCCTTAACTGGGCTTTTAAACCGTTGATCTGTGTCTGCAGCTCCACGTTATCTAGAGCGTTGACAACAGATGTCCCGGTATTAAAAGCAGTGAATATGTCATTTACAGTACCCCTTCTTTGCCTCCCGACTCGATCCAAAACTTCTGGCGGTGTGGTGTATAATTTGTCTCTGTCGATGTCGGCAAAGTCAAATTCGTAAAATTGTCTAAACATACGGGTTAACAGGACCTGGTATAATTGTTCTGTTTCTTTGGGACACCACTCCGGCAATCTTACCTCAGTGAGATTTAAAATCACTGAGGCCACCGCGTAGTGTACCCCTTGGTACAGCACCTGACCGGTGGGTACCAATACTAAACCGTTCCCGGGTCCCTTGGTGGTGGTTGGGCACCCTCCTTTCTGGGCTAGTGCTACCGGAAGCGTGGGCAGGGGCTTGCGTGGGCGGGTGATGAGTTCAGTGGCGTTCACCGGAATAGGGGAGTATGGGGCTCCGCACGCTCGAGTGCTAACATCCCATCTCATCCCCTTCCCTTCATCCTGCCACTGCATCTGGAAGAAGATGGACACGCCCTTGGGGCAGACGTGTCTCGAACCCCACATACAGACATATATTCCCTCATCTGGTTCCCACCATTTGTCCCAACACACACGTAATTGTCCGTGAGTTCCCGTAATAGTCCGATGGGTATTATTACCCAGTCGCTCCCACTCGACCGTAGAGTTTCTCATGTCCTTTCCCAGCTTTCGTAGCCACCACCATCGCCTTAGTGGTACGTTCCCATTGCACACCAGACAAATCCTCTTTCCCACGGTGATGCTGACTCTGGGCGCAAGGATCCTCACTCGAGGGCACGTTAACGAAGTCTCTTGGTAGGCAAAACCGAAGTTGCTGGAATATTCCGTGGAATTTGTTCCCAACCAACCTGGCCATCTCCCTTGGTGGAAGTAGGTGGCGGTTTCCTCAACCTCTCACTTCCCCGTCCCATCCGTTGCGATGGGGGCCGTGTCCTCGGAGCATCCGAAAATGATGACGTCCTTGGTGCGGCCTCGGTAGGCCCACCCGCACCCGATCGCCATGAACGCGATGAAAATCCTTTCCATCATATCCCAGGTTTCTGTAACCAACAAAATGATGTAGCCGGGCTCCCGATAGGTGCTGGCCTAAATTAATTGGACGCGCGGGTTCCTGGACCCCGCTCCCTAACAAACACACATACCGGGCAGACCTCAAAATTGTACTCTTAACACCACATACTTTACATTCCTTAAAACTATGACCATAATTACCTAACTTAACTTATGTACAGCGCCGCCCTCCGTGGGGCGGCTTTCCGAATCCCTGTGAGGCCTGTCGTGTGCCACACCCTGCGGTGGGGCTGCATTGATCTTTGGCTTTGATCCCCCGCAGCCTGTCGCTGCTGAACGGGGATCATGCCTTCCTGGGGCTGCTCTAAACCGTGGTTGGGAAGGATGGGGAGAACCTGGCCAAAATTTTCTGGGCTGTGGCGCTCGAGCCGACCTACGAGGGGCTGCTTTGGGTTGGGCTCCCGGGGCCGATGGACCGGGGGTTGGGACTGTTACCGTCACAGCCTGTGGTTCCTCCACAGCTGCCGGCTCCAGCTCCCCTTCCTCAGGCTCCACCCCCCCGGGGTCGGGATCTGTGGCTTCTGACTCCACCTCACCTGTCCCTACAGGTAGTGGATCTCCACCCCCATTCCCTACCTCCCCCAAGCTTGAGTCGAGGGCGGGATCGTCGCCCTCTGACTCTTCCTCCTCCATGACTGGGTCTAAGGCGGGGTCGAGCTGTTCGTGCTCTCTCCTGCCTAAATCCCATTCAAAAGATGAGACCTCCCACTCCAATGGGATGGCCTCTCCCTTTACGCAGGCTACGGTACCAGCCTGTGTGGTCTGTGACTCTGTTACAGGCTGAGGATCTTTGTTCTCCGACCTGGTCCCCTTTGATGGCCCTTGTGCACCCGATTTAAATAGTTTACACTGGTTGACGTGAAACCATTTGGTACGTCGGGGCGTTTTCACTGCATAAACCATGGGGCTGGCCTTGTCCACAATGCTGTAGGGCCCCATGTACAGTGGTTCAAAACTCCCTACCCTGGCGTAGTTTCGGACCATGACCTGGTCTCTGACTACCCACTCTTGTTGTTTCCGAGGTTCCAACAACAGTTTATTTCCCTGGTGCTGTCTTCCCATGTTCCCAGTCGCCTGCCCATAAATCTGTCTCAGGCGCTCCAAAAGGGTTTGGGCGAATTTGTCCCGTTTCACCTCTCGGAGCTGGCCCTCAGTGAGCACCGGGGCTAGCACATGGGTGGGTGTTCGCATGATCCTTCCAGTCATTAACTCGTGCGGGGAATACCACGTGCTTTTGGACTGGCTGGCTCGGATCCCCATGAGGACTAAAGGCAGGACCTCCGCCCATTTCTGGGGCGAGCCCATTGTCTCTTTCCTCAGCTTTTCCTTGAGGGTCCGATTCATACGCTCAACAATCCCGGATGACTGGGGATTGTATGCTACGTGCCACTTTCCCTCAATGCCCAAGAGCATGAGGGCGTTCTGCATTACTTGACCGGTGAACTGACTCCCCTGGTCGGACTCTACAAAACGGGGGAGTCCCCACCATGAGAACACTTCCCGAATCAAGATCTTTGCAGTACCCAGTGCCGTAGCTGTTCTGCACGGGAAGGCTTCTACCCATTTGGTGAACACATCTACCAGGACAAGGCAGTACTTATAGCCTCCCTGGGCGGCGGGCAGGGGCCCTATGTAGTCGACCTGAATCGACTGCCATGGTCCCTCTACCTTCCTGATGTGCCCCATGGGCACCTTCCTTTTGTGGGGGTCTGGGTTGTTAGCAGCACACACAAGACAGCTTGCGCAGAACTCGCGGACATCGTCCCGAAGTCCCGGCCACCTACCCGCCTGCTCCACCCATTGCCAGGTGACCTCAGGTCCGGGGTGTCCCGCTCCTGGACCCTCGTGGGCCAATTGCAGGAATTCCCTCCGGTGCTGCTGCGGCACAACCCACTGCTCCTCTCGGAACAGCATACCTTCTTTGACTGTGAGGGCTGCCGTACTGTACGGACCTTCTACCTGTTTGCCCTCTGTGATGGCTTTTAGGACTGCTTTTAGGGCGGGATCCAGGGTTTGGACGGTCTTTAGGTCTGGGGGCGGTGTCACCCCTGTGTTCCCGGGAATTCCCTCCCTGCCTTGGATCGCCGCCACGGGTCCGGGTTCGTATGGGTCCCAGAGAATGCCGTTGCGGGCACGCTCCCTGGCTAGCGCATCCGCCTGCTGGTTGCCCTGACTGCGGGGTTCTGTGGAGGAGTGAGACTTCACCTTATGGATGAACACCTCTCCTTTCTCCCCCACAGCTGCTAGGATCTTCTCCAGCAAGGGCTTAACTGTTAAAGGCCGCCCGTCCGCGGAGGTGTACCCGCGTCGGGACCAAATGGCGAGGTACTCTGTACACGAATTGCACGTGAACATGCTGTCTGAGCAAATCGTGTATGGGGTTGGGAAAATCTCGGGGTGGGTAACCACGTACGCCACCGCGGACAGTTCAGCCTGCTGCGCGCTCATAGTGCTGGGGAGCTTAATTGCCAGGGCAATGTTTGCCGCAGGGTCATAAACTCCACACCCTGTGAGTCGCTTGCCATCAGCTACAGTGCTAGAACCGTCTACGTAGATCTCACGGCCTGTGGGATGTATCCCGGCCCGTAAACCTATGTTAACTTCCCATACCCATTCTACGGAACATTGATGGGCTGTCCCGGGATATGCCATATTGGCTGCGAGCCTTGGCGCGCAGAGGCCTTTAACTTTGAGATCCATCTGGGAAAGGGGGAGGGTCCAGCGCGCAATCCGAGCGCTGCTTACGGTCCCATCCTTAATCCTCCCATCCAGAAGCATCTTCGTGGGGGTGTGATGGGTGAGGAGCGTAACGGGAGAGGTCCCTGTGAAGATCACTGATCTGTTCACAGCCCAATGCGTGGCCAGGAGATGCCGTTCGCAATTGGAGAAACTCCTCTCCACATCCGTGAGCACCCTGGAGGAATAAACTACTGGTCTTAGCTTGCCGTGCCGCTCTTGGAGCAGCACTGCGCTCAGGCTGTCCCCACTAGCGGCTACCTCCAGAAAGAACTCCTCTCCCCCATCTATGGCCCCTAGGGCTGGCGCGGTCTGCAGATCTCTTTTCAACTTCTCGAACGCTGCCTGGCACCCCTTGTCCCAAGACCACTCGACTCCCTTGTGTAAGAGTCGAAGTAGCGGGGCCGCTGTGGCAGCATAGTCCTCGATGAAATCTCTGCAGTACCCGGTCAATCCCAAAAAGGACCTTACACCCGTTACTGTGTTGGGAATCGGCAGATCTTGTATAGATTCCCGCCTGGCCTTATCTATGGCTCTTTCTCCCTCGCGGATGGCCAGACCCAGGAATTTGACTTCCTGCTGGCCGATCTGGGCTTTCTTTGGGTTTACTTTGAAACCCTTCCTTTCTAACAGTTCCAACAATTCGGCTAACAGTGGGCCGTGCTGCTCCCTTGTATCTGTGAACAGGAGTAAGTCGTCCACATACTGCACTATCTGGTTGGGCTGGCTGAACTCTTTCAAACTCCCCGCCATGCACTGATGGAAAATGCTGGGGCTGTTGTGAAAACCCTGTGGTAAGCAGTTCCAAGTGTACTGTTACCCTTTGAATGTAAAGGCAAACTTGTACTGGTCCTCCCGCCGCAGCGGAATGGACCAAAAACCGTTCGAGATGTCCAGCACCGTGAATGTGGTCGCCGATGCTGGAATACTCCCTATTAAGTCTGCAACTGCTGCTACCGTGGGCGCGCAGGCCGGGATATTACTATTGAGGACTCTGTAGTCCACCGTGGCTCTCCACGAAGTGTCCGGTTTCTTTACCGGCCATAATGGGGAGTTTACATGGGTGGCTATCGTCCTCAACATGCCCTGCTGTACCAATGAAGATATTGCTGTCTCCATGTCGGGTTCTGCCTCCTTGGGGAAATTATACTGCTTTTGGGGTCGGATCATGGGGTCCCCGTCTACGCTGACTTCGAACCCAGTGACTCTCCCGCAGTCGTGCTTGTGGGTGGCGAACGCGGTCAGATTTTCTGACACACACGCCTGCAAGTCCGTTGGGACGTTTGTTATCATGAGCTCGAGATCGTAACCACCTGACGGCTTCATAGTGCACAGGGCCCCCTTTTCTTCCTTCCCCGGGATTACGACTACCTTACCTAAACCGCCCTCGGCTCCCCAGAGACAGTGATTTCTCAGGTCCACGAGGATCCCGTGTTCCACCAAGAAATCAGCCCCGAGGATGCCTTTTCCCCCCCCCTCATTCCACTTCAATAGGATGCACGTCCATGTGGTGTGGAGTGCTCCCAACCGAATGGAGAGCGGGAGGGAGTACGCGCCAGCCTGTTCTCTACCTGTGAAACCCGCTACTAAATATGGAGCCTGGGCGGACAGAGGTGAGGCAAAAGGTTTGTCCGTGTGGATCACGATACACGAAGCTCCCGTATCCAACAGGTAACTACCCCTTTGTTTCTCCACCTCCATCTCCACCACAGGTCTTCTCCAAGCGTCATAGCGGAGCGGACACAAGTAGACGGGCTGCGCGGGCGTCAGTCATTTAGGTGCTTCGGCTGGGGTCTCGGGGGCGATAGGGCTGTTAGCAACTGCTACCTTCCCCTGCCAGGTCATCAGAGACCGCATAGTCTCCAAGACTGACTCGATCGCAGCGGGGTCCACAACCGCACCACCCCCTTTAGTTGGGGCAGAGGCTACGGTTGGGTTCTGGACTGGTGTTGGGGCAGCGGCCTGCACTTGTGGTTGTGCTGGTGTTGGGTAAACTCTCGGGCCGTTGGCGACTCGGGCTTGGGCTTGATCTTGGGCTGCGGCGAACGCTCTCTCCCTCTTATCCTTCCAAGGATTCCTACAGTCCTTGTGGCAATGACCCTCCTTCCCACACCCGTAACAACTGCTATTGGCTTGAGGAGGGCGATTTCCCTCCTGACGCCATTCCCTATTAGCAGAGGCTGCGGGCCTCACCTCATGCACCTTTCCTTTTACAACAGGCGTTTTCTTGCCCTTGTTATTCCTATAACTGATCGTGAGCTGATCTAGCACTAGATCCTCCATGGAGCGGGCGTTGGTGGGGTCAAACCATGCTTTGGCCTGTTCCTTCACTACTGGCAGGCAACCTGCTACCAGGCACCAAAGCCAGTGAGCCCTTTGTTCGCCATCCAGCCCGGCCCGGGCCGGCCCGCCCGGGCAGCTGCGCCGATACACTGGCCACAACCTGTCGGCGAAAACCCGTGGGGGTTCTCCCTCTAGCTGCACTGTCTTTTCTAAATGGAGGAACGGAGTTCCATCCCCCTCTCCCATGATCTCCAGAATCTCATCCCGTAGCAACTCATAATCCCTGTGCCCTCTCTTGCTCTCGTCAGGGAGACACTGGAGGAGCGAACTGTCCAGGGAGAACAGCAGCATTTTAGACTGTTCAACCCTGTCGCAGTCATTGACTGCTGCGGTCTGCTCCACGTCCCTGAAATGCACGGAGGGATCTCCTGACTCGGAGAGTTTTGGGATGTGACTTATCACCTCTCTTAGCTGTCGTGCGCTATGAGGCATTAAGGGGTCCGTCATCGCCATTTTCTTCATTTGGACCGAGCTTCCAGTGCCTCGTTGGACACAACGGTGCTGGCCCCGACTCTACTGTCTGGGGTTGCTCTACCTCAGGGCTCTCTTCCTCTACCGCCTCCGTCTCCTGTCCCGGAGTCCAAGACTCCTCATAGGCAGGAGGCGCAGAGGGTTCGGGGGTTGGTACCCCAACTGCCTCTTGTGGAATCGGTCTTTTGGATTCCTTGGCTAGCAACAGCTGACTCGCTGGTGGATTTATGAGACACACCAACCCGTTTGCCTTCGCTAGGGCCTTTCTCAGGTCCTCTAGCTCCCGGCGGCAAGCGCTGTGGTCGGTGTTCTCAGATCTATCCTCCATGGCCATCTTATATGCTGCCCTGGCTCCCAGGAGCTTTTCCTCTTGGGCATCTACTTGTTTGGCTAGATGGAAACACCTCTCTCTCATTCTACCTTCACTGGCCTTGGCCTCAACGACCTGACATTTTAAATATTCTACCCGGGTTTCGTGGCAGCGAATTACGGAGCGGCGTTCCTGATTCAGCGCGTCAAGCGATTCAATCAGTTTTTGACCTCCCGCAACCTTTTCCTCTACGTCTTTAAGCAAGCCGTTGATCTGGACTGTCTGTGCTGCAACTACCTGGCCCAAAAGCTGGACTTGCTTCTTGTAGCACATCAGCCAGACCGCCTTTTCTACAGATTTCTTATGCTCTCTACCCGCTGTCCACTTGATGGCTGCGTCTAGCGGGCGCCTATCCCTTAATGGATCAGATATCCATTGTTTTGTGAGGTTAACTTTTCCGAAAACATAATCTGCTATTCTTTCATCCATCACATTTCGTTTATTCAGATCTTGATCTAACACACTACTTTCCTGCTGCCAAGGTCCTGCCGCGGTCGCCATTTCTGTAGGGGTTTTTTTCCTGCTCTCTTGCCCGTTCTGGCCTCCTGCCAGGCTTCGTGCAAGAATTACCCTTGAGTGGTTCGACCCACTCCCCCTACGGTTCTAGACCTTGGACTTAGATGCAGAGAAAAGTAGTGCAGAGAAAAGGACTCAATAGACCAGGCTGAATAGCACAAAATGGATGCTTTTATTTTTAAACAGTTTGAAGCATTACAAAATACATGTCATAGGCACAGATTAAAGTAACTACAATCATGCACAAATTTAAGAACTTGACTCTATGGAAATGGGGAACACACGGCACATCGTAAAAGGGGAAACACATTACGATTTCCCTTAACTCCCTCCCCTATACCTAAACTAAGTTTCGACCTGGGGAACCTGGGATCATGCTCACCACTCTCGAAATCGCGAGAAAGGGGGGGGGTTCGCAGCCTTTTTGGCACCGCTTTCCGTCGTCACGTGGATTTGGAAACTTCTGGCGCAGTCGATATTCTCTCTCTCTCTCTCGAGGCGATGGGGTAGACACAGCCTCGATGAGCGCTCGTCAAGGTTGAGATCCACTAAGCCTGTCATGGATTTTTGTTCGTGGAGTAGAACAACAACCCAATGGGATGTTGAGACACGGAAGTGTCAGGCCCGGACTGTCCTTTTGTCTCCGGCCTGGTCGGTTCTCCAGAGGGTTTCTTCTCCGTCGGCCTGGGTCATCGATGATCTCCCGACCCCAGTACCCGGGCCACCCTCGTCGTCTTCTCGTCGTGGCCGAGCCTTGTTTGGCTGAACACCGACCACGTTGTCTTTTTACCGAAACCGTCCGTCTTTAAAAAGACGAAAACGTTTTCATCGATTCTGCATCTGCCGAAGTGGAAGAGGCGCCGATCCTGGCACCGTCCGAAGAAGTTGAAGTAACGTATATGGACTTTCAATCCATAGTTATACTCTTTTGGAACAGTCTTATCTCCCGCCAAATCATAGTCCTGTCTTTGTATTAATTTTGGCGGGCAGAAATCTCTGCAGGGGCGCTTTGTCTTGTAACGGAGCCGGTGATAACTTAAACTGGCCTTCCTGGCTGATAATGTCTTTTAATGTCTTTTGCATTGTCACCGCGGCTCGGTTCGCATATTGATCGGTCCGGAGATTTTCCTTGATGGCTGCTAAATGGTTTTTCCTTTGTACCATAAATGGGTATGAGTGATTTTGCATTGTCCGCCCATATCTTGATGGGCCCCATCCTGTACTTGTAATCCATTGAATATGTATGCTGTTCCTCTGAGTTTCGGTTCCCAGATACTGGCTTTCGCGGGCTCACTGTCTTCAATCCACAAGCCTGTCTGGCTTGCAGTAACAGAAATAAAATGGTTCAGAAACTGATCACGGGGCCTGGTGGCCATTTTGTATGCCCTTTTATCAAAGGTTTTTCTGTGCAAGCTTACTTTGGTCAATAAACAGTCTTATTTTATCCAGTTTTCTTGCGTGATTTTTGCTGAAAATTGCGAATCTTACACCATTTTGCTGTCATTTTCAGGTGTTTGATCCCGTTGTTTTCACAGTATTCTTTGAATAATTCAGATCTGAATTGGGGACCATTATCAGATTTGCAGGTGATTGGCAAACCATGACGGCTGAAGATTGACTCTAAACTATCAATAACCTTCTCTGTTGTTGTGGAGGTCATGATGTCATATTCATAGTAGCGACTATAATAATCAACTACCACAAGAATGGAGTGGTTGGATGGCAAGGGTCCCAGTAAGTCTATAGCTACATCCTGCAGGGGCCCTCCGGTAATGGTGTTGCTCTCAACGGTTCAGGTGGGTCGGGTCTGGCTACTATCTGACAGCCGTGGCATGCTTTACAGTGTTTTTCAGCTGCCTTGTCCATGCCAGTCCACCAAACCTTGGTTCTGAGATGTTGCTTTGTTCCACCTATTCCCAAGTGTCCTTCATGTGCTAACACCAGGGCTCGTGCATGTAACACTGTGGGTAGCACGATGCGTGTTCCCCGAAGAACTAGGTACCCCACTATGCACAGCTCGTTTGCAATTGCTGCATAAGCTTTACAGTTCTCAAAATGTCCATTTGTGATTGCCTTCTGTACCTCAATCAGCTCTGAGTTGGTAGCAGAGGCTTCCTCCACCTCTCTAGTAGTGAGTGCTTTTGGCGTCGCACTCACAGCTACAAATCTCATGTATTCATCTGAGCCATGAGAATGTCTCTCCTGTTTTGCTGTCTCCCCCAGCAATCGTAACAGTGGGTCTGCAATGTTTTGCTTGCCTGGAATGTGTACCACCTTAAAATTGTACGGCTGTAATCTAAGTACCCATCTCTCTATACGGGCACAAGGTTTAGAGTGTGGGCCGTATATCACTTGTAATGGCTTATGGTCAGTTACCAAGTTAAATTTTCGACCATACACATATGGATGCAGCCTCTCATAAGCCCATACAAGAGCTAAGGCCTCTCTCTCTGTTTGAGAGTATTTCCTCTCACAGTCTGTTAAACTACGACTTACATAGCATATTGGCACCTCTTGTCCCTGTTGGTCCTGAACTAGTACTGCGCCTAAACCTACAGGACTGGCATCTGCTATCACCTTGGTTGGTGCGTCCTTATCAAAATATGCTAAAGTGCCGGCTCTGGCCAACTCTTCCTTGAGTGCACTGAATGACTGTCTCTGTTGTGATCCAAATTTAAATGGTGTGTCTTTTCTCGTCAGGCGTCGCAGTGGCTCTGATAGCATTGCAAACTGTGGGATGAATCTGCTACTGTACCCAACGAGTCCCAAGAAACTCCTCACCTCTGTAGCATTCTCTCGTTCCCGAGCTTCTGCCACTGCTCGCACTCTCTCTGCTGTTGGTCTGATGCCCTTTTCAGACAACAGGATTCCCGTGAAAATCAATCGGTCCATGTTGAATTGGCACTTCTCTGAGTTTAGTGTCAATCCACTTTCCATTAGTCTGGTCATGACAGCGTGCAGGCATCTGTCGTGCGTTTCCTGGTCGTGTGCATGCACGATAATGTCGTCTGAGATGTTTTCAACACCCTCTATTCCAGCTAAGGCATTAGCTATCTCGTGCTGAATTGCTCACCAGCTGAAGATACACCGAATATCAGCCTCTTGTACCTGTATACTCCGTTATGTACTGCAAACGTTGTGATTTCTCATGACTCAGGGGTCAGTTCTAGCTGGTGATAACCCCATTTTAGGTCTAGCTTACTAAACACCGTCGAGCCGTTCATACCTTGGAGTATCTCATCAATGGTGGGGATTGGATATCGTTCCCTCACTATTGCCTGGTTTGCTCGTCTCATGTCTAGGCATAACCTTACATCCTTATCCACTTTTGGTACAATAACCGCAGGATTTACCCATGGGGCGGGGCCAGTTACAGGTTCGATAATGTCCATGTCCCTCAGTTGTTTTATTTTGGCCTCTACTGTCCCCCTTAAGTTGAATGCGAGTCAGCAGAGAGTGCTGTGAGTTTGGGTAAGTGTGTGAGTTCTTTAATTGTTATTTCTCTTTAAATCATTCTTGATAAGATTACTTAAGCAGTTTAAGTAAAGGGGAAAAGTTAAATATTTGGGATTCTGTTGGTTTAAGAAGAGTAAAACAAGGTTACACTGCAGTAGGAGTAAATTGGCACAGCAGGCAGTGGAAACCAGTTTTCTAACCAATCAGCAGGGGTGACTCATTTGGCTGTAAACAAACAAACAGTATAAAAAGACCAGGCTAGTGCGAGCAAGCACTGAGTGCGAGTCAGCAGAGAGTGCTGTGAGTTTGGGTAAGTGTGTGAGTTCTTTAATTGTTATTTCTCTTTAAATCATTCTTGATAAGATTACTTAAGCAGTTTAAGTAAAGGGGAAAAGTTAAATATTTGGGATTCTGTTGGTTTAAGAAGAGTAAAACAAGGTTACACTGCAGTAGGAGTAAATTGGCACAGCAGGCAGTGGAAACCAGTTTTCCAACCAATCAGCAGGGGTGACTCATTTGGCTGTAAACAAACAAACAGTATAAAAAGACCAGGCTAGTGTGAGCAAGCACTGAGTGCGAGTCAGCAGAGAGTGCTGTGAGTTTGGGTAAGTGTGTGAGTTCTTTAATTGTTATTTCTCTGTAAATCATTCTTGATAGGATTACTTAAGCAGTTTAAGTAAAGGGGAAAAGTTAAATATTTGGGATTCTGTTGGTTTAAGAAGAGTAAAACAAGGTTACACTGCAGTAGGAGTAAATTGGCACAGCAGGCAGTGGAAACCAGTTTTCTAACCAATCAGCAGGGGTGACTCATTTGGCTGTAAACAAACAAACAGTATAAAAAGACCAGGCTAGTGCGAGCAAGCACTGAGTGCGAGTCAGCAGAGAGTGCTGTGAGTTTGGGTAAGTGTGGGAGTTCTTTAATTGTTATTTCTCTTTAAATCATTCTTGAAAAGATTACTTAAGCAGTTTAAGTAAAGGGGAAAAGTTAAATATTTGGGATTCTGTTGGTTTAAGAAGAGTAAAACAAGGTTACACTGCAGTAGGAGTAAATTGGCACAGCAGGCAGTGGAAACCAGTTTTCTAACCAATCAGCAGGGGTGACTCATTTGGCTGTAAACAAACAAACAGTATAAAAAGACCAGGCTAGTGCGAGCAAGCACTGAGTGCGAGTCAGCAGAGAGTGCTGTGAGTTTGGGTAAGTGTGTGAGTTCTTTAATTGTTATTTCTCTTTAAATCATTCTTGATAAGATTACTTAAGCAGTTTAAGTAAAGGGGAAAAGTTAAATATTTGGGATTCTGTTGGTTTAAGAAGAGTAAAACAAGGTTACACTGCAGTAGGAGTAAATTGGCACAGCAGGCAGTGGAAACCAGTTTTCTAACCAATCAGCAGGGGTGACTCATTTTGCTGTAAACAAACAAACAGTATAAAAAGACCAGGCTAGGGCATGCAAGCACTGAGTGCGAGTCAGCAGAGAGTGCTGTGAGTTTGGGTAAGTGTGAGTTCTTTAATTGTTATTTCTCTTTAAATCATTCTTGATAAGATTACTTAAGCAGTTTAAGTAAAGGGGAAAAGTTACATATTTGGGATTCTGTTGGTTTAAGAAGAGTAAAACAAGGTTACACTGCAGTAGGAGTAAATTGGCACAGCAGGCAGTGGAAACCAGTTTTGTAACCAATCAGCAGGGGTGACTCATTTGGCTGTAAACAAACAAACATATAGAAACATAGAAACTAGGAGCAGGAGTAGGCCATTCGGCCCTTCGAGCCTGCTCCGCCATTCAACGAGATCATGGCTGATCATCCAAACCCTAGCACCCGGTCCCTACACTGACAGCCATCCCACCCAAGCCCTATCCCCGTTACCCCACGTATTTAATCCCCCCTAACACTAAGGGCCAATTTTTTATCATGGCCAATCAACCTAACCCGCACATCTTTGGACTCTGGGAGGAAACCGGAGCACCCAGAGAAAACACACGCAAACACGGGGAGAATGTGTAAACTCCACACAGACAGTCACCCGAGGCCGGATTTGAACACGGGTCCCTGGCGCTGTGAGGCAACAGTGCTAACCACTATGCCACCATGCTATATAACAGTATAAAAAGACCAGCTAGTGCGAGCAAGCACTGAGTGCAAGTCAGCAGAGAGTGCTGTGAGTTTGGGTAAGTGTGTGAGTTAGGGTAAGTGGGGTGTTAGGTGCTCTTTTCAAACTTTAACTCTGTGGGTTGTAGTTAATAAGGCCTTTCTGGTGCAGAGTGACTGTTGGTAAACCATTTAACTGGTGTAATTAGAGGGACGGATTTAAATTAAATCCAATTAATTAAAGGGGATACTAGCATCTATAATCGGGCAGAGGGTGTCCATAACTAACAATAAAAAATGTAATTAATTACATAGAATGCAGCAGGTGATGTGTTCCTGTTACGAGATGTGGGAGCCAATGAACCCCATTGAGGCTCACGGTGATTACGTCTGTGACAAGTGTCTGCTGCTACGGGAACTCCAGCTCTGTGTTGATGAGCTGGAGTCTGAGCTTCAGACACTGCGACACATCAGGGAGGGGGAGAAGTACCTGGAATCTGTGTATCAGGATGTGATCACACCTATGAAGTTAATTAATTCAGATGTAGCACATGGTCAGGGACAGGACGGTGTGACTACAAGTGAGGCAGCTACGGGGATCCAGGAGGTAGAGCTGGAGGAGCCGCAGCCCTTGCTCTTGTCCAGCAGGTTCGAGGTTCTTACTCCCTGTGGGGACGGGAGCAGGGACTGCAGGGAGGATGAGCAACCTGGCCACAGCACCGTGGAACGGGGGGCCATTCAAAAGGGGGGAGTAAATAGAAATGTTGTAGTGGTAGGGGATAGTATTATTAGGGGGATAGATAGAGTTCTCTGCAGCCGAGAGCGAGAGTACCGAAGGCTGTGTTGCCTACCCGGTGCCAGGGTTAAGGACATCTCCTCTGGGCTGGAAAGAAACTTGCAGTGGGAGGGGATGGATCCAGTTGTCGTGGTCCAGGTTGGTACAAACGACGTAGATAGGACTAGGAAGCCAGTTCTGTTAAAGGAGTATGAGCAGCTAGGGGTCAAATTAAAAAACAGAACCTCAAGGGTAATAATCTCTGGATTATTACCTGAGCCACGAGCAAATTTGGCTAGGACAAATAAAATTAGAGAGTTAAATGCGTGGCTCAAAGACTGGTGTGGGAGAAATGGGTTTTGCTTCCTGGGACACTGGCACCAGTACTGGGGCAGGAGGGAGCTGTTCTGTTGGGATGGGCTTCACTTGACCAGTGCTGGGACTAGAATCCTGGCGGATCATATAACTAGGGCTGTGGAGAGGGCTTTAAACTAACTAGTGGGGGGGGAGGTTCCTAGAGAGCAAATAATAAAAATGACAACAGAGACGGTCATAGACTTAGGTAGCAGTGGGGAAATTAAAAACCAGAGCGTGTCAGGAAGGGGCAGAAGGTATGGAGTAAAAGGTAAAGTAATAAAAAGGGCAAAAGCAGGAACTAAGTGTCACTAAACATATTTGAAAGTTCTCCATCTGAATGCACGTAGCATTCGTAACAAAATAGATGAGTTAATGGCACAAATAACTACATATGGGTATGATCTTGTGACCATTACAGAAACATGGCTGCAGGGTGACAATGCCTGGGAATTAAACATACCAGGTTATTTAACGATCAGGAAGGACAGGCAGGAAGGAAGGGGAGGTGGGGTGGCTATGTTAATAAAGGAAGGAATCACTGTAATGCAGAGAAATGATATTGGGTCAAAAGATCAGGATAATGAAACAGTTTGGGTGGAGGTAAGGAAAAATAAGGGGAAAAAAACACTAGTGGGTGTAGTCTACAGGCCTCTGAACAGTTGCAACTATGTTGGACGGAGTATCAATCAGGAAATAGTTGAGGCTTGTAATAAGGGAACATCTATAATTATGGGGGATTTTAACTATCATATTAATTGGACAAATCAAATTGGGCAGGGCTGCCTTGAGGATGAGTTCATTGAGTGTATTAGGGATGGGTTTCTTGACCAGTATGTAACTGAACCGACCAGTGGGCAAGCAACCTTAGATCTGGTCCTGTGTAACGAGACAGGATTAATTAAAAATGTCCTAGTAAAGGATCCCCTTGGAATGAGTGACCATAACATGGTTGAATTCCATATTCAATTGAAGGGTGAGAAGGTTGGATCTCAAACAAGCATGCTAAGCTTGAATAAAGGAGACTATGAAGGTATGAGAGCGGAATTGAGTAGAGTGGATTGGGAAAATAGATTAAAGGGTAAGATGATACATGATCAGTGGTGTACATTTAAGGAGTTATTTTACAACTTCCAAAAAATATATATTCCACTGAGAAGAAAAGGGTATAAAAGAAAAGACAGCCATCCGTGGCTAAGTAAAGAAATTAAGGATAGTATTCGACCAAAAACAAGGGCATATAAGGTAGCCAAATCTAGTGGGAGGATAGAGGATTGGGAAAACTTTAGAAGACAGCAAAAAATAACAAAAAGATTGATTAAGAAAGGGAAGATAGATTATGAAAGTAAATTAGCAAAAAATATAAAAACAGATAGTAAGAGTTTTTGTAGTTATATAAAAAGAAAAAGGGTGGCTAAAGTAAATGTTGGTCCCTTAGAGGATGAGACCGGGAAATTAATGGTGGGAAATATGGAGATGGCAAAAACACAATGAATATTTTGTATCAGTCTTTACAGTAGAAGACACTAAGAATATCCCAACACTGGACAAACAGGGGGCTAAAGGGGGGGAGGAGCTAAACACGATCAAAATCACTAAGGAAGTGGTACTCAGTAAAATAATGGGACTCAAGGCGGATAACTCACCTGGACCTGATGGCTTACATCCTAGCGTCTTGAGGGAAGTGGCGGTAGGGATTGTGGATGCATTGGTAATAATTTTCCAAGACTCTCTGGAATCAGCAAAGGTCCTGGCAGACTGGAAAACTGCTAATGTAACACCCTTATTTAAAAAGGGCAGTAGACAGGAGGCTGGAAACTATAGACTGGTTAGCCTAACATCTGTGGTAGGTAAAATTTTGGAGTCCATTATTAAGGAGACGGCAACAGGACATTTGGATAATCATCATTTAATAGGACAAAGTCAGCATGGTTTTATGAAGGGGAAGTCATGTTTGACAAATTTGCTGGAGTTCTTTGAGGAAGTAACATGTAGGGTGGATAAAGGGGAACCAGTGGACGTAGTGTATTTAGACTTCCAAAAGGCATTTGACAAAGTGCCACACAAAAGATTATTGCTTAAGATAAAAAATCACGGGATTGGGGGTAATATTCTGGCATGGATAGAGGATTGGCTATCTAACAGAAGGCAGAGAGTTGGGATAAATGGTTCATTCTCAGAATGGCAATCAGTAACTAGTGGTGTTCCGCAGGGGTCGGTGCTGGATCCCCAACTCTTTACAATCTATATTAATGATTTGGAGGAGGGGACCGAGTGTAACATATCAAAGTTTGCAGATGATACAAAGATGGGAGGGAAAGTAGTGAGTGAGGAGGACATAAAAAACCTGCAAGGGGACATAGACAGGCTAAGTAAGTGGGCAGAGATTTGGCAGATGGAATACAATACTGGAAAGTGTGAGGTTATGCACTTTGGCAGGTAAAATCGTAGAGCAAGCTATTATCTTAATGGCAAGAAACAGGAAAGTACTGAAGTACAAAGGGATCTGGGGGGTCCTGGTGCACGAAACTCAAAAGGTTAGTATGCAGGTGCAGCAAGTGATTAAGAAGGCCAATGGAATGTTGGCTTTCATTGATAGGGTGATAGAATGTAAAAATAGGGATGTATTGCTTCAGTTGTACAAGGTATTGGTGAAACCGCACCTGGAATACTGCATACAGTTTTGTTGTCCATACTTAAGAAAAGACATACTTGCTCTCGAGTCAGTACAAAGAAGGCTCACTCGGTTAATCCCGGGGATGAGGGGATGGACATATGAGGAGAGGTTGAGTAGATTGGGACTCTACTCATTGGAGTTCAGAAGAATGAGAGGTGATCTTATTGAAACATATAAGATTGTGAAGGGGTTGGATCGGGTGGATGCGGGGAGGATGTTCCCAATGATGGGTGAAACTAGAACTAGGGGGCATAGTCTTAGAATAAGGGGCTGCTCTTTCAAAATTGAGATGAGGAGGAACTACTTCACTCAGAGGGTGGTAGGTCCATGTAATATGCTGCCCCAAAAAGTGGTAGAAGCAACATCATTACATAAATTTAAAACAGAAATAGACAGTTTCCTAGAAGTAAAGGGAATTAAGGGTTATGGGGAGCGGGCAGGAATTTGGACATGAGTCTAGGTTCGGATCGGTCATGGCCCTGTGGGTAGCGGAGCGGGCCCAGGGGCCGTGTAGCCTGATGCCTGATCCTGCTCCTAGTTCGTGTGTCTAACTCTGTTAGATTCAGGAGATGGTTCTGTGATAGTAGATTGGCAGTTAGGATCAGATCAGCCATGATCTTATTGAATGGCGGAGCAGGCTCGAGGGGCCGATTGGCCTACTCCTGCTCCTATTTCTTATGTTCTTATATTCTTATGAGAACGGCCTCAGACCCAAATGAGATCCAGCAGCCGAATGTGTTCCGCCGGACAGCAGCTGTGAGGCTTTTTCTCAGTGGCAGGCCCGGGCTAGGCGCCGCCATCTTAGTGGAGGAAAGACAGACCTGTTCCCCCTGCCGCACGGCGCATATGCGGCCATCTTTGTACAGGAACAGGGAGTGGGCGGGACTTCAGGGTCCCAGTGACCAGGAGAGACAATCATTGACTCATTGATTTTATTCTAACTCTCCACACAGCGGCTGTAGAACAGAACCCAACCAGAGTAGAGGGAGTGGGAAAACTGCAAGTGGAGGAAAGAAATGTTGGAGATGGTGCGATGGTTTTGGATTTCAGCACAGGGAGGAGGGAGAGTGTGTGGGACGGGGATTTACAGCTGTGGGGGAACAAGAGAGGAAAGAATGTTCCATAGAAACTAGAATTGTCTGTTCTGAATTTCTATCCTGTACTTACAGTGATGACTTTTGTAAACTCCTTTTACAGGGTATTAGAAGGGGAGGATTTACAGATGGGAAACTCAAACCAAACATCACAACAAGATCTGACAAAGTCACTCAATTCATCAGGACCTGAATATCATCGGCCTTTTTCTCTGTTCTGTCTGTGGGAAAAGATTTCAAACACCGACTGGTAAAGCACCGAGACACACACACCCGAGTGAGAGTGTTCCAGTGCACTGACTGTGGAAAGAGCTTTAACCAGTTACACGGCCTGAAAAAACATCACACCATTCACAGCGGGGAGAAACCGTACACGTGTTGTGTGTGTGGACGAGGCTTCAACCGATCGTCCAACCTGGAGGGACACAAGGACACCCGCACCACGAAGAAACCGTGGAAATGTGGGGACTGTGGAAAGGGATTCCGTTGCCCATCCTATCTGGAAACTGGGAAGGGATTCACTCACTCATCCTACCTGATCAGACATCAGCGAGTTCACACTTGAGAGAAACCGTTCTCCTGCTCCGTGTGTGGAAATGGATTCACTCATTCATCCACACTGCTGAGACATCAGCGAGTTCACACTGGGGAGAGGCAGTTCACTTGCTCCGTGTATGGGAAGAGATTCACTCAGTCATCCACCCTGCAGAAACACCAGCTTGTTCACTCTGATAAGAAACCTTTTAAATGTTCTAAGTGTGAGCTGAGCTTTAAAAGTGCAAGTCGTCTGCTGAGACACCAACGCACTCACACTGGGGAGAGGCCGTTCACCTGCTCCGAGTGTGGGAAGAGATTCACTCAGTCATCCAACCTGCTGACACACCAGCGAGTTCACACTGACGAGAGACCTTTTAAATGCTCGGACTGCAGGAAGTGCTATAAAAGTTCCAGGGAACTGACATGCCATCAACGTGTTCACACTGACGAGAGACCATTCAGGTGCTCTCACTGCGGGATTGGGTTCAAGCGATCATCTGACCTCACTGTACACCAGCGCACTCACACTGGGGAGAGGCCGTTCAGGTGCTCTCACTGCGGGACTGGGTTCAGGCGATCATCTGAACTCACTGTACACCAGCGCACTCACACCGGGGAGAGGCCGTTCAGCTGCTCCGTGTGTGGGATGGGATTCACTGATTCATCCAACCTGCTGAAACACCAGCGAGTTCACACTGACGAGAGACCTTTTAAATGCTCGGACTGCGGGAAGTGCTATAAAAGTTCTGGGGAACTGATACGTCATCAACGTGTTCACACTGATGAGAGGCTATTCAGGTGCTCTCACTGCGGCACTGGGTTCAGGCAATCATTTGAACTCACTGTGCACCAGCGCACCCACACTGGGGAGAGACCGTTCACCTGCTCTGAGTGTGGGAAGGGATTCACTCAGTCATCCCACCTCACTGTTTATCAACTTGTTCACACTGATAAGAGACCTTTTAAATGTTCTGACTGTGAGAAGAGCTTTAAAAGCAAAAGGATACTGATACAACATGAACGCACTCACACTGGGGATTGGCTGTTCACCTGCTCCGTGTGTGGGAAGGGATTCGCTCACTCATCCACCCTGCTGAGACACCAACGAGTTCACAAGTGACTGCAGGAGTTGGATTCTGCTGTTATTGTTGCTGTTAATCACATCCAGGACTGAACCATGTTCATTCTGACAGTTGGGGTTTATTTCTCATGATGTTAATGACCCCTATAACTGGGCTGGAGTTTAATATTCCGGATATGTGTCAAATAAATCAGTTTTGTTTTCAATGCATTTTTGTAGATTTTCTTCCTTCCCACCTGAGTGTTTAGCATCACCTGGCTGGAGCTTAGAAAGGACAATCTGGGGGAGGATCGTACGGCGGGAACAGAACTTCAGCCTGGACACAGTCCTTCAGGGCCACACTGAGAGTGACAAACGGCACTTTGGTCTTTCTCGTCTCTCTTCACAGATAGCATAGTTGCCGTGCGGGTTAATCTTGAGGCCTGTGAGAAATGTGTCCCAGCCGCTCTCTTCCATGGTCCAGAGCTCCTAGGCACGGAACAGAAGGCCTGCTGAGGATTTACAGCATTTTCTGTTTTTTCAGGCTCCTTTCAAACTGTGTTTAGAGTCAGGAAGAACGGCGAATGCTGGAACTGTGCTGTCAAATCAGAGATTGGGGTCAAACTGCGATCAGTTCCTGACTGAAAGTGAAACGTATGAGCACCTCATGAATCTTCGGCTCACCCTAGCCCAAAACCACTGTGCTACGGTCATCAGTGCGTACACCCCAACACTGACACCCTAGCCCGGAACCAGTGTGCTTCGGTCATCAGTGCGTACACCCCAACACTGACACCCTAGCCCGGAACCAGTGTGCTTCGGTCATCAGTGCGTACGCCCCAACACTGACACCCTAGCCCGGAACTAGTGTGCTTCGGTCATCAGTGCGTACACCCCAACACTGACACCCTAGCCCGGAACCAGTGTGCTACGGTCATCAGTGCGTACACCCCAACACTGACATCCTAGCCCGGAACCAGTGTGCTACAGTCATCAGTGCGTACCCCCAACACTGACACCCTAGCCCAGAACCAGTGTGCTTCGGTCATCAGTGCGTACACCCCAACACTGACACCCTAGCCCGGAACCAGTGTGCTTCGGTCATCAGTGCGTACGCCCCAACACTGACACCCTAGCCCGGAACTAGTGTGCTTCGGTCATCAGTGCGTACACCCCAACACTGACACCCTAGCCCAGAACCAGTGTGCTTCGGTCATCAGTGCGTACACCCCAACACTGACACCCTAGCCCAGAACCAGTGTGCTATGGTCATCAGTGCGTACACCCCAACACTGGCACCCTAGCCCAGAACCAGTGTGCTACGGTCATCAGTGCGTACACCCCAACACTGACACCCTAGCCCAGAACCAGTGTGCTACGGTCATCAGTGCGTACACCCCAACACTGACACCCTAGCCCGGAACCAGTGTGCTTTGGTCATCAGTGCGTACGCCCCAACACTGGCACCCCAGCCCAGAACAACTGTGCTTCGGTCATCAGTGCGTACACCCCAACACTGACACCCTAGCCCAGAACCAGTGTGCTACGGTCATCAGTGCGTACACCCCAACACTGACACCACAGCCCGGAACCAGTGTGCTTCGGTCATCAATGTGTACACCCCAACACTGACACCCTAGCCCGGAACCAGTGTGCTTCGGTCATCAGTGCGTACACCCCAACACTGACACCCTAGCCGAGAGCCAGTGTACTACGGTCATCAGTGCGTACACCCCAACACTGACACCCTAGCCCGGAACTAGTGTGCTACGGTCATCAGTGCGTACACCCCAACACTGACACACTAGCCCGGAACTAGTGTGCTTCGGTCATCAGTGCGTACACCCCAACACTGACACCCTAGCCCAGAACCAGTGTGCTACGGTCATCAGTGTGCACACCCCAACACTGACACCCTAGCCCAGAACCAGTGTGCTACGGTCATCAGTGCGTACGCCCCAACACTGACACCCTAGCCCAGAACCAGTGTGCTACGGTCATCAGTGCGTACACCTCAACACTGACACCCTAGCCCAGAACCAGTGTGCTTCGGTCATCAGTGCGTACACCTCAACACTGACACCCTAGCCCAGAACCAGTGTGCTACGGTCATCAGTGCGTACGCCCCAACACTGACACCCTAGCCCAGAACCACTGTGCTACGGTCATCAGTGCGTACGCCCCAACACTGACACCCTAGCCCAGAAGCAGTGTGCTACGGTCATCAGTGCGTACACCCCAACACTGACACCCTAGCCCAGAACCAGTGTGCTACGGTCATCAGTGCGTACACCCCAACACAGACACCCTAGCCCAGAACCACTGTGCTACGGTCATCAGTGCGTATGCCCCAACAGTGGCACCCTAGCCCAGAACCACTGTGCTTCAGTCATCAGTGCGTACGCCCCAACACTGGCACCCTAGCCCAGAACCAGTGTGCTACGGTCATCAGTGCGTACGCCCCAACACTGACACCCTCGCCCAGAACCAGTGTGCTACTGTCATCAGTGCGTACACCCCAACACTGGCACCCTAGCCCAGAACCAGTGTGCTTCGGTCATCAGTGCGTACACCCCAACACTGACACCCTAGCCCAGAACCAGTGTACGACGGTCATCAGTGCGTACGCCCCAAGACTGACACCCGAGCCCAGAACCAGTGTACGACGGTCATCAGTGCGTACGCCCCAAGAATGAAACCCTAGCCCAGAACCAGTGTGCTTCGGTCATCAGTGCGTTCACCCCAAGACTGACACCCTAGCCCAGAACCAGTGTACAACGGTCATCAGTGCGTACGCCCCAAGACTGACACCCTAGCCCAGAACCAGTGTACGACGGTCATCAGTGCGTACACCCCAACACTGACACCCTAGCCCAGAACCAGTGTACGACGGTCATCAGTGAGTACGCCCCAACACTGACACCCTAGCCCAGAACCAGTGTACGACGGTCATCAGTGCGTACGCCCCAAGACTGACACCCTAGCCCAGAACCAGTGTGCTTCGGTCATCAGTGCGTACACCCCAACACTGACACCCTAGCCCAGAACCAGTGTGCTTCGGTCATCAGTGCGTACACCCCAACACTGACACCCTATCCCGGAACCAGTGTGCTACGGTCATCAGTGCGTACACCCCAACACTGACAGCCTAGCCCAGAACCACTGTGCTACGGTCATCAGTGCGTACACCCCAATACTGACACCCTAGCCCGGAACCAGTGTACTTCGGTCATCAGTGCGTACACCCCAACACTGACACCTTAGCCCGGAACCAGTGTACTACGGTCATCAGTGCGTACACCCCAACACTGACACCCTAGCCCGGAACAAGTGTGCTACAGTCATCAGTGCGTACACCCCAACAGTGACACCCTAGCCCGGAACCAGTGTACTTCGGTCATCAGTGCGTACACCCCAACACTGACACCCTAGCCCGGAACCAGTGTGCTACGGTCATCAGTGCGTACACCCCAACACTGACACCCTAGCCCGGAACCAGTGTGCTTCGGTCATCGGTGCGTACACCCCAACACTGACACCCTAGCCCGGAACCAGTGTGCTACGGTCATCAGTGCGTACACCCCAACACTGACACCCTAGCCCGGAACCAGTGTGCTTCGGTCATCAGTGCGTACACCCCAACACTAATACCCTAGCCCGGAACCAGTGTGCTACGGTCATCAGTGCGTACACCCCAACACTGGCACCCTAGCCCAGATCCAGTGTGCTATGGTCATCAGTGCGTACGCCCCAACACTGGCACCCTAGCCCAGATCCAGTGTGCTACGGTCATCAGTGCGTACACCCCAACACTGACACCCTAGCCCAGAACCAGTGTGCTACGGTCATCAGTGCGTACACCCCAACACTGACACCCTAGCCCAGAACCAGTGTGCTTCGGTCATCAGTGCGTACACCCCAACACTGACACCCTAGCCCGGAACCAGTGTGCTACGGTCATCAGTGCGTACACCACAACACTGACACCCTAGCCGAGAACCAGTGTACTACGGTCATCAGTGCGTACACCCCAACACTGACACCCTAGCCCGGAACCAGTGTGCTACGGTCATCAGTGCGTACACCCCAACACTGACACCTTAGCCCGGAACCAGTGTACTACGGTCATCAGTGCGTACACCCCAACACTGACACCCTAGCCCGGAACCAGTGTGCTTCGGTCATCAGTGTGTACACCCCAACACTGGCACCCCAGCCCAGAACCACTGTGCTTCGGTCATCAGTGCGTACACCCCAACACTGACACCCTAGCCCGGAACCAGTGTGCTACGGTCATCAGTGCGTACACCCTAACACTGACACCCTAGCCCGGAACCAGTGTGCTTCTGTCATCAGTGTGTACACCCCAACACTGACACCCTAGCCCGGAACCAGTGTGCTTCGGTCATCAGTGCGTACACCCCAACACTGACACCCCAGCCCGGAACCAGTGTGCTTCGGTCATCAGTGCGTACACCCCAACACTGACACCCTAGCCCAGAACGAGTGTGCTTCGGTCATCAGTGCGTACACCCCAACACTGACACCCTAGCCCGGAACCAGTGTGCAACGGTCATCAGTGTGTACACCCCAACACTGACACCCTAGCCCGGAACCAGTGTGCTACAGTCATCAGTGCGTACACCCCAACACTGACACCCTAGCCCGGAACCAGTGTGCTTCGGTCATCAGTGCATACACCCCAACACTGACACCCTAGCCCGGAACCAGTGTACTACGGTCATCAGTGCGTACTCCCCAACACTGACACCCTAGCCCAGAACCAGTGTGCTTCGGTCATCGGTGCTTCCACCCCAACACTGACACCCTAGCCCGGAACCACTGTGCTACGGTCATCAGTGCGTACACCCCAACACTGACACCCTAGCCCGGAACCAGAGTGCTTCGGTCATCAGTGCGTACACCCCAACACTAATACCCTAGCCCGGAACCAGTGTGCTACGGTCATCAGTGCGTACGCCCCAACACTGACACCCTAGCCCGGAACCAGTGTGCTACGGTCATCAGCGCGTACGCCCCAACACTGACACCCTAGCCCAGATCCAGTGTGCTACGGTCATCATTGCGTACACCCCAACACTGACACCCTAGCCCGGAACCAGTGTGCTACGGTCATCAGTGCGTACACCCCAACACTGACACCCTAGCCGAAACCAGTGTGCTGCGGTCATCAGTGCGTACACCCCAACACTGACACCCTAGCCCGGAACCAGTGTGCTACGGTCATCAGTGCATACACCCCAACACTGACACCCTAGCCCAGAACCAGTATGCTACGGTCTTCAGTGCGTGCACCCCAACACTGACACCCTAGCCCGTAACCAGTGTACTACGGGCATCAGTGCGTATACCCCAACACTAACACCCTAGCCCGGAACCAGTGTGCTACGGTCATCAGTGAGTACACCCCAACACTGACACCCTAGCCCGGAACCACTGTGCTTTGGTCATCAGTGCGTACACCCCAACACTGACACCCTAGCCCAGAACCAGTGTGCTACTGTCATCAGTGAGTACACCCCAACACTGACACCCCAGCCCAGAACCACTGTGCTTTGGTCATCAGTGCGTACACCCCAACACTGACACCCTAGCCCAGAACCAGTGTGCTTCGGTCATCAGTGCGTACACCCCAACACTGACACCCTAGCCCGGAACCAGTGAGCTACGGTCATCAGTGCGTACACCCCAACACTGACACCCTAGCCCGGAACCAGTGTGCTACGGTCATCAGTGCGTACACCCCAACACTGACACCCTAGCCCGGAACCAGTGTGCTACGGTCATCAGTGCGTACACCCCAACACTGACACCCTAGCCCGGAACCAGTGTGCTACGGTCATCAGTGCGTACACCCCAACACTGACACCCTAGCCCAGAACCAGTGTGCTTCGGTCATCAGTGCATACACCCCAACACTGACACCCCAGCCCAGAACAACTGTGCTACAGTCATCAGTGCGTACACCCCAACACTGACACCCTAGCCCAGAACCAGTGTGCTATGGTCATCAGTGCGTACACCCCAACACTGACACCCTAGCCCTGAACCAGTGTGCTTCGGTCATCGGTGCTTCCACCCCAACACTGACACCCTAGCCCGGAACCACTGTGCTATGGTCATCAGTGCGTACACCCCAACACTGACACCCTAGCCCGGAACCAGAGTGCTTCGGTCATCAGTGCGTACACCCCAACACTGACACCCTAGCCCTGAACCAGTGTGCTACGGTCATCAGTGCGTACGCCCCAACACTGACACCCTAGCCCGGAACCAGTGTGCTACGGTCATCAGTGCGTACGCCCCAACACTGACACCCTAGCCCGGAACCAGTGTGCTACGGTCATCAGTGCGTACGCCCCAACACTGACACCCTAGCCCGGAACCAGTGTGCTACGGTCATCAGCGCGTACGCCCCAACACTGACACCTTAGCCCGGAACCAGTGTGCTACGGTCATCATTGCGTACACCCCAACACTGACACCCTAGCCCGGAACCAGTGTGCTACGGTCATCAGTGCGTACACCCCAACACTGACACCCTAGCCCGGAACCAGTGTGCTACGGTCATCAGTGCATACACCCCAACACTGACACCCTAGCCCAGAACCAGTATGCTACGGTCTTCAGTGCGTACACCCCAACACTGACACCCTAGCCCGTAACCAGTGTGCTACGGTCATCAGTGCGTACACCCCAACACTGACACCCTAGCCCGGAACCAGTGTACTACGGTCATCAGTGCGTACACCCCAACACTGACACCCTTGCCCGGAACCAGTGTGCTACGGTCATCAGTGCGTACGCCCCAACACTGACACCCTAGCCCGGAACCAGTGTGCTACGGTCATCAGTGCGTACGCCCCAACACTGACACCTTAGCCCGGAACCAGTGTGCTACGGTCATCATTGCGTACACCCCAACACTGACACCCTAGCCCGGAACCAGTGTGCTACGGTCATCAGTGCGTACACCCCAACACTGACACCCTAGCCGAAACCAGTGTGCTGCGGTCATCAGTGCGTACACCCCAACACTGACACCCTAGCCCGGAACCAGTGTGCTACGGTCATCAGTGCATACACCCCAACACTGACACCCTAGCCCAGAACCAGTATGCTACGGTCTTCAGTGCGTACACCCCAACACTGACACCCTAGCCCGTAACCAGTGTGCTACGGGCATCAGTGCGTATACCCCAACACTAACACCCTAGCCCGGAACCAGTGTGCTACGGTCATCAGTGAGTACACCCCAACACTGACACCCCAGCCCAGAACCACTGTGCTTTGGTCATCAGTGCGTACACCCCAACACTGACACCCTAGCCCAGAACCAGTGTGCTTCGGTTATCAGTGCGTACACCCCAACACTGACACCCTAGCCCGGAACCAGTGTGCTACGGTCATCAGTGCGTACACCCCAACACTGACACCCTAGCCCAGAACCAGTGTGCTTTGGTCATCAGTGCATACACCCCAACACTGACACCCTAGCCCAGAACCAGTGTGCTTCGGTCATCAGTGCGTACACCCCAACACTGACACCCTAGCCCGGAACCAGTGTGCTTCGGTCATCAGTGTGTACACCCCAACACTGACACCCTAGCCCGGAACCAGTGTGCTACGGTCATCAGTGCGTACACCCCAACACTGACACCCTAGCCCGGAACAACTGTGCTACGGTCATCAGTGCGTACACCCCAACACTGACACCCCAGCCCAGAACAACTGTGCTACGGTCATCAGTGCGTACACCCCAACACTGACACCCTAGCCCAGAACCAGTGTGCTACGGTCATCAGTGCGTACACCCCAACACTGACACCCCAGCCCAGAACAACTGTGCTACGGTCATCAGTGCGTACACCCCAACACTGACACCCTAGCCCAGAACCAGTGTGCTACGGTCATCAGTGCGTACACCCCACCACTGACACCCTAGCCCTGAACCAGTGTGCTTCGGTCATCAGTGCGTACACCCCAACACTGACACCCTAGCCCAGAACCAGTGTGCTATGGTCATCAGTGCGTACACCCCAACACTGACACCCTAGCCCAGAACCAGTGTGCTATGGTCATCAGTGCGTACACCCCAACACTGACACCCTAGCCCGGAACCAGTGTACTACGGTCATCAGTGCGTACACCCCAACACTGACACACTAGCCCAGAACCAGTGTGCTACGGTCATCAGTGCGTACACCCCAACACTGACACCCTAGCCCAGAACCAGTGTGCTACGGTCATCAGTGCGTACACCCCAACACTGACACCCTAGCCCAGAACCAGTGTGCTACGGTCATCAGTGCGTACACCCCATCACTGACACCCTAGCCCGGAACCAGTGTGCTACGGTCATCAGTGCGTACACCCCAACACTGACACCCTAGCCGAGAACCAGTGTACTACGGTCATCAGTGCGTACACCCCAACACTGACACCCTAGCCCGGAACCAGTGTGCTACGGTCATCATTGCGTACACCCCAACACTGACACCCTAGCCCGGAACCAGTGTGCTACGGTCATCAGTGCGTACACCCCATCACTGACACCCTAGCCCGGAACCAGTGTGCTACGGTCATCAGTGCGTACACCCCAACACTGACACCCTAGCCCGGAACCAGTGTGCTACGGTCATCAGTGCGTACACCCCAACACTGACACCCTAGCCCAGAACCAGTGTGCTTCGGTCATCAGTGTGTATGCCCCAACACTGACACCCTAGCCCAGAACCAGTGTGCTACGGTCATCAGTGCGTACACCCCATCACTGACACCCTAGCCCGGAACCAGTGTGCTACGGTCATCAGTGCGTACACCCCAACACTGACACCCTAGCCCGGAACCAGTGTGCTACGGTCATCAGTGCGTACACCCCATCACTGACACCCTAGCCCGGAACCAGTGTGCTACGGTCATCAGTGCGTACACCCCAACACTGACACCCTAGCCCGGAACCAGTGTGCTACGGTCATCAGTGCATATGCCCCAACACTGACACCCTAGCCCAGAACCAGTTTGCTATGGTCATCAGTGCGTACACCCCAACACTGACACCCTAGCCCGGAACCAGTGTGCTACGGTCATCAGTGCGTACGCCCCAACACTGACACCCTCGCCCAGAGCCAGTGTGCTACGGTCATCAGTGCGTACACCCCAACACTGACACCCTAGCCCGGAACCAGTGTGCTACGGTCATCAGTGCATACGCCCCAACACTGGAAGCCACAGACGAGACCAAAGAGGAATTCTACTCCAGCCTCGAACAATCCCTGTCCCGAGTCCCAACGGGCGACAAGCTGATCCTCCTTGGTGACTTTAACATCAGAGTTGGAAAGTACACAGACCTCTGGGAGGTGTGACCGGCAGAGAGTGGGTAGGGAAAGCCAACTCCAACGGTACCCTCCTCCTGATGAAATGCTTAGAACATGGCCTTGTCATAACCAACACCTTGTTCTGGCAGAGAGACAAGTACAAGGCTTCATGGCAGCACCTTCGCTCCAAGCAGTGGCATCTGCTGGACTACGTCATCGTCCGAGTACGGGACCGCAAGGACATCTGCATCACCCGTGCCATGACAGGAGCTGACGACTGCTGGACAGACCACCGCCTAATCCGCTCTGTCATCTCCATCAATGTAGCCCCAAAACAGCGGCGGCAACAGAAACAATGCCGCAGGAAAATCAACGCTGGAGCACTCAAAGACCCTGCTAAGAAAGCCCTATTCAGTCTGCACCTCACACCCAACCTGATGACTCCCAGTGATGCAGAGACACAGAGTGTCCACAGTGCCTGGTCTGCAATCAAGGCCTCCATAATCAGCACCTGTGAGGAGACGCTCGGTCACTCGACCAGGAAACACCAAGATTGGTTTGACAAGAATGACCAGGAGCTAATAAGCCGCAAGTGCAAGGTATTCCTGATCTGGAAACAGCAACACAACTCGAGAGTAAGAAAGCAGCTCTACAGATGCCTGAAAGCCGAGGTCCAACAAAAAACTCGCGACCTAAAGAACAGGTGGTGGGTGGAGAAAGTGCAGGAGATCCAGCAGCTAGCTGACAACCATGACATGCATGGATTCTTTAGCACAGTCAAGACCACCTACAGCCCAAGCACCCAAGGTCCTACCCCACTGCGGGCCAAGAATGGAGAGGTATTCATCAAGGACAGGGTGCGCAGTCAGTGCCCGCTGGAAGGAGCACTTCGAAGATCTCCTTAACCGAGATTCTGTCTTCGATGAGAGTGTCTTCAACTCCATCCCAGCCCGGCATGAGGTTGAAAAGGCCATCCGACAACTGAAGAACAACAAGACCTCAGGAGCAGATGGAATCCCTGCCGAGGCACTAAAGCATGGTGGAGAAGCACTACTGGCACGAATTCATGAACTCATTTCTCTTATCTGGAAGGAGGAGACCATCTTCAAGAAAGGTGACAAGTCCGATTGCGGTAATTACAGAGGAGTTTCCCTGCTGTCTGCCACAGGGAAAGTCATCGCAAGAATCCTCCTCAATCGCCTTCTCCCAGTGGCTGAAGAGCTACTCCCAGAGTCGCAATGCAGATTCCGCCCACTAAGGGGCACAATGGACATGATCTTCACTGCGTGCCAATTACAGGAGAAATACAGGGAACAGCACCAACCGCTGTACATGGCCTTCTTTGATCTCACAAAGGCCTTTGACACTGTCAACCATGGAGGATTATGGAGTGTCCTCAAATTCGGCTGCCCTCAAAAGTTTGTCACCACTCTCCACCTGCTTCACGACGACATGCAAGCCATGATCCTGACCAACGGTTCAGCCACAGACCCAATTCATGTACAGACCGGGGTCAAGCAAGGCTGTGTCATCGCACCAACGCTCTTCTCAATCTTCCATGCGGCAATGCTCCATCTCACCCTCAGTAAGCTCCCCGCTGGAGTGGAGCTAATTTACAGAACAAACGGGAAACTGTTCAACCTCCGTCGCCTCCAGTCCAGATCCAAGGTCGTCCCATCCTCTCTCGTCGAATTACAGTATGCAGACAACGCTTGCATCTGCGCACACTCGGAGGTTGAACTCCAAACCAAAGTCAACACCTTCACCGAAGCGTAAGAGGGCATGGGCCTTACACTAAACATTCGTAAGACAAAGGTCCTCTACCAACCTGCCCCCGCCACACACACTACATCCCCCTGATTATCAAAATCCATGACAAGACCTTGGACAAGGTGGACCACTTTCCATACCTCGGGAGCCTACTGTCAACAAGGGCAGACTTCGATGATGAAGTCCAACACCACCTTCAGTGTGCCAGTGCAGCCTTCGGTTGCCTGAAGAAGAGAGTTTTTGAAGACCTCAAACCCGGCACCAAGCTCATGATCTACAGAGCAGTAGTAATACCCGCCCTCCTGTATGCCTCAGAGACATGGACCATGTACAGCGGGCACCTCAAAGCACTGGAGAGGTACCACCAACGCTGCCTCCGCAAGATTCTGCAAATCCATTGGCAGGATAGGCGCACCAACGTCAATGTTCTCGCTCAGGCCAACATCCCCAGCATCAAAGCTTTGACCATGCTTGATCAGCTCCGATGGATGGGTCACATTGTCCGCATGCCCGATACGAGATTCCCAAAACAAGCGCTCTACTTGGAGCTCGAAAACGGCAAGAGAGCCCCAGGTGGGCAGAGGAAACGTTTCAAGGACATCCTCAAACCCTCCTTGAAAAAGTGCAACATCCTCACTGACACCTGGGAATCCCTGGCCCAAACCGCACAAAGTGGAGGAGAAACATCCGGGAAGGCGCCGAATACCTCGAGTCTCTTAGCTGGGAACAAGCGGAAGCCAAGCACAAGGAGCACACATCAACCCAAGCACCCCACCCACCCACCCCTTCAACCACCGTCTGCCCCACCTGTGACAGAGACTGTACGTCCCGCATTGGACTCATCAGTCACCTGAGAACTCATTTTTAATGTGGAAGCAAGTCATCCTCGGTTGCCTAAGAAGAAGAGGTAAAACTGCGATCTGTTCCTGACTGAAAGTGAAACAGGTTTAAGCTTCCAGTGTAAAAATGATTGGCAATTATTCTATGAAGATTTAAAGTGTTTGTGTGACAGTCCTGAGTCTACCATTGTAAGGCAGGTTAAAATATAAATTGTTTAAAGTCTGCATTAAAATAGCAGACGGAGGAGTTCACAGGAGCCTGTTAACTCCTGGTACAATTATACATAGAAATATAGAAACATAGAAGATAGGAGCAGGAGTAGGCCATTCGGCCCTTCTAGCCTGCTCCACCATTCAATGAGATCATGGCTGATCATCCAAACTCAGTACCCTGTCGCTGCCTTCTCCCCATATCCCTTGATCCCTTTAGCCTTAAGAAATATATCTAACTCTTCCTTGAATATACTTAATGAACTGGCCTGCACCAACCTCTGTGGCAGAGAATTCCACAGGTTCACCACTCTCTGGGTGAAGAAATTCCTCCTCATTTCAGTCCTAAATGGCTTACCCCTTATCCTTAGACTATGACCCCTGGTTCTGGACACCCCGGCCGTCGGAACATCCTTCCTGCATCCAGTCTGTCCAGGCCTGACAGAATTTTATAGGTTTCAATGAGATCCCCTCTCAATCTTCTAAACTCCAGTGAGTATAAGCCCAATCGACACAATCTCTCCTCATACGTCATTCCTGCCATCCCAGGTATCAGCCTGGTGAATCTTCGCTGCACACCTTCCATGGCAAGAACGTCCTTCCTCAGGTAAGGCGACCAAAACTGCACACAATACTCAAGGTGTGGTCTCAGCAAGGCCCTGTACAACTGCAGCAAGACATCCTTGTTCTTGTACTCGAACCCTCTTGCTACGAAGGCCAACATACCATTTGCCTTCTTAACCGCCTGCTGCACCTGCATGCTTACCTTCAGCGACTGGTGCACAAGAACACCCAGGTCTCTTTGCACTTCCCCTTCTCCCAATCTATTGCCATTCAAATAATAATCTGGCTTCCTGTTTTTGCCACCAAAGTGGATAACCTCACATTTATCCACATTATAGTGCATTTGCCATGTTTCTGCCCAATCACCCAACCTGTCCAAATCGTACTAGAGTTTCACGACATCCTCCTCACAGCATACCCTCCCACCCAGCTTTGTGTCGTCTGCAAATTTGGAGATATTACATCCAATTCCCTCGTCCAGATCGTTAATATATATTGTGAACAGCTGGGGTCCTAGGACCGATCCTTGCAGTACCCCACTAGTCAATGCCTGCCACTCGGAAAATGACACGTTTATTCCAACTCTTTGCTTTCTGTCCGCCAACCAGTTCTCTATCCAAGTCAATACTTTGCCCCCAATCCCACGTGCCTTAATTTTGCATGCTAGTCTCTTATGCGGGACCTTATCGAAAGCCTTCTGAAAGTCCAAATACACCACATCCACTGGTTCTCCCTTATCTATTTTACCAGTTACATCCTCAAAAAATTCCAGTAGATTAGTCAAGCATGATTTACCTTATGTAAATCCATGTTGACTTTGTCCGATCCAGTCACTGCTTTCCAAGTGCTCTGTTATTACATCTTTTATAATGGACTCTAGCATTTTCCCCACTACTGATGTCAAGCTTACCGGTCTATAATTCCCCGCCTTTTCTCTGCCACCTTTTTGAATAGTGGGGTAACATTAGCTACCCACCAATCCATGGGTACCATTCCAGAGTCTATCGAGTTCTGGAAGATGACCAGCATTGCATCTACTATTTCTAGGGCCACTTCCTTAAGTACCCTGGGGTGTAGATTATCAGGCCCTGGGGATTTATCAGCCTTCAGTCCCATCAATTTTCCTAACACCATTTCCCTACAAATACTGATTTCTTTCAGTTCCACACTTTCATCAGACCCTATGTTCCCCGGCATCTCTGGGAGGTTATTTGTGTCCTCCTTTGTGAAGACAGAACTAAAATATGTATTTAGTTGGTCAGCCATTTCTTTGTTCCCCGTTATAAATTCCCCCGATTCTGACTGCAAGGGACCTACGCTTGACTTCACCAATCTTTTTCTCTTCACATATCTATTAAAGCTTTTACAGTCAGTTTTTATGTTCCCTGAAAGCTTACTCTCATATTCTATTTCCCTTTCTTAATTATTCCCTTTGTCCTCCTTTGTTGAATCCTAAACTGCTCCCAATCCTCAGGATTATTGCTTTTTCTGGCCAATTTATATGCCCTCTCCTTGGACCTTATGCTATCCCTAATTTCCCTTGTTAGCCACGGTTGGGTCACCTTTTTTGTTTTATTTTTATGCCAAACTGGGATGAACAAATTCTGTAGTTCATCCATTCGGTCTTTGAATGTTTGCCATTGCCTATCCACCATCAACCCTTTGAGTAACATTCCCCAATCAATCCTACCCAACTCGCTCCTCAGACCATCATAGTTTCCTTTATTTAAATTGAGGACCCTAGTCTCCGAGTCAACTACTTCATTCTCCAGCTTAATGAAGAATTCGATCATATTATGATCGCTCTGACCCAAGGGGCCTCGTACAACAAGAGTGCTAATTAATCCTTTCTCAATCCATAATACCCAGTCTAAGATGGCCTGATCTCTGGTTGGTTCCTCGACATATTGGTCCAGGAAACCATCCCGTGAACACTCCAGGAATTCCTCCTCCACAGTATTGTTACTAATTTGGTTGGCCCAATCTATATGTAGATTAAAGTCACCCATGATGACTACTGTGCCCTTATTGCATGCTTCTTTAATTTCCCTTTTAATGCCATCCCCAACCTCCGCCTTACTGTTTGGAAGTCTATAAACCACTCCCACTAATGTTTTTTTCCCCTTAGTATTTCTCAATTCTACCCATACAGATTCCACCTCATCAGAGCTAATATCCTTCATTATAATTGTGTTAATCCCTTCTTTAACCAGTAATGCTACCCCACCTCCCATTCCTTTTTGCCTATCTTTCCTGAATATCGAATACCCCTGGATGTTGAGTTCCCAGTCCTGGCCTTCCTTGAGCCACGTTTCCGTAATCTCAACCAAATCATATTTGTTTACTTCTATTTGCGCAGCCAATTCATCCACCTTATTACAAATGCTCCTCGCATTAAGACACAAAGCCTTCAGGCTTGTTTTTTTAACACTCTTAGACCTATTAGAATTATTATTTACTGTGGCCATGTTTGATTTAAACCATTGATTTCTCTGACTGCCACTTTTGTTTTTCTCCTTCCTATTTTTTTGCTTTTATCCTTGTTTCCTTTTCCTCTGTCTCCCTGCTCAGGTTCCCAGGCCCCTGCTGTTTTAGTTTAAACCCTCCCCCACAGCACTAGCAAACACTCCCCCTAGGACATCGGTTCCAGCCCTGCCCAGGTGCAAACCGTCCAGTTTGAACTGGTCCCACCTCCCCCAGAACCAGTTCCAATGTCCCAGGAACTTGAATTCCTCCCCCTGGCACCATTCCTCTAGCCACGTATTCATCTGAAGTATCCTTCTATTTCTACTCTGACTAGCACGTGGCACTGGTAGCAATCCTGAGATTACTACCTTTGAGGTCCTGTTTTTTAATTTATCTCCTAACTCCCTATATTCCGCTTTTAGGACCTCATCCCGCTTTTTACCTATATCGTTGGCGCCTATATGCACCACGACAACTGGCTGTTCACCCTCCCCTTCCAAGATGTTCTGCAGCCGCTCTGAGACATCCTTGACCCTTGCACCAGGGAGGCAACACACCATCCTGGAGTCTCGTTTGCGGCCGCAGAAACGCCTATCTATTCCCCTTACAATTGAATCCCCTATTACTATAGCTCTGCCCCTCTTTTTCCTCCCATTCTGTGCAGCAGAGCCACCCCTGGTGCCAGGAAGTTGGCTGCTGCTGCCTTCCTCTGATAAGTCATCCTCCCCAACAGTACTCAAAGTGGTGTATCTGTTGGAGAGGGGGATGGCCACAGGGGACCCCTGCACTGCCTGCCTGCGCCTATTACTCTGCCTGTTGGTCACCCGTTCCCTTTCTTCCTGTCCAACCTCTACCTACGGTGTGTCCAACTCCGTAAATGTGCTATTCACGATGTCCTGAGCATCGTGAATGCTCCAGTATGTATCCAATCGCAGCTCCAGTGCCGCAATGCGGTCTGTCAGTAGCTGCAGCTGGATGTACTTCCTGCACATGTAGTTGTCAGGGACACAGGAAGTGTCCCTGAGTTCCCACATATCACAGGAGGAGCAGATCACGGGGCCCGGCTGTCCTGCCATGACCTACCCTTTAATTAATTGAATTTAAATTAAATCAATCAATCCCACTAATGACACTACAGTTAACTGGTTTACCAACAGTCCCTGCTACACTAGAGAGACCTTAGAAACTATAAACCAGAGTTAAAGTTTAAAAAAAGAGAGAAATACTCACCAACCAATCACTTACCTGCTTCCTGGTGATGTCGCACTTTGATTACTTTTTACCTCTCTCCCCTGCTGTTGAGTTGGTCGGGCCTCGCTGCTCACTCCACTCCCAGGTCAGCCGCTTGATCTCCAGATAAAGAAGGACCTGCAGCGTGTTTCCAGGAATTCCCTGGTTTATTGATGTGTGTGTGTTAGACACTAGAATTATGAAAAATATATGACCTGGAACATCCAAGGGGATGCGATCCCGACAGTTACTCTGGGATCACTCCCGCTGCGGAACTCCACCACTGACCCCGCAGAAGGTTGTAGGCTCAGGGAGTGGGGCCTCCAGGAGTGAAGTGTAAGGAAGCTGGGCTTCAGTATCCTGACAAATATATGGCGAGGAACCAGTGGAATCCTTACTGAGGAACCGTCTGGGGTTTTACCGGCCAGCGTAGGTCTTGGGGTGAATGATTCCTGACTCCCGGAACTGTCTTACATTGAACTCAGTTCAGAGCAAGGTGAGTGCAGTTTACAGGAGAATAGGGACAAATATTACTGACAATTGAGGGAGTCAAAAGCAGCCATTAGAGAAGCTCAGAGATCTTTTGGAAGATGGTGGTAATAATAGTAAAAGCTTTTCCAGCTATGTCAGGAGTCAGAAGACATAGTTACACAGAGTTACATAGAATTACAGAGTCTACAGCACAGGAACAGGCCATTCGGCCCAACTGGTCAATGCCGGTGTTTCTGCTCCACACGAGTCTCCTCCCACCACTCTTCATCTAACCCTATTAGCATATCCTTCTATTCCTTTCTCCCTCATGGGCTTATCTACCTTCCCCATGAATGTATCTGTGCTATTCACCTCAACTACTCCTTGTGGTAGCACGTTCCACATTCTTACCTCTCTTTGGGTAAAGAAGTTTCCCCTGAATTCCCCATTGGATTTATTAGAGACTGTGTTATATTTATCACCTGTAGTTTTGGACTCCCCACAAGTGGAAACATTTTCTCCAGGTCCACCCTATATAACTTTTTCATAATCTTAAAGACCTTTATCAGGTCACCCATCGGCCTCTTTATTCTAGAGAAAAGAGCCCCAGCCTGTTCAGCCTTTCCTGATAAGTATATCCTCTCAGTTCTGGGATCATCCTTGCAAAGCCTTTTTCCACCTTCTCCAGTGCCTCTATATCCTTTTTATAATATGGTGACCGGAACTGTTCACTGTACGCCAAGTGTGGTCTAACCAATGTCCTATACAGGTTTAACATAACTTTTCTGCTTTTCAATTCTATCCCTCTAGAAATGATCCCCAGTCCATTGTTTGCTCCTGTTATGGCCTCATTAACCTGTGTCACTACTTTTAGTAACAACAGAAAATGCTGGAAAAACTCAGCAGGTCAGGCAACATCCGTGGAGAGAAATTTCTCTCCACGGATGTTGCCTGACCTGCTGAGTTTTTCCAGCATTTTCTGTTGTTATTTCGGATTTCCAACATCTGCAGTATTTTGCTATCTCACTACTTTTAGTGATTTGTGTATCTGGACTCCGAGATCCCTTTGCTACTCTACCCCATTTAGACTCTTATTTTCCAAGTATTATGTGAACTCCTTATTCTTCCTACCAAAATGCACCAACTATCTTAAAATTAATTTGCCAATTACCCTCCCATTCTGCAAGCTTGTTAATGTCTTCTTGCATGTTGTCACAGTCTTCCTCAGTATTAACTCTACCTCCCAATTTGGTGTCATTGACAAATTTTGAATTTGTACCTCTGATTCCCGAGTCCAAATCGTTTCTGTCAATGGTGAACAACAGTGGCCCCAGCACCGATCGCTGTGGAACACTACTTCCCACCTTTTGCCACTCTTAACCCCTACTCTCTGTTTTCTGTTTTGTAACCAGCTTGCTATCCATAACAGTTTGTAAGATCTAGAAGATGACCAAGGTCAGGCCATGTGGAGTGAAGGGCTAAGCAGCAGAATGGATGGAAAGATGGCTACAGAACAGAAATCAGGATGGGTGGGGCCAATGGGAGGGTCACTCTGGCTGCCTGCCTCTCTCCCGTGGTCTTGTCCCTGCCCGGGTAGCCCTGGAGAGGGAGCAGGCGGTGTCCACCGGTTCACTTGATACCTTCCTCGACCGGTGGGCACCTTGGGTTAAAGAGGTGATAATCGATCCTCACAATCACATTGTGATGTAATTATTAATTGTGTGTGTGTCACAAATACATTTCTTCTATTTTGATACAAAAGTTCTACTAGACATGTTAAACTACTAGTTATTTAATCAGGGCTGCAGCTGCTGAAAGGTTGACTGTACTGAGGTTTGTGGCCAGAGCTGGCAGACGTGTTGTTCTGAAGTCTGATGTCTCACACCTGAAGAGTCTGTTTATGTCATGTTGTAATGAGCTTTTTCTGTTGCCTGGTGTCAGAAATAGAAATCAAAGGGAGATGATGCCCCACTCTGTTAATCAACTCTTTGACACATTTCCATGCATTTCCTTTCTTAATTTACAAAGATCACAACTCCATTAGTGAACAATGGATTGCCAGTCTGCCACTTTTTAGTGAGGCTTGAAAGGATTCGCTGTGAAGCTACACTTGGCCATCTGTCTGTGTGTCACTGTGTTTGGATTGTGTTAGACAACAGTCCTAATATCTCGCCTACATCCATTACAATTTTTGAAATGTTAGATTGTATTTGGAAGATGTTGAGTTTGAACCTTACAATTCTGAAATTGGGAGCTGTTAATGATTTCTGTTTTTCACATAACTGTATAGTGATGTAATCAGTCAAAGCAAATTAAAAGATGCTGCTATTTACTGAACACAACTGAATAATTCTACAAGGATGCTATCGCAGTCTTCCTCAGTATTAATTATACTCCCCAATTTTGTGTCATCAGCAAATTTTGAAATTGTACTTCTGATTCCCGAGTCCAAATTATTCATGTAAATGGTGAACAACAGTGGTCCCAGCACCGATCACCGTGGAACACCACTTCCCACCTTCCGCCCGTCTGAGTAAATACCTTGAAATCATCCCGTCTCCATTCCCGTGCCGACGGGATTGCTGTACCAGACGGGAGGGGCAACATTTGGGGACTCTCGATTCTCCACCAATTCCCATTCCCCTTCTTTCTGGTGGATAATGGAGGTGCCACTGTGTGTAACGTGCAAGTCAGTAAGAATATCAACAAGGATTAATCAGCACTTTCTAATTGGAGATGTTAATCAGTGGAAACTTTCAGGCACTGAATTGTAGATTTTGTACCAAAGATCAATTTAGGATTGAAGTAAAAGTTCATAATTTTATTGTAAAATAATTCAGGGACTCTCATCAGAAATTAAGGGGAAAGATCAGACAGCGTTTCTTAAACAATCACTGCAGCCCCGACAAGCCAATCAGCTATATATCCAGAATATTAAACTCCAGCCCAGTTATAGGGGTTATTAATATCAGCAGAAACAAACCCCAACTGTCAGAATGAACATGGTTCAGTCCTGGATGTGATTAAGAGCAGAATCCAATCCCTGCAGTTACATCTGAACTCGCTGGTGTGTCAGCAAGTTGGATGAATGATTAAATGCCTTCTCACACAAGGAGCAGGTGAACGGCCTCTCCCCAGTGTGAACTTGCTGGTGTGTCAGCAGTTTGGATGACTGATTAAATCCCTTCCCACACACTGAGCAGGTGAACGGCCTCTCCTCAGTGTGAACTTGCTGGTATGTTAGCAGGTGGGAAGACCGAGTGAACCCCTTCCCACACACGGAGCAAGTGAACAACTTCTCCCCAGTATGAACTCGCTGGTGTAGAATGAGGTTGGATGACTGCTTGAATCTCTTCCCACAGTGAGTGCAGCTGAATGGTCTCTCGTCAGTGTGAACTCGCTGATGTGTCTGGAGAATGCACAAGCGAGTGAATCCCTTCTCACACACGGAGCGGGTGAATGGCCTCTCCCCAGTGTGACTGCGTTGATGAGTTTCCAGCTCAGATGGGTAATTGAATCCCTTCCCACAATCCCCACATTTCCACAGTTTCTGCGTGGTGCGGGTGTCCTTGTGTCTTTTCAGGTTGGACAATCGGCTGAAGCCTCATCCACACACAGAACACGTGTCCAGTTTCTCCCCCCTGTGAATGGTGCGATGTTTTTTAAGGCTGTATAACTGGTTAAAGCTCTTTCCACAGTCAGTGCACTGGAACACTCTCACTCGGGTGTGTGTGTCTTGGTGCTTTTCCAGTCACACTGATGTTTGAAATCTTTTCCCACAGACAGAACAGACAAACATTTCTCCTTCCACATTCAAAGGCCGATGATATTCAGGTCCTGATGAATTGAGTGACTCTGTCAGATCTTGATGTGATGTTTGGTGTGAGTTTGCGGTGTGTAATTGCTGCCCTTCTCACAGCCTGTAAAGGAGTTTACAAAAGCCATCACTGTGAGTCCAGGATAGAAACTGACAAGATTCTCTCCTCCTGGTTCCTGGCCAAGGGGGCCGCGCATGCACCCTGCTGCCCCCTCAGCCTCTCAAGATGGCGGCCGTTACCCCGGGCCTGTCACCGGGAGAAAGCCCCACAGCTGCCGCCCCGCTCGGGACAAACGCCCGGCCCGGAGGCTCTTGTTCGGGGCCTGAGGCCCACCCCGGGTGTTTGTGAAGCGGATAATGTTGAGTGTTTTAATAATGGGGCCTGGGGCCGCACTCGGGGTGTGAGCGGCCCGCGTCCCCCCGGGGTTTACTTTTATTTATTTTTTTTGAGTCAAACATATTTATTTAAATATGGTAGTACTTGTTACAACTCATCAATTACATAATAAATCCATTACAACCATTAGCCGCAATTAAACAAAGCCTCAGAAAGAGAAACATAGAAGATAGGAGCAGGAGTAGGCCATTCGGTCCCTCGAGCCTGCTCCGCCATTCAATGAGATCATGGCTGATCATCCAAATTCAGAACCCTGTCCCTGCCTTCTCCCCATATCTCTTGATCCCTTTAGCCTTAAGAAATATATCCAACTCCTTCTTGAATATATTTAATGAATTGGCCTCTACTGCCTTCTGTGGTAGAGAATTCCACAGACTCACCACTCTCTGGGTGAAGAAATTCCTCCTCATCTCTGTCCTAAATGGCTTACCCCTTATCCTTAAACTGTGACCACTGGTTCTGGACTCCCCGGCCATCGGGAACATCCTTCCTGCATCCAGTCTGTCCAGTCCTGTTAGAATTTTATAAGTTTCAATGAGATCCCCTCTCATTCTTCTAAACTCCAGCGAGTACAAGCCCAATCGACTCAATCTCTCCTCATATGTCATTCCTGCCATCCCAGGTATCAGTCTGGTGAATCTCCGCTGAACTCCTTCCATGACAAAACATCCTTCCTCAGATAAGGCGACCAAAACTGCACACAATATTCAAGGTGTGGTCTCACCAAGGCCCTGTAGAACTGCAGCAAGACATCCTTGTTCTTGTACTTGAACCCTCTCGCTATGAAAGTCAACATACCATTTGCCTTATTAACCGCCAGCTGCACCTGCATGCTTACCTTCATCGACTGGTGCACAAGGACACCCAGGTCTCTTTGCACTTCCCCTTCTCCTAATCTATTGCCATTCAGATAATAATCTGCCTTCCTGTTTTTCCCACCAAAGTGGATAACCTTGCATTTATCCACATTATACTGCATCTGCCATGCTTCTGCCCAATCACCCAACCTGTCCAAATCATACTGGAATTTCTCGGCATTTTCCTCACAGCACACACACCCACCCAGCTTTGTGTCGTCTGCAAACATGGAGATATTACATCTAGTTCCCTCGTCTAGATCATTAATATATATTGTGAATAGCTGGGGTCCTATGACCAAGCCCTGCCGTACCCCACTAGTCACTGCCTGCCACTCAGCAAAAGAGCCGTTTATTCCAACTCTTTGCTTTGTCTGCGAACCAGTTCTTTATCCAAGTCAGTACCTTGCCCCCAATCCCATGTGCCTTAACTTTACACGCTAATCTCTTCTGCGGGACTTTATCGAAAGCTTTCTGAAAGTCCAAATACACCACATCCACTGGTTCTTCCTTATATATTCCACCAGTTACATCCTCAAAAAATTCCAGTAGATTAGTCAAGCATGATTTACCTTTTGTAAATCCATGTTGACTTTATCCGATCCTGCCACTGTTTTCCAAGTGCTCTGCTATTACATCTTTTATAATGGACTCTAGCATTTTCCCCACTACCGATGTCAGGCTTACTGGTGTATAATTCCCTGTTTTCTCTCTACCACCTTTTTTGAATAGTGGGGTAACATTAGCTACCCTCCAATCCATGGGAACTGTTCTGGAGTCTACCGAATTTTGGAAGATGACCAGCAATGCATCTACTATTTCTAGGGCCACTTCCTTAAGTACCCTAGGATGTAGATTATCAGGCCCTGGGGATTTATCGGCCTTCAATCCCATCAATTTCCCTAACACCATTTCCCTACAAATACTGATTTCTTTCAGTTCCTCCCTCTCCTGAGACATCTCTGGGAGGTTATTTGTGTCCTCCTTTGTGAAGACAGAACCAAAATATGTATTTAATTGGTCAGCCATTTCTTTGTTCCCCATTATAAATTCCCCTGATTCTGACTGCAAGGGACCTACGCTTGACTTCACCAATCTTTTTTTCTTCACATATCTATAAAAGTTTTTACAGTCAGTTTTTATGTTCCCTGCAAGCTTACTCTCATATTCTATTCTCCTCTTCTTAATTAATCCCTTTGTCCTCCTTTGCTGAATCCTAAACTGCTCCCAATCCTCAGGTTTACTGCTTTTTCTGCCCAATTTATGTGTCTTCTACTTGGATCTTATGCTATCCCTAATTTCCCTTGTTAGCCACGGTTGAGTCACCTTTTTTGATTTATTTTTATGCCAAACAGGGATGAACAAATTCTGTAGTTCATCCATGCGATCTTTGAATGTTTGCCATTGCCTATCCACCATCAACCCTTTGAGTAACGTTCCCCAATCAATCCTACCCAACTCGCACCTCATACCATCGTAGTTTCCTTTATTTAAATTCAGGACCCTAGTTTCTGAGTCAACTACTTCACTCTCCATCTTTATGAAGAATTCTATCATATTATGATCACTCCGACCCAAGGGGCCTCGCACAACAAGATTGCTAATTAATCCTTTCTCATTACATAATACCCAGTCTAAGATGGCCTGATCTCTAATTGGTTCCTCGACATATTGGTCCAGGAAACCATCTCGTATACTTTCCAGGAATTCCTCCTCCACAGTATTGTTACTAATTTGGTTAGCCCAATCTATTTGTAGATTAAAGTCACCCATGATAACTGCTGTGCCCTTATTGCACGCATCTCTAATTTCCCATTTAATGCCATCCCCAACCTCGGCATTACTGTTTGGGGGTCTGTATACAACTCCCACTAATGTTTTCTGACCCTTGGTATTTCTCAGCTCTACCCATACAGATTCCACATCATCAGAGCTAATATCCTTCCTTACTATTGTGTTAATCTCCTCTTTAACCAGCAATGCTACCCCACATCCTTTTCCTTTTTGCCTGTCTTTTCTGAATATTGAATACCCCTGGATGTTGAGTTCCCAGCCTTGGTCACCCTGGAGCCATGTTTCTGTAATCCCAATCATATCATATCCGTTTACCTCTATTTGCACAGCTAATTCATCCACCTTATTAGCTTTTAGGACCTCCGCCTGATTTTTACCTATATCGTTGGTACCTGTATGCACCACGACAACTGGCTGTTCACCCTCCCCCTCAAGAATGCTCTGCAGCCGCACCAAGACATCCTTGACCCTTGCACCAGGGAGGCAACATACCATCCTGCATCTCGTTTGCAGCCGCAGAAATGCCTATCTATTCCCCTTACAATAGAATCCCCTATCACTATAGCTCTCCTGCTCTTTTTCCTCCCGTCCTGTGCAGCAGAACCACCCACGGTGCCAGGAGGTTGGCTGCTGCTGCCTTCCCCCGATAAGCCATCTCCCTCAACAATATCCAAATTGGTATATCTGTTTGAGAGGGGGATGGCCACAGGGGACCCTTGCACTACCTGATTTGGCCTCAACTGGAGTATTGTGCCCAATTCTGGGCATTGCACTTTATGAAGGATGTGAAGGCCTTAGAGAGGGTGCAGAAAAGATTTACAAGAATCGTTCCAGGGATGAGGGTCTTCAGTTATGTGGATAGACTCGAGAAACCTTAGAGCAGAGAAGGTTGAGATGAGATTTGATAGAGATGTTCAAAATCATGAGGGTTCTGGACAGAGTAGATAGAGGGAAACTGATCCCATTGGCGGGAGGGTCGAGAACCAGAGGACACAGATTTAAGGTGATTGGCAGAAGAACCAAAGGCGACATGAAGAAAAACTTTTTTACACAGCGAGTGGTTAGGTTCTGGAATGCACTGCCTGAAAGGGTGGTGGAGGCAGATTCAATCGCGGCTTTCAAAAGGGAATTGGATAAGTAACTGAAGTAAAGAAATGTGCAGGGTTACAGGGAAAGGGTGGGGAGTGGGACTCGCTGAAGTGGTCTTGCAGAGAGCTGGCACGGGCTCGATGGGCTGAATGGCCTCCTTCTGTGCTGTAACCATTCTATGATTCTATAAAATATTAGAAAGTTTGTTCCACAGAAGCACGGGTTTTATCTGCTTTTATTGATGAATTTTAAAAGTCTCTATTAAAACCTGAGCCAGTGTGTTGTGAGACAAAGAGCCTTGTGTCCAATAAGGGGAATAAAGGCCCACAGCCTCCCCTGGCCCCGGGACCTGAACAAGGGACTGGAGAAACTCGCTGCCCTGCGGATCAGACAATCAGCCGCTGCTAGTCCCGCCCCTCGGGCTCTGCAATTGGTTGGAGGACCCGCTGCCGGCTCGCTCCCGTCAATCAGGCAGTGGGTCTGGGTCACGTGTCCCCGATGCGATCACATTCACCGTCCAACTGACGCCGCCAAGTCCGGGGCGGAGCGGAGAAAACTCAGTTTGTGTCACCGATCACGACTCTAACCGACACCAAGGCCTTTCCCGGAATGCCCCGCGCCGACACCGTCCAGCAGGGCCCGAGTGCGCAGGTGCAGCTCCGAGTGGGGGAGGGTGTTTGGTCTCCTCTGGGCATGCGCGGCTATTACCCTTGGTGACTGGGAGGGGTCGCTGTGCCGGACTCGGCCCAAACCGCCGGCCCGTGTGTGCATGCGCGGACTCTCGCTGTCCCCAGAAGGAGCAGGAGTGGCCATTCGGCCCCTCGAGCCTGCTCCACCATTCAATGAGATCATGGCTGATCATCGACCTCAACTCCATTCACCGGCCAGATCGCCACATCCCTTGATGTCCTTACTGGTCAGAAATCTATCGACTTCTGTTTTGAATATACCCAATGACTGAGCCTCCACAGCCCTCTGGGGTAGAGAATTCCAAAGATTCACCACCCTCTGTGTGAAGAAATTTCTTCTCATCTCAGTCCTGAATGGCCGACCCTTTATCCTGAGGCTGTGGCCCCTGGTTCTAGACTCCCCAGCCAAGGGAAACATTCTCCCAGCATCCATCCTATCAAGCCCTGTAATAATTCTGTATGCTTCAATGAGAACCCCTCTCATTCTTCTGAATTCAAGGGAATACAGGCCTAGTTTACTCAATCTCTTCTCATACGACAGTCCCGCCATTCCAGGAATCAATCTTGTGAACCTTCCTTGCACTCCCTCTGTGGCAAGTATATCCTTCCTTAGGTAAGGAGACCAAAATTGTACACAGTACTCCAGGTGTGGTCTCACCAAGGCCCTATATAATTGGAGTAAGACTTCTTTACTCCTGTACTCAAATCCTCTTGTAATGTCAATCAACCATCAGCTAGAAGAGGTCGCTGGTGAGACCAGTGAAGAAAGAAAGACTTGCATTTATATAGCGCCTTTCACCCAAAGTGTTTTACAGCCAATGAAGTACTTTTGACGTGTAGTCACTGTTGTAATGTAGGAAACACAGCAGTGAATTAGTGCACAGCAAGCTCCCACGAACAGCAATGTGATAATGACCAGATAATCTATCTTTTTATGTTGATTGAGAGATAAACATTGGCTAGGAGACTGGGGATAACTGCCCTGCTCTTTCTCACATTACAACAGTGACTACTTCATTGTAGTACTTCATTGGCTGTAAAGCACTTCAAGACATCTGGTGGTCATGAAAGCACTATATAAATGCAAGTCTTTCTTTCTTGAAATTGTGCCATGGGATCTTTTACATCCACCTGAGAGAGCAGACAGGACAGGACGTCTCATCCGAAAGACGGCACCTCCGACAGTGCCGCACTCCCTCAGCACTGCACTGGAGCGTCAGCCTAGATTTTTGTGCTCAAATCTCTGGAGTGGAACTTGAACCTACAATTTTCTGACTCAGAGGCAAGAGTGCTACCAACTGAGTTACTGCTGACACTAAAGAACAAGTAGTTCTGACGACAGGTCATCGACCTGAAACGTTTACTCTGTTTCTCTCTCCACAGATGCTGCCTGACCTGCTGAGTATTTCCAGCATTTTCTGTTTTCATTAAAGAAACGAGGGAGTCATTGCTGACAGGAAGAATGTTGGGTCGCCTGCACATGCGTACCTCCCTGGCGGCTGAGGCAAAACAGCGACTCGCCCCCCACCTGAGCCACGCACGCATACCAGATGTTGCGGCATCGCATGTGCGCCCGATGTTCCAACCGCGGAGTTTTGTGCACTGAGCATGTGCATTGCGGACCGATCGGGACGGGCGATTGTGGAGCAGGAGGGAGAGCGCGGGGGCCATGAGGTGCATGCGCGAGACTCAGAGTCAACAGAGCGCTTTCTGGAGCACGAGGGCTTGTGGGTATTACAGCCGCCATTACTGCTGATCCTTTCAACCAACCTGTGCAGCAGCTGGGGCCTGAAAATCAGCTTCACTGCCCCTAGGGTTGGAAAGAGGAAAATTAAGACAAAGTTTGTCCCTGATCCTTTTCTGATCTCAATTTACAGGGTTATAGAAGTGGAGCAGTTACAGGCGGGAAGCTCAGACCAAACATCACGTCAAAATCTGACAGAGTCACTTGATTCATCCGGACCTGAATATCATCGGCCTTTGCACATGGAAGGAGAAAGCAGCGATCGCAGCAATGACAAACCGCACACGTGTTCGGTGTGTGGACGCGGATACAGCCGATTGCCTTACCTGGTGAGACATGTGCACCGTCACACCGGGGAGAAACTGGGTAAAGGTGGGGACGGCGGGAAGGGATTCAGTTCCCTGTCAGCATTGGAAGTTCAATGGCGCAGTCGCACCAGGGACAGTCCGTTCACCTGCTCCGTGTGTGGAAAGGGATTTGTTCGTTCATCCCACCTGCAAACACATCAGCGGGTTCACACTGGAGAGAGACCATTTCAGTGTTCTGACTGTGGGAAGAGCTTTAAAAGCCCCGGGGAGCTGAAGGGACACCAGCGAGTTCACGCTGATGAGAGACCATTTCAGTGTTCTGACTGTGGGAAGAGCTTTAAAAGCCCCGGGGAACTGAAGCGACACCAGCTTGTTCACACTGATGAGAGACCATTTCAATGTTCTGAGTGTGGGAAGAGCTTTAAAAGCCCCGGGGAACTGAAGCAACATCAGCAAGTTCACACTGATGCGAGACCGTTTAACTGTCCTGACTGTGGTAAGAGCTTTAAAAGCCCCCGGGAGCTGAAGGGGCACCAGCTTCTTCACACTGCGGAGAGGCCATTTATCTGCTCCGTGTGTGGGAAGGGATTTGCTCGGTCATCCACCCTGCTGGTACACCAGCGAGTTCACACTGACGAGAGACCATTCATCTGCTCCGTGTGTGGGAAGGGATTCGCTCAGCACTCCAACCTGCTGGTACACCAGCGAGTTCACACTGACGAGTGACCCTTTAAAAGTTCTGAGTGTGGGAAGAGTTTTTAAAGCCCCCGGGAGCTCAATCAACACCAGCGAGTTCACACTGCAGAGAGGCTGTTCACCTGCTCCATGTGTGGGAAGGGATTCACTCATTCATCCACCCTGCAGACACACCAGCTTGTTCACACTGATGAGAGACCCTTTAAATGTTCTGAGTGTGGGAAGAGTTTTAAAAGCCCCCGGGAGCTCAAGCAACACCAGCGAGTTCACACTGGGGAGAGACCGTTCACCTGCTCCATGTGTGGGAAGGGATTCACTGTGCCATCCAAACTGCAGACACGCCAGCTTGTTCACACTGATGAGAGACCTTTTAAATGTTCTGACTGTGGGAAGAGCTTTAAAAACTCTAAGATCCTTAAGAGACACCAGCGTGTTCACACTGATCATAGAATCTAACAGCACAGAAGGAGGTGATTCGGCCCAACGTCTCTGTGACGGCTCTTTGAAAGAGCTGTCCAATTTAGTCCCAAACCCCAGCTTTATCCCCAGAACTCTGCAAACTAGTCCTCTTCAAGTACATGTCCAATTACTGTTTGAAAGTTCCTGTGGAACCTGTTAGTGTGCCAGTCAGTTCCTTCAGTAACCCCTAGATGGCACCTTCACTGGTTGGTTTTCCTTTGTTAATTGTTACTAGTTTCTCCTGTGTTTATTCTTTAACTGCCTTTTATCTGGTTTATTGGTTTCACCTGTTTTTGCTTGTATTTAAGTTCTGTGGTTTCTTCCCTCTGTGCTCAGTCCTGATAAGAGAGTCAGTCTTGACAAGGTGCTCAGTCTTGACAAGGTGCTCAGTCTTGACAAGCCGGTTACCAGTGGTAACTTGTCTTGAGCTCAGTCTTGACAAGCCGGTTGCCCTGTGGTAGCTTGCCTTGACAAGCCGGTTGCCTAGGGGTAGCTTGTCTTGGGCTAAGTCTTGACAAGCCGTTTGCCTTAGTGGTTGCTTGTCTTGAGCTCCTATGTCTATAACTGTTTATCTGTGTTATGTTTTTGCTTGTATTTAAGTTCTGTGGTTCTTCCCTTTGTTCTCGGTCTTGACAAGGTGCTGACAAGTTGCTCAGTCTTGATAAGGTGCTCAGTATGGACAAGCCGGTTGCCCTGTGGTAGCTTGTCTTCAGCTCAGTCTTGACAAGCCGGTTGCCTCATGGTAGCTTGTCTTGAGTTTCTATCTTGACTAGCCGTTTGCCTATGTGGTAGCTTGTCTTGAGCTCTTATGTTCGTACTGTTTACCTGTGTGATTCTAGTAAAGTATTGTTATTTAAGACTGCATATCTGCTTCTCGCCTCATCTGTCTGCACTTGGGTCCAGAACCAGCCTCGCTCTGACAGTACGGCCCCGTGTCTACACGGCGCCCTGACACCACCCTGACAGAACCTGATTCCAGCATCCTTTCATATGGTGCGTTCCAGATCTTAACAACCCTCTGTGTGAAAACAATTCTCCTCATTTCCCCTCTAGTTCTTTTAGCAACTATTTTAAACCTGTGACCTTTGGTTACCGACACACTTGCCAGAGTGAACAGTTCCTCCCTACTTGCTCGATCAAAACCCCTCATCATTTTGAACACCTCTATTAGGTCTCCTCTTAACCTTCTCTGCTCTAAGGGGAACAATCCCAGCTTCTCCAATCTCTCCACATAACTGAAGTCCCTCATGCATGGTACCATCCTGGTCAACCTCCTCTGTACCCTCTCCAAGGCCTTGACATCCTTCCTAAAGTGTGGTGCCCAGAACTGTACTGAAGAATCCAGCTGAGGCCAAAACCCTGCAGCTGTACAAAACCCTGGTTAGACAACACCTGGAGTACTGTGAACAGTTCTGGGCATCACACCTTAGGAAGGATATATTGGCCTTGGAGGGAGTGCAGCGTAGGTTTACCAGAATGATACCCGGACTTCAAGGGTTAAGTTACGGGGAGAGATTACACAAATTAGAGTTGTATTCCCTAGAATTTAGAAGGTTAAGGTGTGATCTGATCAAAGTTTTCAGGATATTAAGGGGAACAGATAGGGTAGATAGAGAGAAACTATTTCTGCTGGTTGGGGATTCTAGTACTGGGGGCATAGTCTAAAAATTATAGCCAGACCTTTCAGGAGTGAAACTAGGAAACACTTCTACACACAAAGGGTGCTGGAAGTTTGGAACTCTCTTCCGCAAACGGCAATTGATGCGAGATCAATTGTTAATTTTAAATCTGAGATTGATAGGTTTTTGTTACCCAAAGGTATTAAGGGATATGGGCCGAAGGCGGGTGTATGGAGTTAGGTCGCAGATCAGCCATGATCTCATTGAATGGTGGAACAGGCTCGAGGGGCTGAATGGCCTCCTCCTGTCCTATGTTCCTAACTAGTGATTTGTAAAGGTTTAGTGTAACTTCCTTGTTTTTGTATTGAATGGCCCTATTTACAAAGCCAAGTATCCCATACGCTTTCTGAACCGCCTCACCAACTTGCTGCGGCACTTTCAAAGATTTGTGAATATGGACCCCCAGGTCCCTCTGCTCTTGCACCCCCTCAAAATAGTCCCATTTAGATTATACGGCCTCTCCCTGTTGTTTCTCCCAAAGTGCATCATTTCACACTTATCCTCATTTAATTTCATCTGCCTTGTGTCTGCTCATTTCACAGTCTGTCTCTGTCCTTCTGAAGTCTGCTACTGCTATGCTCACTATTTACTATGTTGCCAAGTTTTGTATCACCCGTAAACTTCGATATTTTACACCTATGCCCAAGGCCAGGTCAGTTATATATAACAAGAAAAGCAATGGTCCTAATCCCGACCCCTGGGGGACCCCACTGCATACTTCCCTCCAGTCAGAAAAACATCCCTCAGCACTGCTCACTGCCTCCTCTCCCTTAGCCAACTATATACCCAAATTGCCATCATCCCTTTATTTCCCTGTGCTTCTATTCCCCGAGTAAGTCTCTTATGTGGTACTTTATCAAATGCCTTTTGAAAGTCCATATATACAACATCTGCTGCACTACCTTCATCAACCCTCTGTTACTTCATCAAATAACTCAATCAGGTTAGTCAGACACGATTTACCTTTAACAAATCCATACTGGCTGCCCCTTATTAACCCATGCTTCTCCAAGTGAGAATTAATTTTGTCCTTGACAATGGTCTCCAGTCGTTCACCCATCACTGACATTAGACTGATTGGCCTGTAGTTACCAGGTTTATCCCTCTCCCCTTTTTTAAACAGGGTGTAACATTTGCAATCCTCCAGTCCTCTGGCACCCCTCCCATATATCTGAGGGAGATTGAAAGATTGTGGTCAGAGCTTCTGTTGTTTCCACCCTAGCTTCCCTCGGCAATCTAGGATGCATCGCATCTGGACCAGGTGACTTGTTAACTTTGAGTGATGACAACCTATTTAGCACCTCCTTTCTATCCATTTTTATCCAATTTATCTACTCCCCCTTCCTCTACTGCGACATTAACTTCATCCTCTTCTTTTGTGGAGACAGATGCTAAGTACTCATTCAGTACCTCAGCCACGCCCTCTGCCTCCATATAATGAGCTCCTATTTGGTCCCTAATCGGCCCCACAATTCTTTTAACTATCCTTTTACTTTTCATATGTTTATAAAAGATTTTTGGGTTCCCTTTTACATTACCCACTAATCTTTTCTCGTATTCTCTCCCTTGTGCCAGCTGCGGCTCAGTGGGTAGCACACTTGCCTCTGAGTCAGAAGGTTGTGGGTTCTAGTCACACTCCAGGGACTTGAGCACATAAAGCTAGGCTGACACTCCAGTGCAGTGCTGAGGAAATGCTGCACTGTCGAAGGTGCTGTCTTTCTGATGAGACTTTAAACTGAGATCCCGTCTGCTCTCTCAGGTGGATGTAAAAGATCCCATGGCACTATTTTGAAGAAGAGTAGGGGAGTTATCCCCGGTGTCCTGGCCAATATTTATCCCTCAGCCAACATAACAAAAACAGATTACCTGGTTATTATCACATTGCTGTTGGTGGGAGCTTGCTGAGCACAAATTGGCTGCCGTGTTTCCCACATTACAACAGTGATTACACTCCAAAAGTACTTCATTGGCTGTAAAGAGCTTTGAGACATCCGGTGGTCGTGAAAGGCGCTATATAAATGCAAGTCTTTCTTTCATCGATCCTTTTTCAATTTCCCCCACTCTCTGTATTCTCCTGGTTTTTGACTGTATTCTGTACCTGACATTTGTTGTAAACCTCCTTTTTCTGTTTTATTCTAACCTCTACATCCTTTGTCATCGGGAGCTCGAGCTTTGGACGCCCCATCTTTCCTCCTGATGGGAATATGCTTGGTTTGTACCTGGTGTCAAATTTTGTTTTATAATGTTCCCGTGAAGCGCGTTGGGACATTTTACTACATTAAAGATGTTATATAAATACAAGTTGTTGTTACTGTCTGAAACTAACAAATTCCTCAGAGGAAAATAACAGCATTTTTACTCCCAAATATTAAATATTTTGTTCCACGAAGTTTATCTGCTTTTATTTGTGAATTTAAAAAGTCTGTATTAAAACCTCAGCCAGTGTGTTGTGAGACAAAGAGCCTTGTGTCCAATAAGGGGAATAAAGGCCAACAGCCTCCCCTGGCCCCAGGCCCCGAACAAGGAACTGGAGAAACTCGCTGCCCTGCGGATCAGACAATCAGCCGGCGCTAGTCCCGCCCTTCGGGCTCCCCGATTGGTTGGAAGACCCGCCGCCGGCTCGCTCCTCCAGCCCCGCCCCCCTCACTCCCTATTGGTCCGGAGCTCCCGTCAATTACCCGAGCAGTGTGAGCTGAGCATGCGCGGACCCTGGCAGCAGCCGCAGACACATCAGGTGAGAGAGCTCAGGGAGTGGGTTCATGAACCCTGGGGGAGGCTGTGAGATTCTCAGCAGCTCAGCTCTGCTCGGCTCGGTGCTGTGTGAACGGGCTGCTCCACACCCCGGCTGCTCACGGGGAATGCCAGTGCGGAGGGCCCAGTGCAGGAGGCCCAGCACGGAGGACCCCAAGCGGGGGGCCTAGGGCGGAGCGGCTGGTTGACAGAAGCGGAGTCGGGAGATGTTGTGGGTGAGCATGCTGCACGGTTTCTAAAGGTGAAGAACGGTCTCCGGCCTGAATGAGTTCTAGTGGCCCCATCTGTGCTCCATTTGGTGGCAGCTGTGAGGCTTTTTCTCGGTGATGGGGGCCGGTTTGTGCACCGCCATTTTGGTGCAGGAAAGACAGACTGTTTCCATCTATAGTATGGTGCTTGAGCGGCCATAAGATGGGAAAAGAGAACGGGATAAAGGTGAAAAAGGAAGTAAAAAGGCAAAACAAGGTATATCGGCAAGGAATAATGAATGTCTTGATGGCTGGGTCCTGTGAGTGATAACAGCAAGAAGAAGGGAATTTGAGTCCTCGTTTATCTCTTTTACGGGATTTGCGAAAGTGGTCGTCTTCTTTTCTATGGAAAGGTTGAAGACTGTGGACAAGGATTATGACATTATATGGTTGGATAACATCAAGTGAAGACGAGGAGTTATTAGAGTGCCAATAGGACTGGCGTTGAACTGGTATTGTTTTGTTGAAGAAGTTTCGGGTTCTGGTTCAAAGTAGTTTACTTGAAGTTTTAAGTGATTTTTGATATGGTTGTGGGATTTTCTATATTATGGTGTTATTTAGTGTTAAAGCCTTCCTTAATTGAACGAACAAACGCTCTAGTGAACGCACGCATGTGGATACAAATATATGCACGCACACACGGATACACAATGGAACTTATGTTCGACCAAATGAAGGGCCCGCTCTCCAGGATGGGGGTCACTCGGTGAGCATGAGGCCTGCCGGATGGATGAACGAACGCACGGATGCACACAGGTAGACAAATGGCACACATGCACGCAGTCATGCACAATGGAATTTACGCTTGAGCGAATGAACGAACGAACGGGGGAATGAATGACTGAATGATTGAGCGATGCCAGTAGGACTGGCGTATACGGGTTATTGGTTTATTAAATAGTGACAGGTTGTACTTTAAATATTATTGATTTACCTGTAAAAATTATTGTTGTATTTATATTGTTGACCATAATTGGTCAATGACTGTAATGGATTTATTGTGTAACTGATGAGTTGTATAAGTACAGTTGTACTTGAATGTTAACATATAAAAAAAAAAGGACAACAGGTTATACCAAGCAAAAACGAAGAGTTACTAGATTGCCAATTGGAAAAGAAAAAAAAATGAACCCCGGGGGAGGCTGCGAGATTCTCAGCAGCTCAGCTCTGCTCGGTGCTGTGTGAACGGGCTGCTCCACACCCCGGCTGCTCATGGGGAATGCTAGTGCGGAGGGCCCAGTGCAGAAGGCCCAGGGTGGAAGACCCAGAGGATAGTGTCCTAGGTGGGAGGCTCAGCACGGAGGACCCCAGGCGTGGGGCCTAGGGCGGAGCAGCTGGTCAACAGAAGCGGAGTCGGGAGATGCTGTGGGTGAGCATGCTGCATGGTTTCTAAAGTTGAAGAACGGTCTCCGGCCTGAATGAGTTCCAGCGGCCCCGTCTGTGACAGACTGTTCCCATCTATAGTATGGCGCTTGAGCAGCCATAAGATGGGAAAAGAGAACGGGATAAAAGTGAAAAAGGAAAGAAGGAAAATAAATGGAAGATAAAAGGCAAAACAAAGTAATATCGGCGAGGAATAATGAATGTCTTGATGGCTGGGTCCTGTGAGTGATAACAGCAAGAAGAAGGAAATTTGAGTACTCGTTTTCCTCTTTTACGGGATTTGAGAAAGTGGTCAGCTTCTTTTCTGTGGAAAAGTTGAAGACTGTGGACAAGGATCATGACATTATATGGTTAGACTAGCTGGGGGTGCCCGGCGTTGCCAAGGCTTTGTTGTAAAACGGCAGTTTACAGGGTCGCGCGGTTTACGGCCGGCCGCTGCCGCTCCCCCACACTGTGTCTTGGGCCGAGTGGTTGTGAGGCCCGGCCCGAGTGACCCCAAATCACCTCCTGCTCCAGCGGGCCGGGAGCGGGATACTGTGCCGGAGCCGCACTGTGGTGGTTTGTTGTGCTGGTGCTGTCGCTGTCGGTATTAAAAAAATGGCAGCGATGTTTCGGGAGGCTGCAGGATTAGGCCCACCCACACATGGAATGAAATGCCCCCCGTGATGCAAGAGAGAGAGAGAGACTGGGGGGAGACTAGAGAGAGAGGGAAGGAGAGAGAGGGAATGAGAGAGAGAGAGAGAGGGAAGGAGAGAGAGAGAGAGGGAAGGAGAGAGAGACAGAGAGAGAGAAGGAGAGAGAGGGAAGGAGAGAGAGAGAGAGGGAAGGAGAGAGAGACAGACAGAGACAGAGAGGGAAGGAGAGAGATAGACTGGGGGGGAGAGAGAGAGAGAGATGGGGATAGAGAAAGAGTAGAGAGACTGGGGGGAGAGAGAGAGAGACGGGGAGATAGAGAGAGAGAGAGAGAGACTGGGGAGATAGAGAGAGAGACTGAGGGGGAGAGAGAGAGCGACTGAGGGGGAGAGAGAGAGACTGGGGGAGAGAGAAGAGAGAGACTGGGGGAGAGAGAAGAGAAAGACTGGGGGGAGAGAGAGAATGGGGAGATAGAGAGAGAGAGAGAGAGAGAGAGACTGAGGGGGAGAGAGAGCGAGATGGGGAGAGAGAGAGAGGGAGAGACTGCGGGAGAGAGAGACTGAGGAGATAGAGAGAGAGAGACTGAGGGGGAGAGAGAGAGCAACTGAGGGGGAGAGAGAGAGACGGGGGAGAGAGAGAGAGATTGGGGGAGAGAGAGAGAGTAGAGAGACTGGGGGGAGAGAGAGAGAGAGACTGGGGAGAGAGAGAGAGAATGGGGAGATAGAGAGAGAGAGACTGAGGGGGAGAGAGAGAGAGTCTGGGGGAGAGAGACGGGGAGAGAGAGAGAGAGACTGGGGGAGAGAGAGAGAGAGAGACAGGGGAAGGGAGAGAGAGACTGGGGAGAGAGAGAGAGACTGGGGAGTTAGAGAGAGAGAGACTGGGGCGGAAAGTGAGAGACCGGGGGGGTGGGGGGGAGAGAGAGAGAGAGACTGAGGGGAGAGAGTGAGAGATGGGGAGAGAGAGAGAGAGAGACTTGGGGAGAGAGAGAGAGACTGGGGGGAGAGGGAGAGAGTGGGGGAGAGAGAGAGACTGGGGGGAGAGAGAGACTGGGGGAGAGAGAGACTGGAGGGGAGAGAGAGAGAGACTGGGGGAGAGAGAGATGGGGAGAGAGACTGGAGGGAGAGAGAGACTAGGGGAGAGAGAGAGACTGGGGGAGAGAGAGACTGGGGGGAGAGAGAGAGACTGGGGGCGAGAGAGAGAGACTGGGGGGGAGAGACTGGGGAGAGAGAGAGCAACGGGGGGAGAGAGAGAGACTGGGAGAGAGAGCGAGACTGGGGAGATAGAGAGAGAGAGACTGAGGGGGAGATAGAGAGAGAGAGACTGAGGGGGAGAGAGAGAGTGACTCGGGGAGAGAGAGAGATGGGTGAGAGAGAGAGTAGAGAGACTGGGGGGAGAGAGAGGAGAGAGACTGGGGAGAGAGAGAGACTGGGGGAGAGAGAGAGAGAGACTGGGGGAGAGAGACAGGGAGAGAGAGAGAGAGACTGGGGGAGAGAGAGAGAGAGAGACGGGGAAGGGAGAGAGAGACTGGGGAGAGAGAGAGATAGACTGGGAGACAGAGAGAGAGAGAGATAGAGACGGTGGGCGACAGAGAGATTGGGGGGAGAGAGAGAGAGACTGGGAGAGAGCGACTGGAGGAGGGGGTGTCTGGAGGAGAGAGAGAGACTGGGAGACTGGGGGAGAGAGAGAGACTGGGAGATAGAGAGAGAGAGAGAGAGAGACTGAGGGGGAGAGAGAGAGAGACGGGGAGAGAGAGAAACTGGGGGAGAGAGAGAGAGAGACTGGGGGAAGAGATAGAGAGACTGGGAGACAGCGAGAGAGAGACTGGGAGACAGAGGGAGAGATAAAGAGACGGTGAGAGAGAGAGAGAGATTGGGGGGAGAGAGAGGGAGAGGGCTAGAAATTGGGTATTGCCCTGTTTGGAGAGGGAAGGAGAGAGAGACAGAGCGAGGGAGGTAAGGAGAGGGAGAGAGAGAGGGAAGGAGAGAGAGAGAGAGAGAGGGAAGGAGAGAGAGACAGAGAGCGTGAGGGAAGGAGAGAGAGACAGAGAGAGAGAGGGAAGGAGAGAGAGCGAGGGAAGGAGAGAGAGACAGACAGAGACTGGGGGAGAGAGAGACGGGGAGAGAGAAAGAGTAGAGAGACTGGGGGGAGAGAGACGGGGAGATAGAGAGAGGGAGAGACTGGGGGAGGGAGAGAGACTGAGGAGATAGAGAGAGAGAGACGGGGGAGAGAGAGCGCGACTGAGGGGGAGAGAGAGACTGGGGGAGAGAGAGAGAGATGCAGAGAGAGAGAGAGTAGAGAGACTGGGGGGAGAGAGAGGAGAGAGACTGGGGAGAGAGAGAGAATGGGGAGATAGATAGAGAGAGAGGGACTGAGGGGGAGAGAGAGAGAGACTGGGGGAGAGAGACGGGGAGAGAGAGACTGGGGGAGAGAGAGAGAGAGACGGGGAAGGGAGAGAGAGACTGGGGAGAGAGAGAGAGACTGGGGAGATAGAGAGAGAGAGAGAGAGAGAGAGAGACTGGGGGGGGAGAGAGAGAGACCGGGGGGGGGGGAGAGAGAGAGAGATGGGAAGAGAGAGAGAGAGAGACTTGGGGGGAGAGGGAGAGAGTGGAGGGAGCGGGAGAGAGTGGGGGAGAGAGAGAGAGAGACTGGGGGAGAGGGAGAGAGTGGGGGAGAGAGAGAGAGACTGGGGGGAGAGAGAGACTGGGGAGAGAGAGACTGGAGGGGAGAGAGAGAGAGACTGGGGGGAGAAAGAGACTGGGGAGAGAGAGAGACTGGGGAGAGAGAGACTGGAGGAGAGAGAGAGAGACTGGGGGGAGAGAGAGACTGGGGGAGAGAGAGACTGGGGGAGAGAGAGACTGGAGGAGAGAGAGAGAGACTGGGGGGAGAGAGAGAGACTGGGGAGAGAGAGAGAGACTGGGGGAGAGAGAGAGAGACGGAGGGAGAGGGAGACTGGGGAGAGAGAGAAAGAGACTGGGGGAGAGAGAGAGCGACTGAGGGGGGAGAGAGTGAGTCGGGGAGAGAGAGAGAGAGAGAGAGAGAGAGACTGGGGAGATAGAGAGAGACGGGAGGGAGAGAGAGGGTGTGAGAGAGCCAGATGGAGTGAATACACACTGAAGATGGGCTGCTGAATTTTTAGTGTTTTTAGTGTCTAAAGTGAGGGAAAAAAGTTTCATTTCAAGTTTTGAAAGGTTTTAAAATTAAATTTTATTTCTAGTTAAGTTAGTTTAGTTTAGTTTAGTTTAAGTTTAAGTTTAGATTAGTCTAGATTAAGTAAGGAAGGAAAAAACCGCCAAAAAGACCACCAAAGAAAAAAAAACAACCAGAGGAAATTAGAAAAAGAAGAAAAAAGCCAAAGCAAAAAGAAATAAAGGAAGAAATAAACAAACCATAGAAGAACCTGAACAGCGGCCGCACGGGGCCACAGCAGCAGTGACTCGGCAGCATCGGGAACCGAGGTGAGGCGAATCCGGGAGGCCGCACGGAGACGCAGCGGCAGCCGGAGCGAGGTGACTCGGACTGCAGTCCAGCACCCGAGCGACGGCCGCAATCCAGCACCCGAACGGTGAACGAGGCACAGCCCCGGGCGGTGGCTGTGCTGGGAAAGGCCCGAGGAGCCAGGCTCAGAGACCTCTGAGGAGAAGGGGAGCAGCCCGAAGGCTCCCAACCAAGACTGTGAGTACAGGGCCCAGGGAGGGAGACTGAAGCCAGGGAAAGGCCCGAGGAGCCAGGCCAAGACAGAGGCCCAGAGACCTCTGAGGGGGAGGGGAACAGCCTGGAGGCACCGGGAAACAGCGGCTCACAGACTCAGACCTAGGAAGGGTGAACCCAGGAGCCGAGGCCCAGGGAACACGGGGTCGGATAGGGGGAGCAGCCAGGAGGCACCGCGAAACAACCGGGAGAGCGAGCGAGTCCAGGGCCTGGGAAAGTCCGCGAGCCGGGAGAGGGAAACACCAAACCCGGGGCCACAGAAAAGTTAAGGTCAGCAAGAATCTTTAAAAATGAGCGAGTCAGAGGAGCCGCAGCAGCTCCCATGGCGCTCTGAGAGCAAATCCTTCCAGCTTCCCCCCAACATCAAAAAAAATGGGAAAAAATCACACAAGCATAATCTGCTGACAGCGGAACCGGAAACTCTCTTTTCTGACTGGTACTCCACTGGGAACATTAGTAATCTCATTTTCTACTCAGAGCAGACAGCGGCTTGGACCAAAGCAATAAACATACACTATCCCAGTGTCAGGCAGGAAAAAACCTCGAATGGGTCCATACTGAAAATAAAGAAATCAGGGGAACCTGGTAGCAATACCATGACGGTCAACATGTACAGCAACGGTACAATAATGGTGCAAGGCAACCTCAAAGACTTTTGAAACAGCCTTTCAGAAACTGAGAAAAATAATTGAGAGAGGAAAGACCAACCCCAGGGTAACTACCAGGGAAAAAGCCATTCCCCCCTCACCTGGTGTAACTCAAGCAGGCCAGGAAGTGAATGAGCCCTCCAGCTCCGACCCAACACACACCCCGGGGCCCCACAACCTCATGGTAGAATCAACCAACAGAAATATCAGAGAGAGAAAGGCACACATTCTCCCCCTACCACCTCCAGCTCACCAAGAGAAAATCAGCTGAGCCAGGAAGTGAGTGAGCCCTCCAACTCCGACCAGACACACACCCAGAGACCAAACAGCCCGGTTCAACTAAAGGAGAAATTTAACCAGCTGGAGACACAGCTGGTTAAACTTACAAATGAGGTCCTTCAAATGAAAACTGACCAAGCAGCAATAAAAAAAGAACAAGACCAAGAGAGGGAGAGACACAGGAGAGAGCTGAACTTACTTCAGAGTCAGGTGAAAGAGTTGCAGAAAGACAAAGAGAAACACAGGGGAGAGAGAGCGGCATTAGCCCAGCAGCCAGAGGCAAGAGATAAGACAGTACAAAGCCAGACTGGGCAGCTACACTCTCACAATAAACAACAGCAGCAGACCCACAATACAGGGGGAGCCACACAGACCGACCAGCACACTGAAACCCAGTCACAAGAGGATCGCTCACACCAGACACGACCACACCGGTCCAACACACAACCGAGGAGTCCAGAGGAAAGCCACAAACCAGTAAACACCAACAAGGCAGACATAGTAATACTCATAGACTCAAATAGGAAATATCTATGGGAGAAAAGGCTCTTCCCTAGACGAAAAGTAGAAAAGCTCTGGTGCCCAACAACAGACAGAGCCTTAAAATGGCTGACCAAAACACAATTATGCTCCCCCCAACACATAATAATACACACCGGCACAAATGAACTAAGAGCTCAGCAGGAAAGGGTAGCAACATCGCTAGGATCAATGATCAAGAAGGCAAGCGACACCTTCCCAAACACTAGAATCATGGTTTCAACAATATTGCCGAGAAGAGACTTCAACAACAGATTAATCCAAGAGATAAATGCAAGAATAGAAAGAGACTGTGAATCAAAACATAACGTGCACCTGGCCCAACACCCCACCCTCAATGTGGAATGTCTTTACGACCGAGTCCATATCCACAGGAACCAAATGTCGGTCTTTGCAAAGGACCTGAAGGACGTCGCATTTAACCGGATCCCAAAAAGACACCCTCCCGATCACCAAAGACCAACGGGATACAGATCAGGACCACCACAAAGACCATCACCACACCAACCGGGAACAGAGAGGATCCCCACGCACAACAACAATGTCGGAACTGCAACACTCATGTACTACAGGGGAACAGGGCCACCCCCAACCAGACAGAGGGAGATGTGCTCAGAGCACACACAACACCACTGGCAGAGGCAATCCACTAAGAGACATAATGCAGGTGATCAGCAGCATCCACTCCCGACTTATGGACCAGAAAAAATAAGGACTAGTTGTTAGAAAAATTTGTAACCAATTATCCTCAGCTTTTATAGACAATTGAAATGTTCTTTTTTCCCCATTTAGACACGACAAACACATTTTACTATTTATCATATTTTAACCGATCACAGAAAAAAAAATCAAGTTTAGCATGAAATCTTTATATATATCAACCTGGAATATTCAAGGTCTACGCTCTTTTACGCTTGGCATGAAGAGTGAGACCCCAGAGTTCCTAGATGAGATTAAAAATCTAGACATTATCTTTCTACAGGAAACCTGGTGTAGAGGAGAAGGACACACTGGCTGTCCCAGTGGGTACACAGAGCTGGTGGTCCCCTCCAATAAATTGCCAGGAGTAACCCAGGGCAGAGAATCTGGAGGCATACTGATTTGGATCAAAGCAGAACTTAGGAGTTGCATTGAATTTGTGGAAAAGGGCGAAAACCACTTATGGCTAAAAATTAAGAGGGGCATCATCTCCAGCAGGAAAGATATTTTCATTTGCACACTCTATATCCCCCCGACAGATTCCCCATACTTCAAAGAGGACACCTTCTCCAACATAGAGAGGGAGATTATCCAATTCCAGGCCAAGGGAAATGTGTTGATATGTGGGGACCTCAACTCAAGAACGGGAGAAGAACCAGACTTCACCAACAATCACGGGAATAATTACATATTTGGGAATAACCATTTTGATCTCCCTTCCCATCCACATAGGCAATACTGCGACAAACAGACAAATACTAACGGAAAACAGCTACTGCAGCTCTGTCGAAGCCTGGGTCTGTACATTGTCAATGGTAGGTTATTGGGAGACTTCCTAGGAAGATCCACCTATTGCTCACCTCTTGGCTTCAGCACTGTAGACTATATGATTACAGATCTAGACCCATCCTCTTTCAGAACATTCACCGTCAAACCGCAAACAACATTGTCAGACCACAGGCAAATTACTGCATATCTTGAAAGGACAGAAACAACCAACACAGAAACACAACCCAGTAAACTGTACAACATTAAAAAATCCTACAGATGGGCCAAAAACAGCACGGAAATATACCAGAAAGCAATTAGCAACCAAACAACTCAAGCTCTCTTGGGCACCTTTCTGGAAAATACATACACACACAATGCGTAAACCGGGCAGTGAATAACCTAAATAATATTTTTGATAATCTGGCATCAATGTCAAACTTGAAAGTTCGAAAGAACAAACCCAAAACAAAAAACTACGAAAAATGGTTTGACTCCGATTGCCAGAACATGAGGAAAAAACTCAGAAAAATATCAAACCAAAAACACAGACAACCAGAAAACGAGGAATTATGCCTTGCTTATTGTCAGGCACTAACACAATACAAACGCACACTCAGAACCAAGAAAGAGCAGTATATTAAGAATACACTCATCTCCATTGAGGAATCCATTGATTCCAATTGTTTCTGGGACAACTGGAATACATTACACAAAAAACAACACGATGAATTGGCCATTCAAAACGGTGACACATGGGAAAACCATTTTGAAAAATTATACCAGAAAAACACACTAAGCCCAGAGCAATACCAAATATGCGAAAAACTGGCAAAGCTAGAATCTGCCATAAAAGATAACCAAAACCCGATAGACACCATAATATCTGAAAAAGAGCTAATTGAAAAACTCAAGGACCTGCGACCAGGAAAGGCTTGCGGGGCAGATGGCATCCTAAGCGAGATGATTAAACACACGGACGATAAAATGAGATTGGCTATACTGAAACTCTTCAACTTGGTTCTGAGTGTCGGTTACTTCCCTGATATCTGGAACAAAGGACTCATAACGCCCATATACAAAAGTGGGGATAAAGGAGACCCAAATAACTATCGAGGCATCTGTGTAAACAGTAACATGGGAAAGGTTTTCTGTAGTATCATAAACAAAAGACTTATAAACTTCCTTGAGGAGCACAATGTCTTGAGTAAAAGCCAAATTGGATTCCTGCCAAACTATAGAACATCAGATCATATCTTCACCCTACAGACCCTAATTGACAAACACGTCCATCAAAACAAAAGCAAAATCTACGCATGCTTTATAGATTTCCAGAAGGCTTTCGATTCCATCTGGCACGACGGTCTATTCCTGAAACTTATCAAAAGCGGGGTAGGGGGAAAAACATATGATGTTATTAAATCAATGTATACAAACAACAAATGTGCAGTTAAAATTGGAGACAAACAAACAAAATACTTCCCACAGGGGCGGGGGGTGATGCAGGGCTCGCCAATCTCACTGACACTCTTTAATATTTACATAAATGAATTAGCAAAACTACTTGAACAATCTACAGCACCCGGCCTCACCCTATATGAATCCAAGGTTAAATTCCTCCTCTATGCAGACGACCTGGCTCTGCTGTCACCAACTAAGGAGGGTCTACAGCAGAACCTGGATCTGCTGGAATCAGTCTGTCAGACCTGGGCCCTGACAATAAACCTCCAAAAAACCAAAGTCCTCGTGTTCCAACAAAGATCCAGACATCAGGGACCCAAAATAAATCTCACACTAGGAACAACTAAAATCGAACAAACCACTAACTACACATACTTGGGCATAAAAATCAGCTCTACGGGAAATTTCAAACTGGCTGTGAATGAACTGAAAGAGAAAGCAAGAAGGGCTTTCTACGCCATTAAAAGATCAATCCAAATAGAAATCCCAATTAGCATTTGGCTCAAAATTTTCAAATCAGTAATTGAACCAATTGCACTCTATGGCAGTGAAGTGTGGGGACCGCTAACACAACAAGAATTTGCAAAATGGGACAAACACCCAATTGAGATCCTACATGCAGAATTCTGTAAAAGTATCCTCCGGACTCAAAGGAAAACCGTAAACAATGCATGCAGGGCAGAACTAGGCCAATTTCCACTAATAATTACTATCCAAAAAAGAGCCACCAAATTTTGGAAACACCTAAAAATGAGCAACCCCCACTGCTATCATTACGAAGCCTTGAAATGCCAAGAGAGGACCATAAAGAATAACTCCCTCAGTCAACTAGTCCTGGGACTCAGTGAAGCAACCACTAACACTACTAACAATAACCAGCCCCAGGACAGTGACATCGTAGCAGAGAGAATTCGACCCAACACAATTGTCACTAAACAAAAGGAAAAATACCTGTCATATTGGGCAGAAACAACAAAAACCCAAAGCAAACTCAATTGCTACTTGGCCCTAAACAGACAATACAACATGGCTGAGTACCTGACCATGGTAAAGGATAACAAACTGAGAAAAACCTTGACAAGGTACAGACTTAGCGAACATAGCCTAGCGATCGAAAAAGGCAGACACAGGCAGACCAGGCTGCCAAGAGAGGACAGGATATGCTGTCACTGCAGTCAGGGAGTAGTGGAGACAGAGATGCACTTCCTCACAGCCTGTGGAAAATATCAGGGCATCAGGGAGAATTTCTACCAAAAATTCTCACAAATATGCCCTGAATTCAGAAATCTGAATGATGGCCAAAAACTCCCATACCTACTGGAGGAGGAGAGAAGCTGTGTAGCACTGGCGGCACACTATGTTACAGCTTGCCATGAACAGAGGGACAACCAGTAAACCTAAGAAAAGAGTATATATAAATAATGCGAATGTATATTTATACACTCAGGGATATACCTGTTTATACACTGTATGAATAGAACTGCGTTTATGTGTTTAACCATAAATGTATTTTGATGCTTTGGCAACATAAGATGTACCTTATCATGCCAATAAAGCGATTTGAATTGAATTGAATTGAATTGAGTAGAGAAACTGGGGGAGAGAGAGGAGAGAGACGGGAGAGAGAGGAGAGAGACTGGGGAGAGAGAGAGAGACTGGGGGAGAGAGAGGAGAGAGACTGGGGAGAGAGACGGAGAGAGAGAGAGACTGGGGGAGAGAGATGGGGGAGAGAGAGAGAGAGACTGGGGGAGAGAGACGGGGAGAGAGAGAGAGAGACTGGGGGAGAGAGAGAGAGAGACTGAGGGGGGAGAGAGAGAGAGATGGGGAGAGAGAGAGAAACTGGGGGAGAGAGAGAGAGAGAGAGAGAGACTGGGGGAAGAGATAGAGGGACTGGGAGACAGAGAGTGAGACTGGGAGACAGAGAGAGAGATAAAGAGACGGGGAGAGAGAGAGAGATTGGGGGGAGAGAGAGGGAGAGGGCTAGAAATTCGGTATCGCCCCGTTTGGAGAGGGAAGGAGAGAGAGACAGAGAGAGAGAGGGTAGGAGAGAGAGAGAGAGAGGGAAGGAGAGAGATAGAGAGAGGGAAGGAGAGAGAGACAGAGAGAGGGAAGGAGAGTGAGAGAGAGAAGGAGAGAGTGAGGGAAGGAGATAGAGAAGAGAGGAAGAGGCCCGGCCTGAGTCACCCCAGCTGAGTAGGCTGGGCACAGTGAAAGCATTGATTCCTTTATGACAGCACAAAAACTGCTCTGACATCATAGCAGCTCTTCGACATCATAGTCACTCAATGCTAACGAGCGGATAATGAGCGGAATTTTGAATGTTTTTTGGATACCGTCGGCACAATTTTTGTCTCACCGAAAAGTAAATACGCTTATGACCGTTCCGGAATCGTAAGCTTTCTTTTGATGTAACACACGTGTAGGTACGATCTATAGCTGGGGGTGCCCGGTGGTGCCGAGGCTTTTTTGAGGGCATGTTGTTGTTGGAAGAGAGAGAGCGAGCGACTGAGGGGAAGAGAGAGAGCGAGCGACTGGGGGGAAGAGAGAGAATGAGCGACTGGGGGGAAGAGAGAGAGCAAGCGACTGGGGGAAGAGAGAGAGCGAGCGACTGGAGGGAAGAGAGAGAGAGAGCGACTGGGGGGAAGAGAGAGCACGAGCGACTGGGGGGAAGAGAGAGTGCGAGTGACTGGGGGGAAGAGAGAGAGCGAGCGACTGGGGGGAAGAGAGAGAGCGAGCGACTGGGGTGTAGAGAGAGAGCGAGCGACTGGGGGGGAAGAGAGAGAGTGAGCGACTGGGGGGAAGAGGGAGCGAGCGACTGGGGGAAGAGAGAGCGAGCGATGGGGGAAGAGAGAGAGTGAGAGACTGGGGGAAGAGAGAGAGTGAAAGACTGGGGGGAAGAGAGAGAGAGAGACTGGGGGGAAGAGAGAGAGCGAGAGACTGGGGGGAAGAGAGAGAGCGATTGGGGAGGAAGGGGAAGGGGAGGAAGGGGGTGGGGGAGGGGGGAAGGGGAGGAAGGGGAAGGGGGAGGGGAAGGGGGAGGGGAGGGGGGAGGTAAGGGGGGAGGGAAGAGGGGGGAGGAGGGGAGGGAAGGGGGAGGGGGAGGGATGGGGAGGGAGGGGGAGAGAGAGGAGGAGGGAGGGGGAGAGAGAGGGGGAGGGAGGGGGAGGGAGGGGGAGAGAGAGGGGGAGAGAGAGGGGGAGAGGGAAGGGGGAGGGAGGGGGAGAGAGGGGGAGGGAGGGGGAGAGGGAGGGGGAGGGAGGGGGAGAGGGAGGGGGAGGGAGGGGGAGAGAGAGGGGGAGGGAGGGAGAGAGAGAGGGGGAGGGAGAGAGAGAGGGAGAGAGAGGGGGAGAGAGGGGGAGGGAGGGAGGGGGAGAGAGAGGGGGAGGGAGGGGGAGAGGGAGGGGGAGGGAGGGGGAGAGAGAGGGGGAGGGAGGGGGAGAGAGAGGGGGAGGGGGAGAGAGGGGGAGGGAGGCGGGGAGAGAGGGGGGGAGGGGTACAGAGAGGGGGAGAGGGGGAGGGAGGGGGAGGGAGGGGGGGAGAGAGGGGGCGGAAGGGGGAGAGAGAGGGGGAGGGGGGAGAGAGAGGGGGAGGGAGGGGGAGAGAGGGGGAGGGCGGGGGAGGGAGGGGGTGAGAGAGGGGGAGAGAGGGGGAGGGAGGGGGAGAGAGGGGGAGAGAGGGGGAGGGCGGGGGAGGGAGGGGGTGAGAGAGGGGGAGGGAGGGGGAGGGAGGGGGAGAGAGAGGGGGAGGGAGGGGGAGAGAGAGGGGGAGGGAGGGGGAGAGAGTCATAGAGTCATAGAGTTTTACAGCACAGAAAGAGGCCCTTCGGCCCATCGTGTCTGCGCCGCCCATCCATCCCTGTCCAGTCTAATCCCATTTTCCAGCATTTGGTCCATAGCCTTGTATGCAATGGCATTTCAAGTGCTCATCCAAATGCTTCTTGAATGTTGTGAAGGTTCCTGCTTCTACCACCCTTTCAGGCAGTGAGTTCCAGATTCCAACCACCCTCTGGGTGAAAAAGTTCCTCCTCAAATCCCC